>NC_041395.2:261218546-261818546 GCF_900747795.2 Erpetoichthys calabaricus | reverse complement strand
GATGATCAGCTCTCACAGTTATACACTAAAGTGTATCTTTATCTTTATCTCTATCCACTATGTCATGTACAGAATGAGAGTTAATGCCAGCCTCTGTCTGGGTTGATTTCAAATTTCTTTGGAGCTGCATGTTACTGTACAGGGCACAGAGTTACAGACATGGGCACACGCACACACACACACACGCACTGACTCAATTACAGGAGGAAGATTAACAGGAGGAAAGCAGAGCTCCTGGTAGGATATAGAGAAGGTTTAAAGAACTTTGATGAAGTTTTGAATATTTTGTTCATGTATTATCTCTTTAAAAATGTATTTTGTTCACTGTTTCCTATTATTATGCTCACCTTTGCCTTCATGAGATTATGCTGTGTTTTACATCCTCCTGTGTCAAATGCATTCTGTTTGAGAGCCAGAGGCTGCCATTCATACTATCATGAGCTTTAGCTAATTTTATGGGAAAAACATTACTAAAAGTAAAGACTTTTTCTTCAAGAAATACAGGTACTGTATATATTTCTCCCTTGCAAAAAAAAATAGTAGCCTAGTGCTTACTATCTTTCTTTTAAATTACTGGACTGCAAGAGAATGATAAAAGTGTCTCGTACAGTGCTGGGCTTCCAGGCAGGAGAATCCTCTTTTAAGTGATTGGGCAATAGCAGTGGCGTGTCTCCAAATGTGCTAGCCTATCAACGGATCAAAATCATTATTTTATTAAAATCAAATAACATTCCATATAAATAACTCACATTTTACAAAAGAAAAGCAAAAAGGTTCAAAACAAATCAACCCCCACCCCTGAGTAAGAGAGCTAGGCCAGCAGATTAGTACTTTAAGCTAGTAAAAATAAATAAATCGATAAATTAATAAAGATAAATGTAGTAAAAGATGGGAGAGAACCTGCTTCCTCAATTTAAATGCTTATACTAAAATGTTATTGATTAGATCCTGCCAGGTTTTGAAAAAGTTTTGTGTAGATCCTCTAAGGGCGAACTTGATTTTTTCCAGTTTCAAATAGTATATAACATCAGTTACCCACTGACTTAGAATAGGAGAGTTAGGATTCTTCCAGTTGAGCAAGATAAGTTTATGTGCCAATAGCGTAGTAAAGGCAATTACAGTTTGTTTGTCCTTCTCCACTTTAAGCACATTTGGAAGTACCCCAAACACAGCTGTTAGTGGATTAGGAGGGATTGTTACACCAAAGCTGTCTGAAAGGCATTTAAAGATTTTGGTCCAAAATGATGTTAATTTGGTGCAGGCCCAAAACATGTGGCCCAGTGAGGTGGGAACTTGATTGCAGCGATTGCAGGTTGGATCTTGCCCTGGAAACATTTTGGACAATTTTAAATGAGACAGATGTGCTCAATATAATTTTTGGGTTGAATAATTCTATGCTTTGCCCATACAGAGCTCAAGTGAATTCTGTGCATTGCTACTTTCCACTCTTTTTCTGAGATGTTGAGTGAGAGATCCTTTTCCCACTGTACTCTTGGATCTTTGAAAGGAAGGAACTGTAAAAAGGTTTTATATATTACGGAGATGCTATCTGAGTCTTCAAGACTGATCAATATTTTTTCCGGTGTAGAGGTAGGTGGGAGGTGAGGAAAATTGGGCAAGTTCTGTTTAACAAAGTTTCTAATTTGAAGGTAGTGAAAGAAATGTGTTGCTGGAAAGTTACATTTAGAGTGTTCGTAAGATGCAAAGACGTTGTCTATTTATAGATCTCTAAGTGATTTAATCCCGAAATGTTTGCCAGACATTAAAAACTGCATATGTTTGAGAGGGTGGAAAAAGGTGGTTCTCATGCAGAGGTGCCACAGATAAAAGCTTCTCTATCTTAAAATACTTTCTACATTGGTTCCATATTCTGAGCGAGTGAAGCACAATTGGGTTGTTAGTATATTGGTGATAACTTGTATTAATTGGGGTGAAAAGCAAAGAATTTTAAGAAGTACTGCAGGATTTTATTTCTGTTGTGGACCAAGCCTGTGTATTTGTGTTCATGTCCATGTATTTATAGATTGTATATTTGCTGCCCAGTAATAAAATTTAGTTAGGTAATGCCATGCCGCCTTCCACCTTAGGTCTTTGTAGGGTCACCCTTTGGATACGTGGATGTTTTGAATTCCAAATAAATGAAGTTATGGCTGAATCTAATTTCTTAAAAAAAGATCTATTAATGTATATTGGAATGTTCTGAAATAAAAACAGAAGGTTTGGAAGGATATTCATCTTAACAACATTAATTCTTCCAGCTAAAGGGAGATGAAGGGTTGACCATCTGTGCAAGTCTTGCTTCATTTTTTCCATACAGATGGCAAAATTTTGTTGATAAACAGCTTTATGTTTACTTGTGATGTTTACCTCTAGGTATTTAAATTGATCTGCGATGATAAAAGGGAAGCTGCCCAATCTAATATTGTATGCTCGAGAATTCACTGGGAAGAGCACACTTTTACTCAAATTGATTCTGACACCAGAAATCTTTTGAAACTCTATTAGTGCTGTTAGGACTGCAGGCACAGTATTTTGTGGATCTGATATATACAGTACCAAATCATCTGCATGTAGAGAAACTTTCTGTTCTAGTCCTTCTCTGATAATCCCCTTTATCTCATAAGCATTTCGACAGTGAATTGCCAGTGGCTTAATGGTGATTGAAAAAAGCAGTGGTGACAAGGGCATCCTTGTCTGGTACCACGTTCTAGTTTAAAGTATTCTGAATTAATGTTGTTAATACAAACTGAAGGTTCTGGATTGGTATACAGTAGTTTGATCCATGCACAAACATTCGGGCCAAACCCAAATTTCTCCAATGTAGTGAAGAGGTAGTTCCATGCAACCATATCAAATGCTTTTTCTGCATCCAATGATAATATCATCTCCAGGGTGTTTGACTTTGTGGGTGAATATATTACATTAAACAGGTATCAAAGATTGGAAGCTAAGCGTTTGCCTGTAATAAATCCAGTTTGGTCTTGTGATATTACCAAAGGCAGCACTTTCTCCATCCTTCTAGCTAGGACTTTGGAGATATCTTAACATCATTATTCAGAAGTGAAATTGGTCTATACGATGCACATTGTAATAAGTCCTTATTTTGTTTAGGAAAGACGGTAATTAATGCTTGTTGAAAAGTTTGAGTTAGAATTTTATTTTCTCTAGCTTCTGTAAATGTTGTTAAAATAAGGGGAGCTAGCCGAGTTGAACATTTCTTATGAAATTCAGCAGGGTAGCCTTCAGGGCCTGTTGCTTTCCCACTCTGAAGTGAGCTTATAGCATCTAGTAATTCTGATAGTGCCAAAGGTTTATCCAATTCATCAAGAGTATCTATTTGTGGTATCTGTAATGCATCCAGAAATGCATTAGATTGTGTCTTGTCTCTAAACTCATTAGAATATAAGGATTTATAGTAGTCTCTAAATGTGTGCATTATATTTTTATGGTCAATGATTTTGTCTCCTTTTGTGTTGGTGATTGCTAGGATTGCATTCTGAATTTCTTGCTTGTGGATTTGTTAAGCTAAGATCTTATTAGCTTTCTCTCTTTGTTCATAATAATGATGTCTTGATTTAAATATGAATTGTTCAGTTTCTTTAGATGTTAAGAGTTTCTTAAGTTGTTGAGTTCTAAATGCAGAGCCTGCCTTTTCCTATGAAGTGCCTCACTTGGACACCTGGCATGTTCTTGGTCTATTCTAGTAATTTTGCTGATTAGCTCTGACACCTTCTTGGTTTCCAATTTATTTCTGTGGGAAAGATATGAGATAATCTGTCCACTTAGGAAGGCCTTCAGGGTTTCCCAGAGTATTCCTGCTGAAACCTCTGAGGATGTACTTGTGTTTAAAAAAATATTGATTTGCTTGGATATAAATTTTGTACAGTTGTTGTCTGCTAATAAAAGTGGATTAAGACGCCATATGCGAAATGAGTATGTGGGGCAAACTGATTTTAGCTCCAAAATCAAAGGGGCACGGTTGGAAATAACAATAGCATCGTACTTACAAGATTTAATCATAGGCAAGAAATTGTTGTCTACAAAGAAATAATCAATTCTTGAGTAGCAATGATGCACTGGTGAGTAGAAGGAATATGCTCTTGAGTTTGGGTTTAGAAATATTCAGGGGTCTGAGAAGTTGTGGTCAGTTATAAACTGTGTAATTGTCTTTGCAGTGTTAGATGTCATCACCCCTGTGGCAGGAGATCTACAGTATCTATTTAAAACACAATTAAAGTCCCCAGACATTATAATTTTATGAGTGTTCACATTGGGAATGGATGCAAATACATTTTGCATGAATTCCCTATCATCGACATTGGGTGCATAAATATTTATCAAAATCACTTTACAGTTATATAAATTACCTATGACAATCACAGAACTCCCTTCAGGATCAGATACTACATCTAATACTACAAATGAGACTGTTCTATGTACAGTATAAGAATTCTCACACCTTTAGTTTTCTTTGTAAAGCTGGAATGGAACATTTGGCTAGTCCAGTCTTTGTGCAGCCGAAACTGATCCTTGCTTAATAAGTGGGTCTCCTGTAAAAATACTATTTCAGCGTTTAGACCTGTTAGGTGAGAAAATACTTTCTTTCTCTTTAATTCGTAATTCAGGCCTTTAACATTCCAGCTTACAAAGTTAACTGGCCAGTCTCGGAGACATTGCTTCTGAACTTTTGTTGTCATTTTGTAGTCTTAATTGAAAATAAGACAGCTTTGACCTTAATTTCCAATTTTTCCAGGAGTTATTGCCATGAGGCCAATTATTACGTTGGTACTTACAATTTAATGAATAAAAGGATATATTAGAGATAGGTTGCTCTTTTTCTCTCCCTCCCCCCTAGTCCCCCAACCCTCCCATTTTGCCTCCCCACCTGAGGCTGGACCACACTTCACAAAGTCCCATTCCTCTGACATACCTAGAGACAGAGCACATCTAAAACAAAACAAGCCCCCCAGCAGCGGCGTATGAGGAATAAAATTGAGAAACAGTATCTATTGCCAATACAGTCCAATTTCTTTAAAGGGTGACAACAGAAGAAGAGGAGGAGTTGGAGGTGAGACAGAAGTGTCACCGCTCGTCTTCTTCAGGAGTGCTTTCTTCAAATCTAAGGGGAGCAAAATACTTCAATATTGACTTTAGTGCTTTGAGTATTTTATACTAAAATACAGACTGCAATGCTGGTCATGTAAGGAAAAAAGAAAACAAATTTCACAAGTTAGTAAAGAATTGAAATTAAATTGAATTTACAAATTCAGATCTTTTTTAGGAGCAAAAATGTTTTTTTTTTATTATTTTTGTCTTCTTAAAATTATGAAAAATCCTGAAAGATAATTTCTTCAATTTGATTTCTTAGTAATAATTAAATGGTTAATCTGGTCAACTGTATTAATTAGCAGTTTGTTTCATACTTATCCATTTTATTTTCTCACTTGTTGATGCGGCTAATTTTTCTCATGAAGCAACTAAATGTTTCATTCACAGGCACAGTAAATTAATGGCCTCAAAACATGAAACTACGAAGAGTCAATTAGTACAAGATTTTACATAACCATAAATACAAACCATAACAAGTTGAAAACCAGCTTGTGGCTTTCTAGTGTTAATAAAATTGTTTTTCACTCTTCTAATTGAAAGTTGTTTGCACAAAGTACCTTTTAGTACTTAAACATGGTAGCATTATGATTAAAACACTAAAGTAAAAGGACCTTGAGCACCTTAAAACTTTTGCATTGTGAAAGATTTATTTCAAAGTGAATTAATTAAGAGTAAATTCAATTGAGCACAAAAGGGACAAGGGAAATATAATAAATAATAAAAAAAAGAAAACTATTAAAATAACTAAAGAGATTAACATACAATAAAACATTTGTCTCTCAACAGCACCATAATGAAGAATCCAAACAAATCTAAAAAACTGTCATGTCATTTTCTTATCTGCTTATTCTAGACTAGGGTCATGAGAGTTGGGAAGTCGCTGAAACCTATCCCAACTAGCAGAGGGTGCAAGGCAGGAACAAACTCTGCACAGGGTGGTAGTCCATCGCAGGGTAAACACACACACACACACACCAAACACACACTACAGCCAATCAAGTGTTGCCAATTCACCTAACCTGCATGTCTTTGGACAGGGGGAGGAAATTGGAATACTCAGAGGAAACAATCACAGACACGGGGAGAACATGCAAACTCCATGCAGTGAGGACCAGGGGAACGTGAACCTCGGTCTCCTCACTACTGCTGTTTTGCCCAAAAACTTAATACTGTATACCTTAATAAATAGAAAATGGGAAATTAAAATAGACTACAGAAAGGTTCACTAACTAAGAAGCCTAAACAAAGACTTTTATAACTAAAGTTAAGGCTAATTCCTAACCTACTTCTAAAAGACCTATACAGAGAATGAGAAAAACTCCATGCCACAGCAAGCATACTGGAGCTGGAGGAGCCCAAGTGGCTGTCCTGAAAGTAGCTCATCTGCATGATTACAACACAAAAAAACAGTAGCAATTACATCATAAAACAATAAGTATAAACTAATTTAAAAAGTTAATGAATGCAAACAAAATTGCATTACAGTAATTAACACAAAACAAGGAAAAATGTAGAATACTAAACAAAATGGAAAAACAACCCCCTGTTGTTGCTTTACAGTCCCATTATTTAGCAATGTGCATATAAGCATGCTATCCAGTGGCATGTTATGAAAAAGTTTGTGCTTACTGAGTTATGAGCTAAAGGTTCTTTATTTACATGTGCTTACTTGCTGCATTGTTTTAACATGAATATGATTTAAAACTCAAACTCAAAGCAAATGGCATTTATTGTCTGTTCATGCCTGCCAACTTGACAAACTGACAAATTCCTGCACTTGAAAATGATTCAGGATGTTAATGGAGTGCAGTGGTTAGTGCTGCTATCTCAAAACTCCAATCATCATCACAGTTACACAAAACTGTCTGCGTATAACTGGCACGTTCACTTCATGCCCTCAAAGGTTTCTGCAGGCGCTCCAAGTTCTTCTCACATTACAAAAAGACAAATGTTGTGACTTGGCTGATAAAATACATTAATGAGTGTATGCTTCAAGGGACATGACCACATGACCCAAAGATCATTACAAAATGTCTGGAAAATGGGTGAATGGATAAAACATTTCATTTCAGTGCTTGACCTTAATCTGAGAATTTTATATGTCACAGTTTGTATTGCAGGTAAGCCTATGAGCTCCTTTTTGTTATTTGACTGCACATTTTATTGATTCTTTTACAGAGAAAAATTGATCTGAGAATGACCTTAGCCTGCATAACAACAAATAGTTCTGGATCAGTGGTTCTCAAAGTGTGGTCTATGGACCACTGGTGATCCATGGAGATGTGCCATGTGGTCCATAGACTAGCCTGGTCATCTTTCATAGAAATATATTTAGGCTGAGAAAGCCACATGAAACTGCACCAAGTCACCAACCATGGAGCACCCTGTTTGACTTTTTAGCAAGCAAGAACATCTTTTACTTCTACACAACCCCTTTCTACTTCAGTTCTGCATGGTTGTAGTGACTTTCCCTCTTTTTTCTCTTTTTACATGATTCATACTCACAGTCTCTTTTACATCCAACCTAACTCCTTCAGTTTGTGGGACTCTTTTTTAAAAATGCAACTTCACGCCGCCTTTAAGAATCAATCTTTGGCAAAAGCAATACCTAAATTTCACATTCAAGCCTTTATTATGGATCATTGGCTAAAATCTATGATTTTGAAATGTAAACCCAGAGAGTTTTGAATATCCGTCTTGTAATGTAGACTTTCCTTCTAGGTGGGTCAAGCACTTGATAGACAAGAGTTTCAGATAGGGACAATGAGATATCAGAAAAGACACCCTGTGTGAGGCAGAGAGCTATGGGTAAAACTAACAAAAAAGGAGCCAGCATGGTAGTTCATAGAGTAGTACTAGTACAATAATTAGGTTGCAACATAGAAAGAGACTAAGGAGCAATGCAAGTGTGACAGAGTCTTCCAATGACGTAACAGGGGGAGTAGTACAGGACTAAAATTAAAGAGTTGTTTTTCAAAGAAAAGTTCTGTTCATGCATACAACTCACAACTTGAGTCTGTGTGCCAACCCTTTTTCATTACACTTCAGGTAATTACAGAATTTTTAGATGAGTACCTGTAGAAAAAAAATATTATTGTAATACAGATCTTACAGTAGTGAAGTTGATGTTGGCCATAAATAGTCCCAAATGCTATGATGACCACTGTCCTAGACTGAATCTACAGTGAAATCTCAAAAACAGAGAAAAGAGATTTGACTGATTATTAAGATTTTTGTTACTTAGTAAAGCATTCAGCTTCTCTTTAGATGATCCCAAAGTACAGCCTCCAGAGTACTGTCCAAAAGGGAGAAGAATATTGAAGTGAATTTAATTATTTATGCATGTTCATCCTGAATGTAATACGCTTCACATTTTTTCTTTTAAGTCTTTTTCTTGAGCATTTATTCATAACAGAAAAAAAAAACTATTCCATTCTGATTTTGGAAAATGAATGGGTTTATATTTTATATTCCAAGTGTGTTCTATTATTGTGAAATAAAAAAAATGATACCGCTTTTTATGCAAGGTAAATTTCCGCTATCTACTATTTTCTTTTGCAGCACAAAATGAAAAAATGATCAAAAAAGAAATCCGCTTCTCCCCAGAGGTTTGTCTTTCTAGTTCCCATATTTTAGAGTGTGAGTCTTCTTAAACTGTTCAACCCATTCTGAATTCAGTACTGTTTATTAAAACTAATATGTCATCCAGAGTAGTTGTTGGTTTGGCCACATGTATTCACTCTTTTTCATTTTCATAAATAATTAATTTAGGGCTGTCACCCATGGAGTGCAGGTTAGTTTGGGGCACAGCAAGATTGTCAAAATCCATGGACCTTAGAGGGTGGACAGGAGCATAGTGGTGGAGGAGGTTACTAATGTAGTGCATTGCAAGGCCATTTAAAGCTTTATGAGTACTGTATTTAATAGAATTTATACTCTATCCTGTAAGGCACAGGGAGTCACTGAAGGCAGAGCAGAATTGGTGTTATGTGCTCGCTCTTGCGGGTTTATGTAACGACTCTTGCAGCAGAGTTCTGAATCAACTGAAGCTGTGATAACAGATTAGAAGGGACACCTGTCAATAGGGAGCTACAGTAGTCAGTACAGGATGTTATTAAAGTATGGACAAGTTTCTCAGCATTGGAAAAGGAGAGGAAAGAGCAAATACTTGATATGTTGCGGAGATGGAAGTAAAAGTTTTATAATGTGATGAATATGGGCAGAATTAGAAAGAGAGGAATAAAAAATGACAGATTCCTAGCAGAAGAAGATGGACTGATGAAGAGTGATTAAGAAGGAGCTCAGGTTCTGAAGCTGAACTATAGTGGTAGTCAGCATGATTTCAGTTACAGTTGTGACGGCCAGCTGGAGCCCTTTCCCAGCTGGAAGGCCTTTGTAAAGGATCAGGGGAGCAGATGTGCATATGACACTGATTCCCCGGAGTACTAGATGGCAGCCCCCTAGGGTTACAGCAGCACCACAGACACCAACAGGGCTCCATGGGAGTTGGAGTTTGGCACAGCCTTGTTGGCTTCTGTGGGGGGGCACCAGGGAGTGCTGCAGAGCCCTACTTTGTGCTTCCACCACACCTAGGAGTACTCTAGAGAATGCTGATTGGCCAAATGTAGTGCTCCCAGGTGCAGCATAAAAGGGACAACCTCACTTCATTTGAGAAGCCAGAGATCAAAAGAAGACGGATGAAGCTTGCTGGTGGAGGGGTTGAAGCAGAAGACAGATAGACAAACTGACAGAGAGAGAGAGAGAGAAGAAGAGAAACTGCTGTACAGTGCTGCTTACTGGCGCATTTGTACTGTGGTGTGCACTGGGGAACGAAATAAAGGGTTTCACAATGGAAAATGAAACGTGTGTGTTGGTGGACTTGTGCCTGGTGTCTGTCTGTGTCGGGTTTGGGGAGCTGGTGGCCCCCTGGTGGCCACACATTTTAATTTTAAAGAGTTGTATTCCATCCAGGTTTTAATTTCATTGAGGCAAGTGGTGAGCTGAGAAAACTCTAAGGAACTTTACTTTCCCTTTCAGTGATTTTTTTTTTATGCAAGTTAAAGCTGCCATAACCCGAGACCCTCCTGTATTAGATATAGCAGCTAAATCTACATTTGCATCTTTAAGCTAAGCGTCTTGTAACTGCTGTATTTTAGTTGTGGGTTTCTCCCACAGCTCTGTGCTGATGCAGAGTGTCTCTCAGCTATGTGTTAACACTTACCCTTGACACATATTATCTGTTTCCTATTGCTTTCTTCAATCTTCACATTTAATTGATTAATTTCTTTCTCCTTATAAACTACTGATTTTAAAGAAAACACAAATGTACAGCGGGTCGCCAGGACCTTACTTGAATGTGTGTATATACACACACACACATATATATATATATATATATATATATATATATATATATATATATATATATATAGTGGTGCCCGGATGGGGCCCGTGGTCACCGCTAGGGGGTGCCCCAATGCCTTGGTGACCCTGAACCCCAGTGCTTCCGTCACACTCGGAAGTGCTGGGGGGAAGAAAAGAGGGGATACCCGGAGTGCTTCCGGGGTGCGCAGCCGGCACTTACGCCACACTGGGGAGTGCCGGTGGAAGATTGCCGGGGAGCACATCCAGGTGCGTATAAAAGAGGCTGCCTCCCTTCACAATGAGACAAGAGTCGGGTGGAAGTAGGACGACGTCGGAGGAGGACAAGGAGGCGGCCTGAAGAGAAAGGCATTGTGTTGTGTGGCCAGGACTTTGGGGACTGTGGGGTTTGTGAGCACTGTACATAATGGGAAATAAACATGTGTTGGGTGACATGAACGTGTCTGTCTGTCTGTGTCTGGGCCAACCTCCACAATATATATATATATATATATATATATATATATATATATATATATATATATATATATATTGTGGTGGATTGCCGGCTTCTTTCTCCGGCCCTCACCCCCAGGCCGCCAGGAGGAGCTCTCCCAGCAGCGTGGACATGCCCCGAGTTCCAGCAGGGCCTCATGGACTATGTAGTTTTTATACACAGCCCTGCTGGATACCTTGGGGGCCACCAGGCATCGCTGTAGGGGGGCTCGTAGGCTCGCATGTGCCCTATAACCCGGGAGTACGTCCTATAATGCGTAGAACAACGGGCGTGCAAACAGCAAAGAGGCTCTCTCTTTTCCATAGAGAGCCTCACGCTGTGCACAAGCCCCAGAATAAGCAGGAGATCCACAAACTGAAACACGGGTCTCCTGACAAGACAGAGAGAAGGGCTGAAAGCAGCAAAGTGGCCATAAAACCCTCCTTGGCGGAGGGAAGGGCGGAGCAAACATTGACAGAGTTCCCGAGATGTTTCTGGTCTCGCAGAGGGGGACAACCAGGAGGACATCGCCGGTGTTACAACTGTCATCGGCCGGGCCACGTGTGGCGAAATTGTCCCAAGAGGACAGGGGAGCGGTGGGACAGAAGATACACCGTTCCCCCAAGGTTCGCTGGGGAGCCTAGACAACGTAGCCAAGGTCCAGCTAACGCGTCGTCCTGGAGGAGGACGTCCCTCGCGGGGCTGGTCGCTTCGCCCCAGTTGGCTTCGCTAAGGGGGGGCAATTGTGGTGGATTGCCGGCTTCTTTCTCCGGCCCTCACCCCCAGGCCGCCAGGAGGAGCTCTCCCAGCAGCGTGGACATGCCCCGAGTTCCAGCAGGGCCTCATGGACTATGTAGTTTTTATACACAGCCCTGTTGGATACCTTGGGGGCCACCAGGCGTCGCTGTAGGGGGGCTCGTAGGCTCGCATGTGCCCTATAACCCGGGAGTACGTCACGGTCACGTGACAGGAAGAAACGATGTGCTCCCGGGTTGAAGAAAAGGACTGTTTACCCTGACCCGGAAGGGAAAAGGAACTGTGGACTGTTGAATGGGAACACCTCCGTGTATAAAAGGACTCTGGGAAGCCCAGTACACTGAGCTGAGCTGGGAGGAAGGGTGGCAAAGTGTCTGGGAGTGTGGAGGATTATTGTTTATCGATTATTGTTATTATTGAGTATTGTGGAGAGGAGGGTGCTTTGTGCACTTATTTATATTAATAAATATTATATTTGGACTTTTACCTGGTGTCTGACGTCTAGTCTGAGGGTTCAAGGGGTCACGGAGACCTCAAACTATCACAATATATATATATATATACATATATACAGATACGAAATGCAACGTTGATTCACTCAAAAACCAACAAAAACAGTATTTTTGGTTTAGTTAAGAAGCTGAAATTTGGCAGGATGGTACATCCTCTAACAAAAGACATTTTAAGATGTCAATATTTAGGGGTCAAAAACCACCTATAATAGAAAATATAAATATCCCAAAATCTCAAAAACACTTTGACTGATTTGATTGAAATTTGATGACGTTATAGAAAAAAGAAAATTAGCTGACCAGAGCTTTCTACTTGTTGATTACATTTTTATTTGTCAATATTTATTAATATTATGCTAATGTACATGCTCTGTGCTGCACTGAGGCTGCTTTATGTGAACAAATGATGGAGCAGAACTGATTGACTGTCATAGAGCAGCACACTAACTAACAGGTTGAACGGACACCTGAAAAAGACAAGGTGTTCTGGATAGGAAAAAAGAGACATGATCATGTTTGGCATCGACAGGCAAATATGAAACAGAAAGAGAAAGTGTGGCAAACTCAATGGTTCAACAAAGTTCAGTATTGCTTCAGTAAGGGTGCCAGGTGCTATGGCTGCGAGTGTAGTTGTTGCTAGAAGCAAAAAGGGAGGGAGAAAGAAGTAGAGGCTTAAGCCCCTGATCTTTTTCTCAGTAATATACATACAGTAATCAACAGTGATAAACCCCCAATCTTTTTGTTCTTCATGTTGTTACATAAACAACATGTAAGACCATATATGACAATTGCAGAGTAGGCCAATAACCTGCGATTCAAGAAATGTCCCTGGCCCAATGGTGTCAGTTTAAAATAGGTCCCCCGGGAGCTTCTTCTTTTAATATACAGTTGCATCTATGGACTATGAAAGAAGACTCCGACCCCCACCCACCCCTTCTGAAATCATTTACTTTTACATGGGCATCTGCTTACTTTAAAATGCCCCAGCCCCAACTCTTTCAAATTCTTTACATATACATTTTCAGACTAGTATACCTTCAGTGTGGAGTCAAATGGCAGCAGGATCGTCAGTCTATAAAAATGTTTGAAGATGTTTGGAAAGTAATTGTACTGTATAATACAGTTCTGAATATTTATGTTTGCTGTTAAACTGTTTTCTGCAGTGAAGGCATTAAGATTAAAAAAGAATGACGTGAAAGTTAATTGAATTTTTGTATATATTTGTGTTTTGTATGTTTTAATATGAAAATACAAACACACAGTAATTTTAAAAGATGTTATGAAATAGTGGAGCTAGAATGTGGTTCCTTTTTAACAGTTTTGAAGATCATGAATGAGGTGGTCACCCCTTTTTATGCTATATACAATTTTATTTTAATTCTTTTGCTGCTACTTTTACTCAAAAGCATCTGTACTCAAATAGTAAAATAATAAGTGAAACAACAATACTGTACTTGAAAAATAGTTTAGAGTTATACTGGCTTTAGAAAAGTATTTTAAAAAACTAAAGTTGTTTACTTCTTTTTACCTTGCAGTTTGCTATCATCTAGCATTAGGTTAGGCCTTACAAACTCACAGTCATGTTTTAACACTTAAATGCAAGCACTTGCAAAGACATCCCATTCAATAGATGCAGAACATAAGACTACAGTGTGTCTTCTAGGTGACATGGTGTGACGTTGCGGGTTCGGCTCCATGCTCCCATCTTCTGTTAGGGAGCCCTTGAACCCAACACCGTCGGTAATGTCACCGATGAGCTAGACAGTGAGGCAATAACAATGGAGCAAGGGGATGGTTCAAAAGTGCAAACGTGCTTTTATTAAAAGACAATCAAAAACAGTGTTCAAAGTAAAGTGCAACAATGTAAAGTTCAATCATCTGTTCAAATAAATAATCCAATACAAGAAATGTGTGGAGGTTAAAATACACAAAAACAAAACAATCCTTTAAAACGAGGTTAAAACGTTCTTTCAGGAAACAGTCTTTAAAAACAAATGACAAGCCCGGTGCTTCTTCTGTTACCCTGGCGGCTCCCCTGCTACTCCCATCTGGGCTGCTCAACAGGAGAGACGCTCTCATTGCAGCTGACCTTCTACCTACTTCTGCTACAACTGTCAGTCACCTTTCCGATCCTTGGCTCCGGTCGGCTCCCCCTATCAGCCGATGGGAGCGTAGAGCAGAACCCGCATCGTCACACATGGTGGTTCATTGGTTAGCACTGCTGCCTCACTGTTCTAGACCCCAGGGTTTAAATCCTGGCCTGGGCACTGCCTGTATGGCATTTGAATGTTTTCTCATGTCTGCATGGGTTGTCCTCGTGCATCCCAAATTGGCATAGGTCAGTTTATTCAGTGACTATAAATTGCTGTGAGTTTGCCATGCAATGCGCGAATTCCAGTCTTGCACACAAAGATTTTGGGATTGGATGAGCTTTAATTAAATGTGTTTGATAATGGATGGATAGCTCCTCTCCAAGTAGCACAATCTCCACTCCAGTTTGAACGACTGCTTTCACCTTTACACTATTGTACATCTTCTTATGCAGAAAAAGTTCTATGCCGCTTTAACAGTCTGGGCTCATTTAATTTGATTTATTGTATTTTTATCATTGAAGTCTTTTTTGAAATTGTGTCCATGGCTCTGTATCTTACAATTTTATTTTATGCATGTATTGCCAGTGAATATAATGTTGAATCCTGCACTGATAACAGTGATTCTCAATCGCAATTACAAGGCAACTCTTTTTACACAAATATTCTTTTTGGTAATTCATCTGAATAGGTAGGAGTAGTGAGTAATAATCTTGCCACATAATGTGTAAATAAAGGCCTTTACTTGGAAATCTTAATCATTCAGTTAAAAAAAAACAAAACTTGGACATAGGTCAATTTTTACTTTAAGAAGATTGACCAACTGCCAAAATCCTTTTTGTAAAGAATTTTGATACCACCAGCTAATTAAACATTTGAAATCCAAGTAACCGTAAATAATACCAATTACATGTTTATGTAAAGCTAGTGTGAAAGGAGAGGAGGGAGAAACAGTGCAAAGCACAAAGTACTGAACAAAAATGTTATATACTCTGATAGTACACAATGTTTAACAAACAATGTGGAAGCAAACGCAGGAACAAAATAAAGGGTTGGGTTCCTGGGTGAGAACAACTCTTTCCAATTTTCTTGCTGTTGTAAAAAAGTTTAGCAAGCATGCTGTCAACACTCCACTGTTACACTGTCCTTAACCTTGCTTATTGAGAGTCACAGACTGTCTCTTCTTTCTTACAGGTTACCAGACTCCCACTTGCTGCTCTTGGGAAAACTTTCAAAATATATAAGTAGACAAAACTAAGCTAAGGTTAGCACTCCTCCTTTGTTTCAGAAAGATGCTTTACGCTTCCAGATTTCGATGTTACAGCCCAGATCCTGTTTTCTCTTTAATTTGGCCTCGTCAATGGTAAAAAAAAAAAGATTGAAGTTCAGAGAGTGGCTCTGAGATGTTCTAGACCTTATTGTACCAGATATGTTGGTTTCAAATACTGCTCTGTATTGCAGCTCTTCATTTATTTATTATTACATCTATTTCAAGATTGTGGAGAGTTAAGGGCATGTTCCCATTGAAGGATACTCTCACACACATGACCATAAACTTATTCTCACTCAATTAACCTGTATATAGAATGTGGAAAAATCGATTTACCCAAAGAAAAAAAATACACTGACATACAGAGGATGTGCATACTGATGTACAGTATATGGCAGAAATGTGAACATGAGAAATGTAAACAATGGTTAATACATTTATTAAAGGGAAGGATGAGGTGATACCAGTAAATCAGACTTAGAATATACAGAGCTAGATTGGTATTTCAGATGTAGAATGACGTGCAGTGCTGGTATGTGTCAAGCCTATCAGTTTATCACTTTTCTAAATATAAGGCAAATAGTGGCCCTACATATTCACTCTTTCTAGGGACAAAAAAGGAGAACAAAGAAATAAATCTATTTCAATCTACCATCAATTCACTCTTTTTCTGCATCCCCCTATTCAATTTGAGAGCCGGAGCCTAGCCACAATCATTTTAGTGAAATTGTCTTTTTTGTGATGAGCTATTTCAGTAAATAAAAAATAACAGCTATACATAGGAAAAACCAGCTGGTCATTAATTCAAAGCTTCTATCTATACAAGTTTGAGCAAGTTGTATATAGGATTGCCTCTTATATTTGAGCTAGTCACATCATTAATTCTAGCAAGAACTATAAAGTTGTAGAAAGAGGATATCCAGCTCAAAGCTTAGGCTAACTGTGCTTTCATTTTACCCATAAAAAATCAATCATTGCTGGAAAGAGAAGGATCAAAAAGACCCAAGAGAAGAAAAACTTGAGGAGTAAATGGGTCATTATAGAAGAAGTCAGAAGAAAGCAACTATGGCACAACCAGCCAGGTGGCTGAAACATAAAGATACTGTATTCCCAGTAAATAGTATAAAAAAGGACCTGGGAGTTTAGAAGACGAAAAAGGACAAAAGGTATCATTAGAAAGGCCTGCAGAAAAACATTTACGGACAGTGAATTACAGGAGGTGCACGAATTTGAATTGTGTACGCTGATGATTAGGATTTCTAGTGGCAAAAGTGATGTGCTTAAAAATCAGGTCCCAATCAAGAGGATTAGACACTGATACATCACGTTCCCATACTGAATGAATAAGTGAGGACTTGAAGGCACTCTTGCATTAAAAGATGTAAGTAGCAGAGACAAATTTGTCTATGTGGACAGAGAATGGGAAAAAGTTAAAAGAGGGTGAGAGGACAACAGAGATGACAGACAAGGGAAATGGCGTTTTAAACAAGATCACACACTGCTTGTTTATGTTTGTCTTTCTGTGTTATTCCTTTTACTAATTCCTTTCTCTCTTTTTAAAAATAAATGCACAACTGTATGATTTTTATCTTAATTGGTTATTTTATAACAGGGCTCGAAATTATAAAATTATTATTCTTATTATTATGTATATAATTATAACATTTACAATATGTTTGTATATTCATCTAAAGATTTTCTGAGCTTGATATTTCTATTTTAGGGTTCTAGCAAGTCATAGCCTTCAAAATCAGATGCCATGCAGAAAGCAACCCAGGATGTAATGCTAGTCTACATCAGGGCACACTAACAGGTGCAACCAAATTCACTTACAGTACATTTGTCCAGTTTTGAGATGCCAAAGAACCTAAGCTGTAAGCCTATGGAATCTGGAAAAAATTGAAGAATCTGGACAAAGTCAATGGGAGCTGACAGCACACAAATTGCAAATAGTGACTTCAAGTCTAAGTGACTGGAGTGCTAACAACTGTACAACTGTGTCTTTCTCTATATAATGACATATGAGATTTGATCCTACATGAACTGATGTTATTTCATTTGATTAAAAAGCAGTGCAAACAGATTTGAACGAATTTACTTCTTTAACAGCCTTAAAACACAAACACAGAATATTGTATTAGGGCCTAGTACTGTTACAGTAAAGTAAACCAGCACTTTGCTATTATGGTCTAGTATCATATGAGTGGCATATTTGTTTTGCAATTGAGCATTAAATAAATATCTAAATTAAAATGAATGTCAAGATTTATTTTCAATATCTTGTCACATGAAGTCATGGAATTTAGTAATATTCCATGAATCTGTTTATCTCTAATAATTGCCATGGGGTGCTACACTCAGGAGGTGTATTTGTGGTCACACACTCCAGTGGAGGGGCATCTGATTAAAATAAGCGACCAAAAATAAAGAGCAGAATCTTATATTAAAAAACAGCCACAAACCTGAACAACACTTCTAGATACATACACTCCAGCATGAGTCATCTGCTGGAAGAAGAGCAGTTCAATAAATTAAAATGTCAGCCGACATATAATTAGATCTTTAAGCACAAATGTTATTACTGAGTGTCTGGTGTCATATTTATCAAACTCCAAAAAGTCATTTTATTTGGTCTCCCTAGTGTCTCCCCTGCAAATAAAAGTAATGCCCCACTGTTGTAACTTGTCTTATATCAAGGATACTAGTTTTACTCTTTTGGATTTTATTCTGAAAAACAAATTGTTTGGTTCGTTATGATAAACTAACAGATTGGAAAGTAGATTTTTTTTAATTTATACTGAACTTTTATGTAGAATTAAGTCTGACTTATATGTGGTTTTGACATGTGAATAATATATTGCTGAAATTATTTTTGTGATTAATCTTGAAAGCAAAAAGTTTACTGTTCTTTTTGGATATGTGACATCTGGTCAGTTGATCACACAGCATACAGACAGACAGACAGACAGACAGACAGACAGACAGACAGACAGACAGACAGACAGACAGACAGACAGACAGACAGACAGACAGACAGATAGATAGACAGATAGATAGATAGATAGATAGATAGATAGATAGATAGATAGATAGATAGATAGATAGATAGATAGATAGATAATGTATAATGTTAACTTTTACCCCCCCAGGTGGAATTGAAGAGTCGCATAGTGGGGGGGAGGAACGATCTCCTCAGTCTGTCAGTGGAGCAGGACAGTGACAGCAGTCTGTCGCTGAAGCTGCTCCTCTATCTGGAGATGATACTGTTTAGTGGATGCAGTGGATTCTCCATGATTGACAGGAGCCTGCTCAGTGCCCGTCGCTCTGCCACAGATGTCAAACCGTCCAGCTCCATGCCAACAATAGAGCCTGCCTTCCTCACCAGTTTGTCCAGGCGTGAGGCGTCTCTCTTCTTTATGCTGCCTCCCCAGCACACCACCGCGTAGAAGAGGGCACTCACCACAACCGTCTGGTAGAACATCTGCAGCATCTTATTGCAGATGTTGAAGGACACCAGCCTTCTAAGGAAGTATAGTCGGCTCTGTCCTTTCTTACACAGAGCATCAGTATTGGCAGTCCAGTCCAATTTATCATCCAGCTGCACTCCCAGGTATTTATAGGTCTGCACCCTCTGCACACAGTCACCTCTGATGATCACGGGGTCCACGAGGGGCCTGGTCCTCCTAAAATCCACCACCAGCTCCTTGGTTTTGCTGGTGTTCAGTTGTAGGTGGTTTGAGTCGCACCATTTAACAAAGTCCTTGATTAGGTTCCTGTACTCCTCCTCCTGCCCACACCTGATGCAGCCCACGATAGCAGTGTCGTCAGTGAACTTTTACACGTGGCAGGACTCTGAGTTGTATTGGAAGTCCAATGTATACAGGCTGAACAGGACCGGACAAAGCACAGTCCCCTGTGGCGCTCCTGTGTTGCTGACCAAAATGTCAGACCTGCAGTTCCAGAGACACACATACTGAGGTCTGTCTTTAAGATAGTCCACGATCCATGCCACCAGGTATGAATCTACTCCCATCTCTGTCAGCTTGTCCCTAAGGAGCAGAGGTTGGATGGAGTTGAAGGCGCTAGAGAAGTCCAGAAACATAATTCTTACAGCACCACTGTCTCTGTCCAGGTGGGAGAGGGATTGGTGTAGCATATAGATGATGGCATCCTCCGCTCCCACCTTCTCCTGGTATGCGAACTGCAGAGGGTCGAGGGCATGGCGGACCTGTGGCTACTGACTCACTTTTAACATCACAAGAAGTGACAAAATATATCAGCCACATATTAGGCCATCAATTACATATTGCCTTATTCTGTGGTGGATTTAAAACAATATGTTATTGTTAGCTACAGTTAGTTTTCAATAGTAACAGTTGAAGTCCATGTAGAGCCACAGGCAACCTTCACCAATGGCACCTTCCCCTGAAAAAACACACCAAATTAAACAAACATTGGCCTTAACACCTTTCCCATCTTCTCACATCTCATAGCTATTCTGTACCGGCACTGCAGAAGGTTTCCATTCTTAATGGCACAAGGAGCGTGTAGAGCATGGTATGCACCATCCAAGACAAGGCAAATTTGGCTTGATAAATTGGCACCTCTCAGAAGAAGGAGCACTAAGTGCCTACCTAGGCTACCTAATGGGTTGACCAACACTGGTTTTTAAACAAATAGATGGGATTTGTGTTTTGGTTACAACTTAATTTCTGTTATGACCCTAAGGTTATTGGAATTTCAGTTTTGGTTTGCTTCCATGATATACTGACCTTGCCTGTCCTGAACTTTAGCTTTTGCTACCGTAGTCATCTACTGGTTTAAATGTACATATAAAAAGCCTCAGGATTCTTTAAATGTTCTTAACAGTAATGGAACAAACAAAAAAAAATTAGGAAACTAATCTCAAGGTCTCAAATTTTTTGTGAATGTTTAAGACATTAGTAAACACGTTATAGGACATACTGTCAATGCCACACTACTTGCATCCTGTTCAATGATCACAAATTATTCACTTCAAAAAACATACTGTCCTCATTTTATAATTTGATACACAAGGAATTACCTGCATCACGAATCAAGAAGACTTCAGATGAATCAATCCCATATTCAGACAGTGCTGTAGTTGTAGCTAAGGCCTCCGTAGTCAGAGATTCAAGACGCAGCAACTCTCCACTCAAGTTTCACAACTGTTGCTCCTATCCACTCTCTAACCACTATTTTCTTTGTTATGATTTTTCAACTCTGATTTGAAACAAATCTGGGTTTTTGTCATTTGAATTATCAGTCTGATTTTTATTTAGGATTATTAAATTGTTTTTTGTTTAGTTAATCATTATTATTGTTATTCTGGTGACGGCATTTTGTTTTTTGGCTTTGGTATGGTCTTTAACATTTTGTGTTGATCTTTTCCAAGGCCATGACAATGTTGTTTATTGTTGATGATAAATGATTATGCACAGTTTCAGACATCCAGACTTTTTAATTTGCTTCTGAACAACAACCATTTCTAGTAACAGGGAGTGTTTCTTCCTTTCAGAGTCAGTTCTGTCTGTCTTTCACATTAACTAGAACCTGTCCTGTGTTTTCCTAGTAATCCTTGTAATTGTATTTCATCTCCTGTTTTTTTCTGAACTGTTTTACTTTTTGCCTTTAATTGTATGCTTTATTTTTTATTGTTGGTTTCATCAGTCATTGCTCTTTTAGAATTGGTTTCTATGACGCAAATAATTCACAAGGCACGCATGACATAAATGTATGTATGTGACATTACAGGTTATGGTCACATTGCTTAGAAAGCCATGCTATTTAAGGGCCAGCTACACACTCAGTAATTTGTGCCTATTGTTACTGGAAGTGAAAGGCTCTTTTTCTAACACAAGAAAACTAAACAGGGTTTATGCTCAGTTCAGATGCAGTCTCTGCCTTTAGTAAAAAAAACAAAAAACAAAAAAAAAAACAAACACACACATCTGTCCTGACTAGTCTGTCTTTTTAGCTCACTCTGATAATATATGGCATTTTTCTATCGCAGTAACTTTTTCAGGAAAACGTGAGTTCCTGTACGATGTAGGCCCTGGGCCATTCCTGGTCCATGCCAATTTCATGTGTTGCATTTCCACCGTACAA
Source organism: Erpetoichthys calabaricus (assembly GCF_900747795.2). Classification (NCBI taxonomy): domain Eukaryota; kingdom Metazoa; phylum Chordata; class Cladistia; order Polypteriformes; family Polypteridae; genus Erpetoichthys; species Erpetoichthys calabaricus. The sequence goes on along the minus strand of NC_041395.2, from coordinate 261,796,823 downwards.
CAGGAACTGTAACTTTTATGCAAAATGTGTGACATGCAAAGAAGAGTGATGCAGTGCAAAGTGAAGCATGACTGGGAGTTCACAGAGGACCTCTGCACCTTATTGCTTCAACGCATTCTTACATGTGGACAAGTAGGTTTCAAGACATGTGAATCGACTTTCAAGCACTGAGGCAAAGCTAAACAAAGCACCTTAGGATTTAAAACCGCTTTTAAGTATGGACCAATATAACAAGGAACAATTGTTCTGAAAACAAATGTGTTTACTTGAAAAGAACACGTTCTTGCCATTGTAATAACATGGTAGGACACATCAGTGTGTTCTGCAAAGTGTTTATGGCTATTCTAACAGCAAGAAGATTTTCAAGGGCTTGAGCCCAAACCAACTTACGTTCACAAACAAATCATCACTAATTCATTATTCCAAACAGGTTATGATCAAGTTTTATAATGCACTGGTGAGGCCTCATCTGGAGTACTGTGTGCAGTTTTGGTCTCCAGGCTACAAAAAAGACATAGCAGCGGTAAAAAAAACCCAAAGAAGAGCGAATAGGCTCATTCCAGGGCTACAGGGTATTAATTATAAAGAAATATTAAAAGAACTGGGCCTTTACAGTTTAAGCAAAAGAAGATTAAGAGGTGACATGATTGAAGTGTTTAAAATTATGAAGGGAATTAGTACAGTGAATCAAGACTGCTACCTTAAAAGGAGTTAATCAAGAACATGGGGACACAGATGGAAACTTGTTAAGGGTAAATTTCACACAAACATTTGGAAGATTTTCTTTACACAGACAACCATAGACACTTGGAATAAGCTACCAAGTAGTATGGTAGACGGTAGGGACTTTCAAACCTCGACTTGATGTTTTTGGGAAGAATTTAGTGGATAGGACTGAGTGCTTGGTTGGGCTGAATGACCTGTTCTCGTCTATATTGTTCTAATGTTCTAATTACTTCCAGGAACCCACTGTGGACAGAAATCAAATGTAAACATCGGTGGCTTATAATCAAGCACACATTCAAATAGAAAAAGCCCCATTAAAGAATTAACAAAAACATTTCCTGAAAATTCCACTCATTGTGATAACCTACTCCATGAATCTTGTAACCAGGAATTGTGTCAATGTTAGTAGCGATCCAGGTTTTGAGTTATTTGCTCCATTTCTTCTTTAGAAACTATGGGTACTGAAAAATAAAAACTCTTCAGAAGTGATAAACAAATTGCAGATCTCAGTCTAAAACAGCATTTATAAGGAACCACATGTTATTTTAAAACAAACTATTACCAGCTAACACAAACAGCATTTTTGAAAGGAAATTAAATGACCAGTCTTGCAAAATGAATCTTGCAGTATTGTCCCAAGATGTAAGAGGATCAATAATAAAATATGTTAATAGATAGCATGTGACCAATGTCTCCTCCATCAAGGTACAGTTGAAGGCAAACTCTTAGTACGTCTGCTGAAACTCTAGGATCTGTTGGAAGTTATTTAAGAAAGTGCATATTGTCTAATATCTTCAAGCACACAATGTAGGATCACTAAAATAATGTAAATAAATGTAACATTTTGCTTTACAAGTTTAGAAATGATTGATGCCCATTACCAAGGAACCAATGACATTCATGCAGTCTTTTGAAAGCAATTAAAATTTAGCAAGTTAGTGGATCAGTTTCCTTAAAACAGCATAAAAGAATGAAACAAACAATGTAGTTCAGAGAACAAACATGTTTTAAAAAAAGCCTTTGAACATGAATTTAGTGTGAATATTTTTTATGAACCCAAAAATTATGAAATGTTCATAGAGACCAACAGAACAAATAAGAACGATAGGTAATCAGTATATTTGGTGGATATTAAACAACAATATTATTAAATAATAAATTATAATGTGATGTTGCACTCATCAGATTGTTAAATTCATTACATAAACAAACAAAAAGGAGGGTGAAGCTGATAAAAGTTTCAGACCTTTTTCTGCTTAATTCCTGTACCTGATTTATTATTTGCCTATGTGATATTCATAAGTTATGAGTGTATGTGTTTGTCTGGTGGGGATGTCTTCAGAATAGGTAATGAGATTGGGGTTTTACAGTAATCCTGCCTTGATTATAAGATTCCTGTTGCACTGAGCAGATGTAATCGGAACTTTTTTTGTTTTTTTAACAGCTCATTCTTATGTTTAAGGATATTCGTTAGGTGAACATATCATGTACAACAAATTAGTATGTTTGTCCTCAGCCAAGATTTCACATTTTTCATGACTTTTCTAATCTGAAAACTGCTACATAATGATAAAGCAATAAGAATGGTTAGTTGTATACCAAGAAATAATCAGTTTACTTTACCAGTCCAAAGTCTGAAATTTATATGTCAAAAACGAGTCAAAACCATAGAAGTCTGTAGTTGTGCTTTCATTTTGCCCATTTTAACATTGAGAAAGTTCACTGCCCTTGGAGACTAGTTATTGATCAGGTTAGTAAAATATACACACAAATGGAAACATATGTATACTCAAAAATTTGAACTATTGGGGATGAATTTAAGTTACTTTAACTTAAATTAATTATATTTTCTGTAAGTTTTACTTCACTTTTTCTAGTTTCTTTGATTTTAATATGTTTAATGTCACACTTACACAATTAATGTATGTTAAAACAAAACAATGAGAATATTGTCTTTCATAGAAACATAATCTGTCTCAATGACCATTGTGATTACTCACTTATTTTACAATAACCTTAACCAAAATTAATACTTTTCTGATTTTAAAAACACGGTATTCCCATTTTCCCTACAGACAGTTAAATTAAGTTGATTTAACTTAAAATAAGCAGGTTTTATGTATATGACTATCCCATACCTGCATCAAATATGGCACTTTTTGCATGAAGAACCTCCCTCTTGTCGACAACACATTCCGATGGATACCCACTCCTTTGTGTACTTGGAAAGAAAGTTAAAGACTTACAAAATTGTTTTTTTCCAAAATGCCATGGTTTATGTAGGGTTTTGATACATGCATGTCATCCACCCTACTTCAGAAAAGTATCTTTTTTTGTTTCCAATACATCAAGTAATTAATGTTAGGATTATATGAAAAATGCAATCAACCAAAATAGAACTTGTTTACCTTATGTGGTATAAGTGAACCACTACACTCTTAACCAACATTATTTATTTAGTAGTTTGAACTACTGTCTACAATTTTCATTCAAATATAGTGAAATAAGGTTCAGTTGTATTGACTTAAGTAAAATATGTATCCCCAACTAAGATAAACAATGTTTAAAGTTAAAGTTTAATGAAAGGGACTCAGCTACTTTAATTCTACACAAATAACCTTAAATACTGTATGTTATGCTTTGTTATACAAAGTGAGTGCATCAACTTAATATGAATGTTTCATTTTAAACCTAGTCAAATTAGCCGTGTGGGACCACTGTCCATGATTTAATTATGTTTACTTAACAAATCATTTTTTGAGTGCATTACAGTTCACAAGGATTTCTTCCTAATAGAAAGCATCTAAAACATGAATGACCTACTTTCCTAACACTTTGTATACTCAGTAGTATATTTTATTTGCAATACAAAAGTTAACACAACGATTTTTTTCACTTTCAGAAACCAAGTACATTTCCTTCTACACTGGAATGGGCTTCTACTGTGATATAAATAAACAATCAAAATACTGAATGAATAATAACACTAAGCAGAATAAAATAAGGACATTTAAAAAAAAAATGGTACATAACAAATGAAACACTGAGCTGCATTTGGGTGGTGAGAGGAGGGCATGTTAGAAAAGCAGTTACATACTTCTTACCCACTTTCTTTGTATTGACTAATGAGACAAAAATAATAGCAAAAAATCAAATCATAGAGCAAAAGTAGAAAACATAGCCCTGAGACAAGTCTACCTGCAGCGTATTTTTCATGTTTTCTATAAAGATTTTGCTGGTATGTGTGATTTTTTACATTTTTTGGATACAGATTCAGAATATGAGGGTTTTGACGTAATAGTGAACTTTGGATGCAAAAATAATTGAATAACTTTTGGATAAAGTGGTTACAAGTAGCGAACGATTAGTGTACAGCTATGCAATAAAAGCCTGCAATGAAAAGTAAAAGTTGAAAGCACAATATAATTCCAGTTCAAATCCATTAAAGACAGCAATGCTGAAAAAAATAACAGTTGGTTTTATGACCCCCACCTTGTCCAACCTCCACTAATGACTCCCATGCCTTTCAAAATATTAGTCATTTTACTGGCCATACAATTCCAGACAACCCACGGAGCGAGTATTATGGGAATTCTAATTCAGGGTAATTTTTTCTTACTCTTTTTAATTAGTAAACACCAAATGTGTACAGTATCTCCTACAATGAAGGCAGTGGACCTCCTGTCAAGTTTTGCAAGGACTTAAAAGAAAAAAGCAAAAAAATATATGCTTATTTAATACTTTCATCATTTATCAACCTCCATAAAGCAACTTTTGGGCTGCAGTTTAGTGAGAGCAAGTCTATGCTCTTTATTGTTCTTTAGTCATTCACAAGAAGAGCACATCCTCTCAGCACACCAGAATATTTATATTCAGGAATCAGGAAAACAGAATCCTGCCAGTAAAAGCCTGTTTAGGATAAAGGTCAGACAAAGAACTAAGGCTTCCTTGGAAAGGCTGGGAAGGAGAATAATTGGCTCGCCTTAGTTTGTTTAGACTTACAGTAGCTCTTTTTGGAAATTACACACATAAAAGGTATCCAGAAGAATAAAAATGCTCCAGTCTGTAAACAGCAGCAACAGCAGCCACCATTACATGAAAGCCTAAACAAGTCTTGATAAGACCTGACCATACAGCCTATCATGTCTATTCACTTTCTGTTCATCTGCATTTTTAAAACAGCGTTTGATTTAAATTATTCTTATAAAGGGCGGTTTCATTTACAAGACCAGCATGATACTTACAATTTCAAATACTTTTTAGTAGAAATAAGGCACGGAATGATAGGCAACAAAAACACAAATCATAAAATGTTAAACTGGAAAAAACATGCAATATGGATACAGAAACTGTTAACTAGTGTGGTAGCCTAGCAAGTGAGAAAGAGAACTGCAGGAGGGAAAGAATTTCAAAGATGAGGATGGGATATGCAGGAAAAGAGTATGTATTATTTAGGAAAACTCATACTTAACATACATACCTAAATACATGCATACATACTGTATATGATAGAAAGGGAACCACTTAAAGTTCATGAATGAGGTAAATAAAAACAACAGTTTGGTAGCAATTTAACAATTCAAAGTGCCTAACTGTAAAAGACTCACTATTACATACGTCTAAGAATGCTGGGCTTACCGATTCATAAAGACAACACATTATGTACGATTTTTAAAGAAACCTCCAAACCAGATCATTCTCTTGAGGGGGGGGGCAACTACAACAGCCATCCTTAACCAAATGAGTTATGATCTGCCTGACTCTATAAAAATTAAACATTGCAGATGTACAGTATCTCCATGTTTAGCCCAATAACAAAAGCAGTCTAACCCCAAAATCTGCATAGGCCCAACAACATAAAGGGGCAAAAGATGTTCATATTCAAAAAACACTTAGAAAGGGAAGAGAGGAACTGTAAAACCTCTGGCTCCAATTGAGAAAGGCAATGGGACTTTATATTTAATGGTTTTACTAGCAAATATATTGAAAAAGAAACAAAGACAAAAACAAATCTGTATTCAAAAAGGAATGTCTAAAACAGCCCACAATTCCAAAAATCTTAATATATTAAACAAAGTGTGGGTGCATTACAAAATATCAAAAAAGAAACCCCAAATCTAAAAATGAGAACCAAAAAGCAGAGGTAGACAGTAATGCTACAGCAGCCATGTTGTGGTCTGCTGGGTTCTTAAATCTCACTGAGGGAGCTCCTCCCATCACAGCATCGGGTGGCCTGAGCCCTCTAGGCTTAACACACAAACAGAAAAACCCATAACTTGAAGTGTCAATATATACATTAGATGCATTAGAGATAAAGGGGATCATCAGAGAAGGCCTTAAACAGAAAATATCTCTATACGTAGATGATATGGTACTGTATATATCAGATGAATATATCATATATCAGTGGATCTGCAACAACCATTACAATTACTTCAACGGCAATGTCATATCACAGGAAAGGCACTAGTAGAACATGCTGACACTTGATGATCAGATTTAAATTGCACTTGGAATAAGATGTGTAGTATTCTTTCACTTTTGCTATTCCCAGCCAGTAAAGCTGAAGCTAGATCCTTTCCAAATTGTTGTCTGCACCATAAATGCCCTCTAATGAGCGCAAGTCAAATGACATGATCTCAGAGTTAGGAATGGGATAAGCAGGTGCTTGCATTCCACACCTCGATGACTAACTACTCTGTAGATGCAAATCACTTCTAAAAATGTAGGCAACTTTACATCCTTTGAGGCATTCGTTTTAAATATTAAAACAGATTCAAACACAATTATAGTGCTAGTCTACAGACCATAAGGGCCGTATTCATTGTTCATGACTGAATTTAGCAACCTTCTATCTGATTTGGCTATAAATTATGATCACGTAGTACTGATGGGGGATTTTAATGTACACATTGATGTGGAAACTGACACTTTTAGCAAATGCTTTACTTATTTGTTAAATTCACTAGGATTTTGTCAGATTGTCAAAGGTCCAACTCATAATCATAACCACACATTAGATTTAATTATAACTTACAAAGTTGAAATTCAATATTTAAATATCACTCCATTAAATGAAGTTATTTCCGATCATTACTTAATTACATTTGATTTAGTCCTGCCCTTGTCAGCACACTCCCAGATTAAAACAAAGACAGTGCGACATCTAGATTGTAATTCTGCTTCAAAATTTATAGATACTTTGAGTAAGTCAAGTGTAATTGTGGAAAACAATTTAGATCAGTTAACATCACATTATAATGTGACCTTCAGAGATGCTCTGGACACAGTGGCTCCCCTTAAAACAAAAGTGATCAAAGCACACAGAAACTCTCCCTGGTTTAATGAAAACACTTGAGCTCTTAAATTAGAGTGTCGAAAACTGGAGCGCAGATGAAGAACAACAAAGCTACATGTCTTTCAAATTGCATGGACAGAGAGTGTTAATAAATATAAAAAATCCATCTTTAAAGCTCGCTCAGAATACTATTCTACATTAATATATAACAATAATAAAAATCCTCGGGTACTGTTTAGAACAGTGGCTAAATTAACAAATGGAAATTCAGATCAACAGTGCAAAATACCAACAGATATTAGCAGTACAGACTTTATGAAGTTCTTCAATGAGAAAATTAAAAATATAAGATCCCAGATCTCTGCATCACACTACAAACCAAATACTAGATTAGCAGACCCTGTCTAACTGAGCAGGAAGTCTTAACTTTAATTTCTAAAATGAAGCCCACTACTTGTTCCCTAGATCCAGTGCCAACAAAACTAGTAAAAAGTGCAATGGATGTTCTTGCAGAGCCTATTCTAAACATTATCAGTAGTTCATTATTGCATGGCACATTACCTGATACACTAAAAGAGTCAGTCATTAAACCATCACTTAAAAAATCAGACCTAGACCCACACATACTAAATAATTATAGGCCTATTTCAAATCTACCGTTTCTCTCTAAAATACTAGAAAAAGTAGTCGCCAATCAGCTTCAGTCACACCTTATGCATTACAATTTATTTGAGAAATTCCAGTCTGGTTTTCGCACTGGTCATAGTACAGAAACGGCACTAAGGCGGGTTGTAAACAACATTCTGATATCCTCTGATGAAGGAAACTCCACTATAATTATGTTGTTGGACTTAAGTGCAGCATTTGACGCCATGAACCACTCTATTTTACTACACAGGCTAGAAAATGATGTTGGGCTTACAGGCACCGTGCTCACTTGGTTTAGTTCTTATTTATCAAATTGATTCCAATATGTACAGAAATGTCCTGACAGTACTCCATCATTATACACAGAAGTTCGATATGGTGTCCCGCAGGGCTCAGTACTGGGACCTTTACTGTTTTCACTTTACATGCTTCCACTGGGATCTATCATTAGGAAACATGTTAATTTTCACTCGTATGCAGATGACACCCAGTTATACCTTTCATTTAAATCAGATGATGTTTCTCCGATGTTGTCTTTAATTAGTTGTGTTAGTGAATTAAAGGAGTGGATGAATGAGAACTACTTATCTTTAAATACAGATAAAACAGAGATGTTAATTGTTGGAGGGAATGACGCTGATCATAACAATATTTTGTCATCATTTAACTCAGCTGGAATCCCAATTAATTTTACTGAATCAGCCTGCAATCTAGGAGTTATCTTTGACTCTAGCTTGTCATTTAAAGCGCATATTACAAAGTTGTCCAAAACATGCTTCTTCCACCTTAAAAATGTTAGGAAATTAAGGCGCTTTATAAATAAACAGGATTCTGAGAAATTAATTCATGCATTTATCTCTAGTAGGATTGACTACTGCAATGCGGTGTTCACTGGATGTTCAAACTGTTCTTTATACAGCCTCCAGTTAATACAAAATGCGGCTGCAAGAATTATTACAAGAACAAGAAAATACGAACACATAACTCCAGTTCTTAAATCCTTACACTGGCTCCCGGTTAGGTTTAGGGCAGATTTCAAAATCCTTCTTTTAACATATAAAGCATTAAATGGCCAAGGTCCGGCTTACTTGTCTGAACTTATCATGACTTACAAACCAGAGCGTACATTAAGATCTCAAGATGCTGGTCTGCTTATGGTTCCAAGGATTAATAAAATAACAATGGGAGGTCGAGCTTTTAGTTACAGGGCCCCTAAACTGTGGAATGGTCTGCCTGCTACTATAAGAGATGCCCCTTCGGTCTCAGCTTTTAAATCCCGGCTGAAGACTCACTACTTCAGTTTAGCATATCCTGACTAGAGCTGCTGATTAACTGTACAGACTGCATCTTTGTTGTTAGTCATTAACACTAAAACATAAGTAACATGATAGTTAGAATTGGATACTAACCCTCACCTATTCTGTTTCTCTTCTCGGTACTCAAATGTGGCACTTGGTGCCACGGCCCACCTGCCAAGTTGTTTTGCCTGCCTAAGGTAAAGTCATCCCTGATGGAGGATCGCAGGAATCATGAGAAAGAGGGGTCCTTTCATCGGATTGGCTGGCCTAACACTGTTTCAGCCGTGGAATGGCCAAATGGGGGAGACAGCTTGATGGATGTGGTCTCCAGGAGTCTAAAATTATCTAAATCTTATTATGTGATATCATCTACTGTTAAATTCTGCTCCGTACTTCTAAAAAATGTTTATTTTTTATTGAGGATTTGTTCTGTTCTGTGTATTGTATTGTATTGACCCCCTTCTTTTGACATCCACTGCACGTCCAACCTACCTGGAAAGGGGTCTCTCTTTGAACTGCCTTTCCCAAGGTTTCTTCCATTTTTCCCTACTAGGTTTTTTTGGGAGTTTTTCCTTGTCTTCTTAGAGAGTCAAGGCTGGGGGGCTGTCAAGAGGCAGGGCCTGTTAAAGCCCATTGCGGCACTTCCTGTGTGATTTTGGGCTATACAAAAATAAACTGTATTGTATTGTATAGTAAATCATTTTTAAATATGAAATAGTTCTTGTGATATGTTCTCTACAGTAGGATGTCTGTGTACAGAAAACACAGTCTTTCACATACGCTTCATGGAATTATTATTCAATCATCTTTTCTACATAATGTAATGTGTGAATTTCCCCTTGGGATTAATAAAGTATCTATCTGTCTCTATCTATTTAATGATTCTTGACTTGTCTCATGAACTTGTGAATAATTCTATTTTATGTTTATATCTGTATTACTATTTTGCAAACAGTTCATCATTTGTTTTGTTTTCTTCTGGTTGGTGGGTGCCACAAAAATTAGTCCTGGAAGTCACATGCAGCATGTCAATCATGCAACGGTTTAAAGACTGTGCAACAGAACCATAATCATGCAAGACTGATTCCAATAAAAACTTTGCACACAGCTTTCATTATTTGTTCATTTGACTTCACAGCTCCTGAGTTACTGCTTTTGTTTTTTGGTTATGGTTCTTGAGTTCAAATTGGTTTTGATGATCTCTCTCTTAGTCTTCTGGTTATGATTCCTTGCCTTCTCTCCTGGTCATTTAATTCAAATTTGTTTGCATCTCTAAGTCTGCTCTCTGCCAGTTTTAGTAGATGCCACTTTTGAAAAGACTGACAGTGTTTAGTGGTGCTGCACCCTGCTATTTATTTTCAGCCAGTTTCATTCAAGAACGCTTGCGTTTGACAGACTTGGAAGAATTAATACCCTAAAGCACCAGGTTGGTAGTCTGCATATGACCATCGCCAATGATGTCCAATAGGAATGTGAATCTCCATGGATGCAGATCCGATTAATTTCAGAATTAAAACTATATTGAAAATATGTTGGTTAAGAAGCTAACCTACAAGTGAATGCCTCTAGCCTGGTATTACTTATTTAACATTAATTACATCATATTGATAGTGAGCAAAATAAAAATAGTCTCTATCAGTCTAGGTGCATTGGCCCTAACTAACACAAAGCTAGCTAGCTAGCTAGCTAGCTAGCTAGCTAGCTAGCTAGCTAGCTAGATAGATAGATAGATAGATAGATAGATAGATAGATAGATAGATAGATAGATAGATAGATAGATAGATAGATAGATAGATAGATAGATAGATAGATAGATAGATAGATAGATAGATAGATAGATAGATAGATAGATAGATAGATAGATAGATAGATAGATAGATACTTTATTAATCCCAATGGGAAATTCACAATTAGTTCAAAAATTCAGCTAGTTAGGTCTCTTAATAACAACAGTTTAATACCTTGGAAATGTCACCTAATTCATGTCATGCACTATACAGAATAATTAACCTGTTATGAAGCTTTCAAGCATTCAAATTTCTGCTTTTCAGCTAAGCATGCACAGTGCATTCAAGTTTCCAGGGCCAAGCCACAGACCCTTCCTTGCATAGGGAGATCAGTGAACTGACCTCAATAGGTTAAATAAAAGAAAGAGGCCAATTTTAACAAAGCATCAGCAATGGCACAATGACGCTCTTAACACAGACTAAAAACCAAGTGATCCTTGATATTAAATCAACATAAAAACTCACAAAATCCAGTGAATACAAGTGTGAAATAGTCTAAAAAGCTACAAAAATGACTTCAAAAAATGAAAGTGATAAGTGAATGAAGGCCAAAAGGTATATTTCACAGAGCAAGTCTGAATGACTGGGAAATTCCCTAATTGTTTTGAAAGGACGGCTGGTCATTTGCAGGGAAAGTCCCAAATGCAATAAGAACACAAAGGCAGTCAGTGAAAGCTCTAATCTGTTCCACCCTTAGAAAGTCCCTCTGCCAACAGAAAAACTGACCACCCATCAGTACTTTAAAACTAATAGTTAAGTAGACTTCTGTATCTTTGAAAAACTTTGCCTTGGTTCCACAATTTTCTCAGCCTTCTGTTGGTTTTTTAAACCTTTTTTTAAAATGTGAGCTCTGTATATTTTTGTGTTATGTCCCTGATTGGTAACTGCAGGAATCAAAAAACGAAGGAACAAACTAAGAACACCAGATGTTTACAGAGTCTGGAGATTTGTGGCCAGTAGTTATACAGAAATTTGACTCTCTTTAAATAATAAGGTGGAATGCCAAAGCAAAAGAGCATTCACAACCATCACTACTCTGTAAAAGTATGAAATGAAACTGGAGGGAAAGAGCTTAGGATGATTCTTTAGCTGTAGGCAGGTGTAACAGTCTGTAAAGCAACAGAAAGAGAGGAAGATGAAACATTGTCTGACTTAAATAGCATTACTTAACACGACATGTTAAGAACAAAGCAGTTTTATTATCTTTAATTAAAGCTGTGCATGTATCTGGCCACTTTCTACTGATGCCCTGTTCATTTACAGTAAATTTGGTGTACCTGACCCTTATGTAATAATAAAGATGGGGTTCCCCTACTATTTATAAGAGCCAATTGCTACTCTGTCTATTTATTTCTAAAGGAATGAAGGGAATTTGTGGATATTATGCTTTTTATTTAAAAAAACAAGTTAATTGATTTACAGGGATTTCGAAGTTAAATGTAATATTTGTTGAACAACAGCCCTATCAATCCAGAAAAAGGGTATATTTATTCAACATAAAAATCACAAAGGATGGATGATTTAAGAAAGAACTAAATGTATGAATTAAGTAAAAATCTTCCCTGTCCTTATGGACCTGCCTGCAAGGATCTTCAATCATGTCTATCAGATGGTTAACTCTCCTGCTCATCCATCTCAAAATTCTATACCAGTCACTCTTACTTTACATTCTGCATCTTTGTCTATATCTACATCTAAGTTGTCCCTTGCTTAAATCACTTTTTCCAACTCCCAATTAGCCCCTGGTGCTAATGTAGCTTTACACTAAAATCCTGGGTTATTTCAGACATTGCCTGAAATTATTTTTAGGATCGGGGTGGGTATATAAAATCTCTGTCCACCAGGCCATAGTGTCTTTTGGTGGAAACTAGGACCACTGCACACCATGCTTTCCTTTGTATATCAAAGTCATATCTGTCATGCTTCATCTACTATCTATCTATCTATCTATCTATCTATCTATCTATCTATCTATCTATCTATCTATCTATCTATCTATCTATCTATCTATCTATCTATCTATCTATCTATCTATCTATCTATCTATCTATCTAGCTGCGGTTCAAATCTTTGTTAATATCCTTTTTGTTTACATTTTATATAACCAATGCCTTGGTTATGTCCCATGTGTTTTGTGCATGATCCCCTAAGAGACGGGGCCAATCACAGCCAGGAAATACCTCCAGGCTTATAAATTTTGTATTAGGACTGTGTTTACTTTGGATTGCCTTGCCTTCTCAGGCAACTCCTTTTTGTGGTCCATGGAGCTTCCTGTGCTACAGAGCAATTTTGTTAATAAACAATTTTTTTTATTTTACCAAGGTTCTTTGAGGCCTCTTTTGTTTCAATTCAGGGTTTTTTACTGTAAATCTCTGTTAATAGACAATTTTGGGAGTATGTATGGGATTTATGTGCTACTGGGACTCCCAGCTCACAACAATATCACTCACTGGCAATGTCTCTTTTTATACTAACACAATGTCATGTTCAGAAAAATCAAAATAGCAAAAATGGTGGGCAGTCTTTCAAGTAGACAAAAGCCAGGCCTGAGCTGCACTGGGTCTGGGTTTCAAGCTTCACCTTAGTCAGCCTATCCCCAAACTGAAATGGCAGGCTTTCTGGCCTCCAAAGGCCCAAAATGTGTCCCAGGCTTTTAAAGTTTAGTAATTTCAAAATACCTAAAATATCTTTGAGCAGAGAGGATAACTGCAAACGTCTGGGTTTTCAGACAAAAATTAAACTATGTTCTTTTATCTTTCCATAATTTATTGAAAAAGAAAAGAAAGAACAAACAGGCAAGTCAGGGAAAAACAAACACAAAAATAATAAAAAGAGGTTCAGCTCAAACTAAAGAAGTTCAGTTTGTAATCCCAAAGCAAAATCCAAAAACAGTGCAAAAATAACTGGAAAACCAAACACTTATGAATCCGTTATACTTACTCTACAACACTTATTGACACTCTGAAGGACCTAATACTACATTAATATGCTATCAAACAGATGGAAATCAAAGTCAGAAACTACACATGAACACACTTCAAACTTCACATGTTAGAGCTCTGAATAGTTCAAAAGTAAATAAAGACAGCATTAGCTCTCACCCACAATAAACAGGCCAAGGGCGGTCTTTGGCAATGACATCTTGGTAGAACAAACTCTTGGGGTTCCACCAACAGAATGTTGGATATAATCAGGAAAATACATATACACAAAACACAAATACTAAATAATAATAAAAATAAAACAATATTACATGTAAAAATCACAAATCAACAAAAATACATTTAAAATAATAAAAAAAAAAAAAACCAAGAGAAATTACCAAAAATTGAAAAACATACTTACCCCTTAATATACCAAGGTGGGGTCCTCAGTGATTTTAGGTGATTCTGCCGTAACTATTACAACCAATATATTCTTGATTTTTGTAGGTGTCCCAGATCAGTTTAAGATACATATTATATAATTAGACTTATAATGCGTTCTTTCAAAAAAACATAAAAAAATAAAAACACACCTGGGTTCCCGGAAGGACCATGCTTGGTATACTACGTTACAAATTCAGATTGATTTCTTTATTGTTTTGTACAAGAATGTGAATGCTGTAAATTTTGAAAAATGGCCTGCTGACAAAGTTCAGGTGATGACATTGTTCAGATGCTGGATGAGTGTGATGTCAGTGACCCTGAAGATGTCTTGAGCAAATCTGATGAGGAATTTATTCCACAAGTAGTTGTGTCAGAATCGGAAAACAATCTTGAAGTGAATTCATGAAGAAAGTGACATTGCCAGCGAAAATTGGATTCCAATGAAGGAGATGAATTCATTGCAAAATCAGGAAGGAAATGGACAAGTTCAGTGCCCCCGGTGACTTGCCGTCGCCAATATAACATTTTCAGAGGATCAAAGGCGGGGTGGACAATGCAGACAAGTTGGTAAGAGAATATTCTTGTGCCACATGTACCTCAAGATGGCCTCTGAGACTTTTCATGAACCTGCTTGATATTGGAGCCATGAATGCTTTCATAATTTGGATGTCAAAAAACGAAGACTGGAACCACCTCCAGAAAAATCACAGATATCGATTCCTGTTGGAGTTAGACAAAGAACTGACAAAACCCAACATTTTGCGGAGGGAAAGCAATCCAAATGGTCTCCATCTTCCAGTTGTCAGAGCTATTAAAGCTGCGGGAGTATTTGTTGTGCGCAACACTGCAGCTCAAAGCACACCATCAACATCAAGGCAGCAGCAGATCCACAAGAGGGGAAGATGCTCATACCGTCCCAGAAGCAAAGACAGGAAAGTCAACACAGTCTGCTGTGAATGCAAACGTTTTGTCTGTGAGACACACAGGAAGACCAGCACAATCGTGGCATGTGCTAAGGATTGTAGTGATGGCAACAAATGAATCTGTACCATTTGTTTTTGTGAAATTATATAACTGGTTTTACATGAATATTATACTGTATATAATCAGATAGAAAAATGTACACTACTCCATATAATCAGATATGAAAATGTACACACTGTATTGTTAAAATTATGTATTCAGATTTACAAACACAAAAGTACACAATTTCATGAAGAATTAACTACTGTTAGCTAACTACTGTTGAAATAAACAAAATATTTGATGCTCACAATGCTTGCATAACTGAAATAAATTTTCAGACACCCAAAAAACCTAATTTGAGTAATCTTCCACAAAAAACAGTTGAGAAATAAAAAAAAAAAACAATGGGGTCCTCAGAAGACCCCATCTTGGTAATCAATGTTGACGACTTAGGCTTGGTATGTTAAGAGTTAAAGCCAGGCATCAAACCCTGCTAAACTAACACAATGCCAGTGCTTGTTTTCTGCTCTCACCCTCATTTACCCTTTTGTCTCTCCTTATCATCAGACAACTCATCACAAAGGGTTTACAAACCATCAGGCTGAACTGTGGCTTCTCCAGCTTCTTCTTGTTGTTATAAGCATGTGTAAGTAATACTGAAACTGTATGACATTTGTCATAATCTGTATGTCTGCTATTTGATAAAAAAATGAGCAACTGCTTCTTTTTCTTGCTTTCAAACAAAGAGTAATAAATCAAAATTTTTCTGTTAGAACAAAGGAAAGAGAAAGCATTTTTTTAAAAATGAAAAAAGTTTTATATTCCTAATATGTGAGAATTCATGGTTATTTTTGGGGCTAAATAATTTAGACTAAATAAAGATGTGTACAAAATTTTGCAAAACCTGTTTAGTTCAAGTCTGGGATATGGGAGGTTGGAACCCATCCCAGCAGCACTGGTCAGAAAGATAGGAAGCAAATGCACGCATGCAGATACACAGGTCTTGTCCATTAAAATGACCAATTAACCTAAAATATATGTTTTAGAGGAAAAGCAGACTACAGGGCAGAACACCCATGTAGAGAGAACATGCAAACAGCACAAAACTAGATGCCTAATTTGAAACTGGAATGCTGGATCTGTAAGGCAGCAATGCTACACCACTATTATAAAGCAGCACAACAAAAAAATATCACAGTCCATCAATTTCAGATTATATTATCAGATATTTTCTAATCAGGAAATGACTATGAAAAGTGGGAGGCAAGATGAAGTTTTTAATATTAAGCTGATATTTTACTTGATATATATAGGGGGTGCCTGATGGGAAGTGAGCCAACCTGGGAAGGACAGCACAATACTGTTTTAGGATTCTTCAGTGTAGTCTCCCAGAAGGTGAACACACATCTTTGAGTCACACCACTGTGCCATTTCATTAATGACAGCATCGTCTGTATCAAACTGATGACCATGCAGGTGTTTGTTCATTTCAGGAAAGAGAAAGAATACAGATGGCATCAACTCCAGTGAATAAGGAGGATGGGACAACAGTTCATACTTGCATTCTTGCAATGTTTCCACTGTCACATGCTTTCTGTGTGCTGGTCCATTGGCTTGATTAAGAAGAGAACGGCAAGTGTTCTCAACTTTTTGTAATATTTTTTGAAAAAGACCGGCAGGAAAAAAATTTGCTGGGATGAAAGTTGGAAGAGAATTACAAACAAAGCGTAGTCTGTTTAAGAAAAAAAAACTAATGTACATGACATTACTCCTTCTTTAGATACACTAACTTCCACTAACTTCCAATAAGACACCCCTTGTATAATTTATATACAGTATATAAAAAGCTATGGTCTGTCTGTCTGTCACACAATTACTTGCAAACTATTGAAACTAGAACCATGATCTTGACCTAGATTGAAAACTTATTTCAATATATATATATATATATATATATATATATATATATATATATATATTCAGGTAAAATTCTGTTACAATGAACTTCCAGGGACCTAAAAAATATTTTGTTGTAATGAGATTCTGTATTTGTCACTATAATGCTTTCTTTCACTTGCGTCCAGACGTTTGCAATCATTTCAGTAGCTTCTTTCGCGTTAGTTGTAATCTCCTCCTGTCTACAAGTTATGCCGATGAGAATGTTTCTCAGCATTTCCTTGTGATAATACACTTTCGGGGTGCAAATGTATATATGTATATATATAGGGCGGCACGGTGGCGCAGTGGGTAGCGCTGCTGCCTCGCAGTTGGGAGATCTGGGGACCTGGGTTCAATTCCCAGGTCCTCCCTGCGTGGAGTTTGCATGTTCTCTCTGTGTCTGCGTGGGTTTCCTCCGGGCGCTCCGGTTTCCTCCCACAGTCCAAAGACATGCAGGTTAGGTGGATTGGCGATTCTAAATTGGCCCTAGTGTGTGCTTGGTGTGTGGGTGTGTTTGTGTGTGTCCTGTGGTGGGTTGGCACCCTGCCCAGGATTGTTTCCTGCCTTGTGCCCTGTGTTGGCTGGGATTGGCTCCAGCAGACCCCCGTGACCCTGTGTTCGGATTCAGCGGGTTGGAAAATGGATGGATGGATGGATATATATATATATATATATATATATATATACATATATATATTATACATACAGTGGAACCTCGGTTTGCGAGCATAATTCGTTCCGGAAACGTGCTCATAGTCCAAAGCACTCGTATATCAAAGTGAATTTCGACATAAGAAATAATGGAAACTCAGATGATTTGTTCCACAACCCAAAACTATTCATATAAAAATGATTAATACAAAATATAAAGTAAAAATACATAAAACAAATTAACTTGCACTTTACCTTTGTAAAGAATCATGGCTGGTGTGAGTGAGTTTCTAAACTCTTGTGGGATTGCACCCAACGGGACGACACGCGGAAGAGCGTCCCAAAGCAATCGCAGTCTCCCAGCGCTGAAGCAGTTCTCTGTAAAAGCGAATCCGAAAAGATCGCGGACATGCTATAAGCGCCTGCCCTCAATGGGTGATACAAGGAACAAGGAACGTTATAAATGCACAGGGCCCTGCCTGACTGCTGTGTCTGTGTATATATAACCGCGCTGTTGCTGTTTCAAGCTGAATAAAGCTTGTGTTGCTAAAGTACTGAGACTCAGCTTCGTGTTTTAGGGTGCAAGACGGGGACTCGCATGTCACAGCACAGACGCGCGCGCGAGCGCGCACACACGCACGCGCACACACACACACACACACACACACAGTCACAATGCTAATACTGTAGTAAACACTATACGCTCATACGGATGTTGACTATATGAGTGAGGCACGCCGACTCAGACGGAGAATAGGAGACGACTGCCCACAATCCCGCAGTGAGAGAGAGAGAAGAACCATCAGCTCAGTTGTGATCACATGACGCTCAGCAGACAAACTACTCGTACTGCAAGACCTCACTCGTTTATCAAGTGAAAATTTATTAAAAATTTTTGCTCATCTTGCAAAACACTCGTAAACCAAGTTACTCGCAAACCGAGGTTCCACTGTGTATATATATATATATATATATATATATATATATATATATATATATATATATTGTCACACACGCGGGCTTGGGGAGCAGCTGATGGGCTCAACGACGCGGGACAACACAAAGAAAGTGAGTTTTTTAAAAGGCACCAACGTTTGTCTCTCTCATTTAACAGAAAAGGAGAAGAATAAAACGTTCAATAATAAAACTGGCAGACAATTCCATTCACCCGTTAAACCCCCCACTTCTGACCTTACCTGACGACTGCACCGGCTTTTCCATTCCATGTCATGTCTGCTCGACCTTCTTCCCAGCATTCCTCTGTGTTCAATTTCCTGTCAGTCTTCCTATATAAACGTTATTCATGCACTGCAATTTTGTCCGTTGTATGATTCATTTTCATAGTGAATGCATAAGCCAGGGGAAGGCTATTCTGGACTCTACAGTATACGGGACTCAATCCCCAAACCTTTACAAGTGTGTTTTCCACTTTTTTTCACAATATATATCCACAATATGTGTCCATAGCTGGTCCTGACTTCTAAAGCAGACAGTATCTTTTAGGGTCTTGGTTGTATAGAGTCTTAATTTGCTTTACACTTTTATTTGATCTTTTCTCTTTTTTGGATAAGTTGTAATTACCTTTTTAATAGGCATTTAAGGTGATTAGTGTGGGAGTTAATTTAAAGTCTCTTACTTTTGTTTTTGATTTTAGATTGTACCTAGTTTCTGTTTCTATCTGGATTCTTTTTTTTTGGTTTTGACCTAGTTACAATTTCTGCTATATTTTTTCTTAAACAAAAGGTTGCTTATCCTTTGACAGTCAATTATTATTCAGAATATTAAACACACAAATAAATTGTGATAGACAACACACATGCGCAGGCACCCTGTCAGGAGGGATTCTGATCCTTTACCGGGATGGGAGGCTATGGCATTGAAAGGGTACAAAGAAAGGCAAGATGCACCGTGCCCTTGCCAGAAAACTAATGAAGCATGCCAATTTGCAGATGGGCAGGTTGGCTTCCCAGTAGGGATGGACTGAAAACCCTTACCCGGCTGAGAGGCCTTTAGCATGGAAGGACAGGGAGAGATAACCTGACAGGCTACTTACTCCTCCAACATTCTAGATGGCAGCCTCCCAGGGTGATGCTACCAGCGCGGACACACGCAAGGAATGCTGAGAACTGGAGTCCCATAAGGCAGGCTTGCCGGGTTCAGTGGGGGCCACAGTGACCTCTACTTTGTGGAACTTCCATTTCACCTGGAAGTGTTTCCAACAGGATATGCCCAAGTACTGGAAGTACTCCCAAGTCTAAGATAAAAGGAGCTGTTCAATTTCATCCAGGTAAATTAGTGTCAGGAGTAGAGGATGTACAAAGCTCATCTAGGAGGAAATAAGGAAAAGCAAGAAAGAAAGAGAGAATGAAAAGAATTGTAATTATGTTTATTAAAGAAGCCTAATTTATCATAATAAACCTTGCATTTAGACTTGTGATTGGGGTATGAGGTGCTAATATATATATATATATATATATATATATATATATATATTGTCACAATAATGAGACATCACACTGATAAAGGGTTGGGGCAGCCACCCATATAATATGGTATCCTGGCTGCTAAGTTGTTTCTTCGAATAAAGAACACAGTTGTGCATAATACAGAGTCCAAAAGAAGACTGACACATAGGGGAAACAGTTACACTTTTAAAGGGGAAGACAGGAAGTGAGGTCGTATGGGTCTGGCTCAGGATCATCGGTCATTGGTTCAAGCCCCGAGGTGACATCACAGGGGCCGGAGCCGGTAAGGTCTTCTTCCATTGGCTCGGTCCTGGAAGTGACGTCATGAGAGCCAGGTGAGATCTCCCAGGAATGGTCTACAGGCAAGGGAAAAAAAGAATCAGTGCACTCTGCCACATCCTGGCATGCCTCAGAACTTCCTTCCCTCGAGCCCTTTAGCTGCCTCCCATGCGCACGTGTGTGACAATATATATATATATATATATATATATATATATATTAGTGACAATAGAGGCACTGTCGACCCCTTGAACCCTCAGACCAGACGTCAGACACCAGATAGAAGTCCAATAGTAATATTTATTATTATAAATAAGTGCACAAAGCACCACTACTCCACACTACTCCAATAAACAATAATCACTACAATAATAAACAATCCTCCACTCCCACACGCTTAGCCACCCTGCCTCCCAACTCAGCTCGCCGTCTGGGATTTCCCATGGTCCTTTTATAGTCCCTGACCAGGAAGTATTTCCAACCCCCCAGTCCATGTGACTTTCCATCACTTCCGGGTCAGATTAAAAAGTTCTCTCCTTCATCCCTGGAAGCACGTCATTCCTCCTGTCGCTGTGACTAAGATGTACTTCCGGGGCGTAGGGCACGTAATAATCCTTGGGCCTCCCTGCAGCGTCCTCTAGCGGCCCCCATGGTATCCAGCAGGGCTGTGGATAAAAACCCCATTGTCCAGGATTCCCTGCTGGCCTTCGGGGCACCTCCATGATGCAGGAAGAGCTCCACCTGCTGGCTTGGGGGTATTGGCCGGGATGAATGGCCAGCCATATTCCACAATATATATTATATATATATATATGGAAGAGAAGGTCTGTGATACGGTTTGCATATTTGCAGCTGGAGATTCACAAAGGGAGAAAAAATGAATCATGTATCATAAAGTAGTTGTTATTCCTGAGCTTTCAACCCCTGCCAGGGGTCTTCATCAGAGGATAATGCTTAGACTTACAAGAATCAAAGGCAATATATAGCAAAACATTACTTGGAGGGGGTGGCTTAAGTCAGTGTGATGGGGGGGGGGGGGTATTGGGTGTACAGTTTATTTATTATGAACATGTTCTTCTTAAGTTTGTATATGCTGGATTTATGTCCAAGTGTCTGTTGATGGCGTTCTCATTTGATATGACCAGCTGAATGAATTCTACAACCACATCAACACAATATTCCCTGCAATCCAATTCACAATGTAAAAAGAAATTAACCGACACATCAGCTTCCTGGACATCTACATCAAAAGAAATAATGACACCACCCTGACCACAAGTGTTTACCATAAAGAATGCTACGCATACAAGAGTCGCATAGTGTGGGGGAGGAACGATCTCCTCAGTCTGTCAGTGGAGCAGGACAGTGACAGCAGTATGTTGCTGAAGCTGCTCCTCTGTCTGGAGATGACACTGTTCAGTGGATGCAGTGGATTCTCCATGATTGACAGGAGTCTGCTCAGTGCCCGTCGCTCTGCCACAGATGTCAAACTGTCCAGCTCCGTGCCTACAATAGAGTCTGCCTTCCTCACCAGTTTGTCCAGGCGTGAGGAGTCCCTCTTCTTTAGGTTGCCTCCCCAGCACACCACCATGTAGAAGAGGGCGCTCGCCACAACCGTCTGATAGGAAGTATAGTCGGCTCTGTCCTCTCTTGCATAGAGCATCAGTATTGGCAGTCCAGTCCAATTTATCATCCAGCTGCACTCCCAGGTATTTATAGGTCTGCACCCTCTGCACACAGTTCCCTCTGATGATCATGGGGTCCATGAGGGGCCTGATCCTCCTAAAATCCACCACCAATTGCTTGGTTTTGCTGGTGTTCAGTTGTAGATGGTTTGAGTCGCACCATTTAACAAAGTCCTTGATTAGGTTCCTACACTCCTCCTCCTGCCCACTCCTGATGCAGCCCACGACTGCAGTGTCTTCAGCGAACTTTTGCACGTGGCAGGACTCCGAGTTGTATTGGAAGTCCAATGTATATAGGCTGAACAGGACCGGAGAAAGTACAGTCCCCTGCAGCGCTCCTGTGTTGCTGACCACAATGTCAGATCTGCAGAGAGAGAGAGACCCGTTGGGCTGCAGAGAGGAGGGCCCTCCTCACTCATGCGTCTGCCTCGGGGTGTAACCTTAACTCCACTTAGTTAGCGAACGAGAGAACTATTTAACAGATTTAGATTTTTTTTTTCTATAATTTGCTTGAACACTCCGGTTGATTTTGCGACTTCTCTCATTGCGCTAAGAATCACAGTTCGCTTGCAGGAGCGACATATTCATGCTAATCCGAGACAGAGGCTGCAGGCTGAGGGGAGGGGAAAAAGTGACGTCAGGAGTAGAGAGCTGGGCGGGGCCCTCCTCACTGTCCTGTTTCACTAATATGCAGACAACGCCGCGGGGATGGCTACTGTGTGTATATATAAATATATTTGTCACACACATGCAAGGGCTTCAATAAGGGCAATTCCGAATCAGACCAAGATGTGGCAGAGTGCACTGACTCTTTTTCTCCCTTTCCTACAGACCATTCATGGGAGATTCCACCTGGCCCTCTTGATGTCACTTCCGGGTCCGAGCCTATGGAGGGAGACCTTGCTGGCTCCAGCCCCTATGATGTCACGTCCGGGCTCGAGCCTATGGCTGAAGACCCTTGTGAGCCCGACCCTTTTGACCTCACTTCCTGTCTTCCCCTTTAAAAGCCTACACCTTTTTCCTATTCCCTCAGTTCTGTTTTGAACTCGGTTTTGTGCACATCAGTACTGTTTATATTTTTGCAACTTTGCAGCCAGGATACCAAATATACGGGGGGCTGCCCCAAAGCTTGTTATGACTCAGAGTGGAGTTTCTGACAATATATATATTGTAATAAATATTTATCTTGAATAAAGACATGCTAGAAAGTGCACAAAGTGTTGGGGAATAGCCCCGTATAATGTCCATTAGACATTTGAATTAAACAGAAAATTGTGATCAAACTCAAAAGCATTTAACTAATTATAACAGATACAGCCAGGTTTATATAGACAAGATGGAGAGATGGACTGACATGGCAGAAGAGGACAGGGTACAGGGTGCGGAAGCGATATCAATGAGGGGTGGAGAATGACGATGGGTTCTGGGAGATAATAGTGATGTCATCAAGGAAAGCCGGAAGAGACGATGCTGAAAGAATTCTGGGATGCCTGGTGGCCATTTTGGAGGACCGGAAGAATGTTTTGTTTTTCCTCTTGCAGTCTGTAGAAATATAGAGAGGGGGGTTAGTGCTCATTATCAACCCCTTGTCTCGTGGCGTTCCACTCACCTTAGGGCTTGTTGGCTGTCTCCTAAGCGTGCGTGTGGGACAATATATATATATTCCGTGTGTGTGTGTGTGTGTGTGTATTACTTAATAATATATGGTTCTCCTCTGCTGAATCATGTAACTTTAGTATTGAATGAAACCATTTATGTTTGCTATTTGAGGAGTTAAATGCTGTAAATGTCAGATATTGCTTCTAAAGACTTAGTGAATAAAGCTGGATAAGACTAAAATAAAGACCATCAGTTGGATATGCAGAGGTTTATTTAAGGAGAGGTTACCTGTTTTTGAGAAAACATACTGATAATCTTTTACATGCATGATTCCAAAGAATGCCACCAACTCTAACCAAATATGTCACTTCCAGACTGCTAAATAACAATCATCTTCAGTATATTGTACCAAAATGCTGATGCAAATGCATAACCATCAATATGCACAACATAAAATAGATAACGAATAAGTAAAAACTAGGGTCTTTAATGTAGGACGCTCATCATTTCAACGACAGAAGGATGGACAAGAGAAAAAGGCAAAGAAAGACTAGATAAAGTGTTCCACTATGATTGAAAAAAAAGAAGTTAAATACATGAATGAGGCAAATAAAGAAGGGGCAATACCGCTGATACATAATATGGTTGTACATCTAAGGATACCCCAGGCTGTGCAACATGGAAGCAGGGAATTCTACCAGTGTGTAGCCTAATTCAGATATGTGTGTCACTTGCTTCTTTATTTTACCCTATTAAAGTACAACACAAGATACTCAGTACTGCTCCATTAAAGCTTTAGATTCCTGGGCTCAGATGTGTGTCTGTGTGCCCACATGGATTTCCTCCAGGCACTCTGGCTTCCTCTCACATCCCAAAGACTTGCAGGTTAGGTTAAATGGCACCTACAAGATGGCTGGTTGTGAAAGTGTGTGAATGTGCTCTCTGATGACTGGTGTGTAATCTACACTCGGATCTTAATTTATGTCTTTTGTTGCTGACATAGGTTCCAGCTTCTTATAACCCTGTATTGTAATGTTTGTGTCTGGACAATGAATGTACAGTGATCCCCCGCCTATCGCGGAAGTTACGTTCCAGACCCACCCGCGATAGGTGAAAATCCGCGATATAGAAAGACCACATTTTTTTAATAGTTTAAGCCTTAAAATACCCCTCCCACATGCTTTAAACACATGCAAACTTATTAAAACACACTTTGGATACACATATGATACACAGATGTCGGGCTAAAGATATGAGTAACATAATAATAATCATCATCAGTTTTACCTTCTCCTGTATGGTCAAGGTCTTCCTCTGGCGCTTAGGCTCACTGCTACCAGAAGGCTTACAAGATGCAGGACGCTTGGGAGCCATCGTAGGGCCATCACAAAAGTTTGCTCAGAAAAGTCGGACCATAAGCAAGGTACGCGGTACGCGATTCGTCGGGGACCCACACTTGCTGTTCTTGCGAGATTACACCACATTAACAGCAGCTAATCAGAGCCCAAGAGAATAAAATCCACTCTGATTGGTTGAGTCTCCTCTTTCAGCCAATAACGGGCTTTGTAAGAAATCATCTGGATGCTGTAACGCGAAACTCTTTGTCTGCTGAAAACCGTATGCTTTGTTATGAACTGGCTGCAAAGTACACTACAGGTATGATGTACTTATTGAATTTTTCCGCGATATAGTGGGGGGTGCGATAGCTGAACCGCGATAGAGCGGGGGGATTGCTGTATAGTGTTTATGTCTCATTTTCAAATACTGTTTTAGTTTTAACTAATGCTTAAAAATGACAGAGCTACATAAATCAATAATTGTCTTTTAGCAAAATTAAATACACACAAGGTAACATATGGTTCAATTGACTCAGTAGTAGAGGTTGAAGAGGCTGTACACGATGCAGTGGAGCTCTTGCATATGCTCAATCCTTCAGGCATTCCTCCACACAAACTTTTTTTGAAGATAGGAGCACCAGTTATGCTTTTGAGCAATATAAATGAAGCATGTATCTCTTCTGGCTCTGGTCAGGGAGAAACTGTCTTTATACTGCGTATTCCTCTTATAACATCTGACTTTCTTTCTAAATTCAAACACCTGCAATTTCCAATTAAAGTGTGCTTTGCAATGACTATCAATAAAGCACAAGGTCAGTCTCTAAAAGAGGTATGAGTGGATTTGAGGGATGATTGTTTTTTTCATGGCCAGCTTTATGTGGCATGCTCCAGAGTGAGTTCACCCTGCTCCCTATTCATTCTGAAACCTGGGGGTGCTACATCTAACAATGTATTCACAGAAGTATTGTAGTTCCTTGCTCAACATATTCCCTCCTTTTGTGTGATTTTCATATACAGCGCAGACTTGATACATAATCAAAAACTGAAGTAAAGTTATGTCCATATTTTTATATATGGCAATTTATTAAAAGAGATGTTTGTGAGCGAAGCCACGGGTATTAGCTAGTAAGTAATAAAAGACTCATATTTAATATATTAAGTGATAATATCTTTTCAGAGACAGAGTTGTGGCAACATTAAGGAAATTACAAAGTCCGCAAGCTTACTTTGTAAAATTCACTGAGATACGTACAGACACTAAGAACATATTAAATTACAACCTTAAAAAGTCTTCAAAGTTTGTATTCATATTTTCAGCTTATTTTAGTTGGTTTTAGTCAATCTCTGCTGTAATGTGTTATTTTAATGATGATACATAACAAGGTAACATAAACAGGGATATGATTACACAGAATACTACAGCAGACATTATGGTATTATGAGAGTTAACTTTGTTCAGTTTCATGTTAATAATACAAAACTATTAAATCAATCCGTTTATTTAATTTGTTGGAAGATGTATTGCTTTAAGCTTTTTCATTGCTCACTAAGATGATTAACATGTAATAATACATTTCTGTAGCTCAGGTTCTGGAACTTGTGATTATAGTGTACGTTTGTAATTTCAGAATCAAGTTAACATGGATACTGAAAACCACAGAATTAAGAATCCTGTTAGCTTCAGATTTCAAATCTAGAGGAAAATACCCATTTAGAGATTTAATGTTGTTTAGTCAGTTTGTAATGGATCAGTCTCCTTCACAGTCAAACAACAGTCTGCCAAATCCCATCATGGCAGGATGTCTATTTAGGTTGACCCAGAGTGTGGCTGGCTATTAAAATTAATGACAGAAGAAATGACTCCAAAGCATAATGCAGTTTCAAAGAGTGACGATACATGAGATAATGGATGTTATAGAAATTTGTTATTAATCAGCTGAATCCATTCTTCATGAACAGTATAAGCACTATGGTGGAAGGACTGGCATCCCGATAGGTATGAAAAGTGGATCCTTGCCCAGCCAGAAAACTATAACAGAAGGACAACATGAGAGGAGGCATAACCTGACCGGGATGGGGCTGGATTATTATCTCAGTTGGAGGGAAATATTAATGGAGGGACTGGGGAGGTTGTTTGTCAAGAGCAGTTCCTTCCCCAGTATAATAGGTGGCAGTGTTTTGTAGGTCTGGACCCACTATGGACACCCGCACAAATTCATGGGATTCGTAGTCATAAGGAACAATCCTATCGGGGTCCTTGCGTGCTGCAGGGTGCTGTTTCCTGTTTCTGGGGTTTCCACTTGACCCAGAAGTGCTTCCATCAGGCTATGTCCTGGCACAAGACGTGCTCCCATGTCCAACATAAAAGGAAGCCATTCAGCCTCCTCAGATTGAGTCAGAGTTGGGAGGCAGAGGACAAAGCTCTCCTGAAGGAGTAGAAGGAGCTTTTTGTGAATTGAAGAGTGTGGTGGACTTTGAAAAATGTATTTGTAAATAAAAAAAAGGTTTATTTTCACTCGGGACTCGGGTGTGGTTGTGCCTGAGGTGCCCTCTGGTAGTTACAACTCAACTAATTTATTTTGCTGGTCCCTGACAGCCAAATGTCCAAGAAATCCTGCTGACTACGCCAGTTGTGACAGTTAAGCATTAGCAAGATCATTGGCTGTGCAGAATTTTGACTACTGAAATTAAGCATTACTGCATTCAATATTCCAAGGAGAACCTTGAGCTAATAAATACAATCTGAGAGAAAGTGTTATAAATGGGGATGAAACCTAAATAAAACACTAAGAACCAAAACAATGAAAGCATGATGAATCTCAAACTACCAAAGAAACTCAAGGACCCAACCTATATCAAAAGGATCATAGTTACACTTTCTTATGCTATTCAGTGTGTAGCCTATACCGATTACAAGCCTAAAAAGGCACTTTTAACTAATTGATATTATGCTGATTTGCTTCATCATTTGCCAGTCAGTCAAAAAAAAGTGGCAAAGAAATCTATCAAGCAAACTTTCTCATTTATGTTAATGGCACGTCTATCGCAGTGAACCTGAAGAGATGCCACACCATTCTGCAGATCTGGCCCTGTGTGACAGTTCACCAGTCTGAAAGGTTACCTGTGAAACATGCTCTGCCAAAGATGAAGACATCACATCAGTGACAAAATGGTTGTTTTACAAACAAGACAAAGCATTTTGTTTAAATTGTGCTGAAAAGACTGACAAATGTTACAACTATATTAATATTCACGAAAATGATGTTGTTTGGTTTTATTTATGTTTCTTTTAGTTTTTTTTCCAATTGCTTAAACAGTAAAAGTAATTCCACAGTTAGCAAAACCGTACACTGAAGGAGCAAAACATCAGCCCAGATTTGCACAACTATAAAGCACATTGGCAACTTCACACTTTTAGCAAAACACTACAGAAAGTGAGCTGCAAAACCCTAAACACATTAGACACAGAAATATATCATGATGTCACTTCCTTACCATTTCAAAGCACTGGCTTTCAAATGACCACACCTATGAATCAATTGGATAAACACCACCACAATGTATGTAGACACATAGAGGCTTAATTGTAAACACACCAGTCAGGTTTAACCTCTATAAAACTGCAACAGACGAGTTAACCTGTCTTCAACAAAAGCAGAAGGCATCAGAGGAAGATGGACACTGAGGATGAGAGGGGGAGTCAGTGGAGGAGGAGGCCAAGGCCGAGGTAGAGGGTGAGATAGAAGACGACCTGGAAGAGGGGAGCGAAGACATGCTCAAGCAAGAAGAGGACTGAAATTATCAAATGAAATTCATGTTACACTAGTCAACCATGTGATAAACCATGGACTAACACTTAGGGAGGCTGAACTGATAGTTTAGCCAAATCTCAGCAGATACACTGTGGCGTCAGTATTTCAAACATTCCACCAAGAACACAGTTGAAAAAAATGTCTTTATTTTACAGAAAATCAGTAGCACGTTCTATTCAATACATCAGCACTTTTTGGTACCCATTCTTGTGATATTTTACAGTAGCCTGCATGTGTTTTATTTGGTCTACATAGGATTTAGGGTCAAGAAGGAGGAAGGGGAAACCATATTCACACAAGAACAAAAGAGAGTGATCATAAACATGGTTTTGGCCAAGAACACAATAACACTTAGAGATAGCCAAACCAGCATGGTCAATGACCACACAGTTTTCAATAGCATCCAACAGGTCTCAGTGTCAATGCTGACCCGAATCATTAAAAAACACAAAGTTCAAATGAAACAACTTTATCAAGTGCCATTTGAAAGATATTCAGACAGGGTGAAAGACCTGTGACATGAGCATGTAGATGTAAATATTTTTCTCTTTACTGTACTGTGTGCATTGCACACATAACTTTTTTACATGTAAATCTGCTATATAGTAGAGCAAAATTAAACTACACAATGTTGTCTTTTACTGTATTTCTGGGACTTTTGCAAAAGGATATTGAGCAAATCTCACATGAGTTTATATACGTTGATGAGGCTCAATTTAACCTTACAAAAGTCAAAAGAAGAGGAAGAAACGTCATTGGCCGCAAGGGTATTTTCAATCTACCAGGACAACATGGGAGTAACATTACCCTTTGAGCTGCCATCACAAGTTCTCTACATTCATGCCAACTTGGGTCCTTACAATACTAACCTCATTCTCACATTTTAGGACAGCTATGTCACCTGGGACATTGTATCTTTCCACTGATCTCCTCTGGTCCAAAATTGGTTTCAACATCCACAATTTACATTCCAGTACCTTCCACCATACTCCCCCTTCCTAAACCCCATCAAAAAGTTTTTGTCAGCATGGAGGTGGAAGGTTTATGATTTCCAACCCTATGTCCAGTGGCCCTTCATTCAAGCCATGGAGGAGGCTTGTGATCAAACTGATACAGCATCTGTACAAGGATGGATTTAACATTCAAGAAGGTTCTTCCCTCATTGTCTTGTCAATGAGAATATAGTCTGTGACACTGATGAAGTCCTAAGGCCGGATCCAGCTAGACGAAGAGATGATGTCTAGTTTTTAAACATTTTTTTACTATACTAATTACAGTAATATCTGCTTTCTTTCTCTCCAGCTGTGTTTACCGAGTTTACATTGGTAAGTACTGTAGTAGTATGAAAATTGGGATATGTTTTGTTCTGATGTTCAGTATTATCTGTCTTGAGTATATGAAGAGAAACACAATTTTGTACTTTCTCTGTGTACCTTAATCATTACGAAAGTAGAAATGCTAAATGTGTTTTAGGTTGAGCATAGTAGTGTGTAACTCATTCAAACAGAATTAAATCATATGACTTGTGTTCGTGCAATGTGATAACAAAAATAGCATTTTTATAAATAATTGTATAGTTTTGACTGAAGTGTTTCATTTTGCAAAAGATCTGAGTTGTTCTGCTACTTGGAAGTGTGGTTGTACTAATTGTGTGTAGCGTTTTGACAAAATAGGTCTTGTTTCCAAAATTTTGATTAAGCAATCAAAAAAAGAACTGTAATAGGTCTCTATATCACTCTATAAAGGCATAAAATAATCTGTCAGATGTGGTGCACAGGCCACTTTGCTCAAGAATATTAATACTGTGACGTGTGAGTCCATGTCATGCACCCCAAAACATGAGGCTGAGTCTCACTACTTTAGCAAAACCAGCTTTATTCAACTTGAAACAAGAACAGCACGGTTATCTATTGTAGCGGGATCTACCACTATCCAATAGACAGGCACAGCAATCAGGCAGGGTCGTGACCAGGTTAATGGCCAAGTAATACTGTTCCCAACATTTACAATATTCCTTGCATCACCTGTCGACGGCTGGTGCTCAGTGCTGGCCGTGATCTTTTAGGATTTGTTATCGTGGCGAGCTGCTACAGCGCTGGAAGCCTGCGGTTGCCCCAGCGACCAATATGCTGTCTTCTACAGACGCAGTGACTGTGCTACGGGACACTGTTGTCATGTTGGTGGGAGCCCCAAAAGAGTTTAGAAACCTTACAATACTCAAGAAAATATTCACTGTTAAATGTCATTAGAATGCTTTTACTTTCATACAATTAAATCAGCTGCTTTAAAATTTGCATTAGCTCACTGCACAAATGTCAGTCACATTACCAGGTATTTAAGGCAAATACCCACTTAAAATAGTGTAAAATGAATACACATTAACATTGAGATTAACCATGACTACAATTTCACTTGAAATTTAAAACATGTACCTCTTCATTTCTCTCCTTCCACAAGTAAGGAATAATAATTGGTTTCAGTTCTCACAACCTTTACCACGCACACCTTTACAAAGCACTTTAGAAAGCAAATAACAAAATGAAATAGCCAAATATAACGTATGGTTTCCCGCATATATAAAGAAGTGTTTAGAGAAGACATCAGTAGAGGTCTGTCCAGGTTACACCTAATTACTGGAGCAAGCCATTACTCCACCTACACACCAAGACATGTACTGTAAATCTGCAGAGAAATCATGGGAAGCAGTTTGATGATACCCAGGAAGGTATGAAAGACAGAGAAGGCAGACATGGCAATCATGAGAAAATCCTTTATACTGTATATCATTTTTTGTCAACATAGATATATAACATAAAAAGGGAGTGCTCTAGCCTCACTTACAAGCCACAAAGAGCCCGATTAATAAAAAGAACAACTTGTAGGAAAAAATAAATGATACTGGAATGGAAAAATGGAATGGAAAATAAAAAGCCTCCTTCCATTTACTGACTATAATTAACCCTAGTCTTACAAGATGCTAGGGGTTACAATAAAAAATTCAGTTGCAATGCTAAAACCAATGCTGCACAAGGCACCTATCTATCGCTGTGCACGATCACTCATTAAAGTCCTTTTGAGTTAGCAAATAACATAACATTAATGTCTTTGAGGCACAGTAAAAAAAAAAATAAGTTCTCACAGAATATCCACATGGACATGAGGTGAGCAGGCAAATTCCATGCACAGTGATGAAGTCAAGACTTGAAGCCAGTATCCTGGTGCTGTGAGGAAGGTGAGCTTGCCAGACGATAAAATACATTGTAAATCTATCAGAAAGGACAACACCACTTCATTTGCACAGCCACGGATTTCACATAGGACTGAAATTCAAGTGGTAGAACTTCTCTGACAAAAGAAGACAAGATATGAATAACCTCTATCATTCCATTATTGCGTATTCTTCTCTGTTCCTTTTTATTCTCTCTCTTCATTTCGTAATTGTAACTGATCTCAAAGAGTTTGATTTTTTCCTCAGTGTTTTTATCCAGGAACATTTTTTAGCCATTTAGGTAAAGACAATTACATCTTTTAAGCTTTTCTAGCTTAGTAAAACCTTTTAGAAATGGGCAAATAAGCATGCAATTTCTACTTAAATGAGATCACTAGGTTTTCCATTGAACTTTCAATCAAGTACAATCCTGTAACCGAAATTACAGATTTTTGGTTTGCAAACAAATTAAAACTGGTTCTATTGAAAAATCCCCTAAAGCCTTAACTTAACACTTTATCCAATAATATAAACACAATTTACTTCTCTTTTAATGTTTGCGAAATTGTGAAATCCATGCATCCAAACTCTATTAACTGATGTTGGCATGTATCACAGTTTTTTTTTTTTTTGTTCTTTATTTCACCTTATATACTTTCTTGTATTAGGAAATTGTTAGATTTTCCCATACTCCTTGGGGTTACAGCATACAGCCAGCCATTGTGCAGTGCCCCTGGAGCAAGTGCAGGTTAAGGGCCTTGCTGAAGGGCCCAGCAGAGTAGGATCTTTTTTTTTTTCCAGTACTGGGGATTTGAACCAGCAATCTCCCAGATATCAGCGCAGATCCTTAGCCTCAGCACCTTCTGTTCATTTTGATTTGATTTGATATACTTTATAAATCTCAGAGGGGAAACTTTCTTTTGCATGACCCTTTAGGGGTCAGAGTGCAGGGTCAGCCATTGTAAAATGCCACTGGAACAATTTTCAGGAATCAAAACATTTAACTCAAATCATCACGATTTGAACTCAGTTAATGCTCCCTTATTCGTGTATTGTTGTGGAAATTTGCCTTCATATATGTTTCACCTGTACAGTCTTATCTGCACGTGGACAGCTAATTCAGATAAAGAGACTTACTAGGCCAGACCAAGCAGACCAAACATCAAAGCTACACCTGTGACAGTCAGCAAAGCAGATGGGAGTTCATTGCGCTGCTTTCTTTTGAAGACGTCTCTTCTCAGCTGCTAACCCCTATGAAAATATAGCAATTAAAACATTAATTTCAAAAGAGTCTTAAAAGGTTATGAAATGTATCTGAAAAGAGTCTTATTAAAAATACCTATGCAGAAAATATAGATGATGGAAGATGAGTCTTTTCAAGCCTATGTGTAGAGCTTCTTCGGATTTTCTTCATTCCATAGAGATCTTGCCAATTTCTTTGGGTTCTTCATTATTTTTGTTGTTCCATTCTCTGCTCAGCATACATCCTAAAATTAATAGCCTCACTTTATGTCAAATTAACAATGATTACAAAAATAATCAATTTGTGTTTCTCTTTCTCAGGCTATTTGTCCATTCCGATTTTAATTACTCCAAGAATAACAAATTACAAAACTTATTTGTAACAATCTGTTTTATTAAGATTCTAAAAGAATATCCAGGACATATGTATGCCCTGGGTATGACATTAAACTGCATCCGGGCCTGGAAGAGGTCCTCCAACTTGCAGCAGGGAAAACTTGTGGGTTGGTGACAGGATTGCCATAAAAACTTCACGCAGCCCCCAAAACGGCAGACAAGATTCTTTTCTGCTCCTTGCAGGAATAGATCTGCTGCAGTCGCCCAACATGAGGCTGCTAACATTATGAAGGGGATGGGGGAAAGCCCTTAAGAGCCTCATCCCCGGAAGAGTTAAAACCACTGGAGAGTCAATGGGGTCAAGCCTGTTTGGGATCAGAACTGGTTGTAGTGCTGAGGTAGCATTCAGCTGTCAATTTGAGGTGGCCCATCCGGGTAGGTGCATGGAACATCTTGTCGCTCCAGCATGATGATCATCTTCCCCTTCTGTCGGAAGAGCTTTGTAAACTCTGCATTTCAGTGGCAGCACTCTCTGAGGTGCGCAAACCTGGGACTGGCCAGATCTCTGTAGCTGGGTACACCTTTTATTGGTCTGGCTGCTCCGATGGTTGTCATAAACTCAGGAAGTAGCTGTTGCTGTGGCAGATCGGATCCTTTCAATGGTGCCCGATGTCACTCTCTTCACTTCTCTTCTGGGTGCCTTGTCTGTTGTCTCAGTGTATGCTCCAACTGCATTGATGTCTCAGTGAGGGAGACATTTTATTCACAACTGCGCTCAGTGGTTGATGGGTGACTGCAAGGTGACACTCTCCTGGTCATGGGTGATTAAAATGCAACCACTGGCGCTGACAGGGCTGGCTATGAAGATTGTGTCGATCCCCATGGGTCTGGCAACCGTGGTGAAACTGGCTCCATGTTCCTTGACTTTGCAAAATATCTGGGGCTGCAGATCGCTGGATCCTGGTTCCAGCACTATGAGCCACATCGTTGGACTTGGTACTCCGATACTGGTGGCCATTGAAGGAGATAAATCACATCCTTGTATCCTTGTGGGCAGACACTACAGGTCTACAGAAGTGCCCAGTTTGTGAATTCTGGCCACAGACTTATTGTTGATACTCTGAAGATCCAGCTTAGGGCCAGTAGGCTACCACCTACTGGGAGAATGAGATTGGACTGGCCAAACTGCAAAATCAGGCCATTTCTAATGAGTCTACATGCAGCTTGTGTGAGGAACTTGCAGACTCAGGTGCAAGTTAAAGTGCTCAGTTCTGGACAAGATAATGTTTTCAGACAGTGCCGTCAAACAATGCCATATGGTTGCTTGAATACAGATAGCTGTAACTGCAGACAAAGCCAACTTCTCAAATATTTATAGTTAGTATATTTACACTTTGTTTTCTCTATTATGATAATTGGGATTTCAGAGGATCATGTCAGACGCAGGCATACCTCCTGACAATTGAACCACTATGTAAAATGCCACACCTTGTCATATTCCTTGATGGTCTATGACAAGCATCCTTATGAGAAAATGATGGATGCTCCGAATGAGGCTACTCTGGTAATCATTATGACAGACTGCCAAGGCTGAATTTTGAGGTATTTCCCACACTACATCACTAGGGAGCACATTCTTTGTGA
Source organism: Erpetoichthys calabaricus (assembly GCF_900747795.2). Classification (NCBI taxonomy): domain Eukaryota; kingdom Metazoa; phylum Chordata; class Cladistia; order Polypteriformes; family Polypteridae; genus Erpetoichthys; species Erpetoichthys calabaricus. The sequence continues at coordinate 261,761,536 of NC_041395.2, read as the reverse complement.
TGTTAATGAAATCAAGTGACACAATATTAAAGAAAGAAGGCATCAAAGTTTCTGTACCACCCTGTACACTGTATTTCTGTTATCAGAGATGTATGATTTTTTTTAATCAGTGCCATAATGGAGTGAGAAGTTTTGTTAGTCTGTGAATATTACCATTATTATAAATTGCTAACACACTAATAGTGCATGTCAGAACAAAAATGAAAAAGGTCAAAACTCAGTTATCAAATCAATCCCTATTTTGGAAAAATCAATGTTCACCTAGTCAAAATACACAAAATTCTGAACACATCATCATTCATAAAATATATTTCTCCTCATGTTTGCAGTCACTTTGCCGTGATGGAAAATACAAGCCACAAAGGTTAAACACAACTAGCAAATACTTATCATTTAGACACAACTACTCAGAAACACATATTTCCCATTCTGTAGTGGACAGATACGCGAGTGGTTCAAAAATAACAAGCATTTTAGAAGTCTTTTCTTTCCTCCATACACCCCTTTCATAAATTTAACTGAAGACAATTTCTCAGTATAGTGATGGAAAATATATGACAGAAGCCCCTGTGTCCAGGAGAAACTCCTTCAAGCAATGGACTTGGCCTGTGGAGGCACAGATGTGGTGTCAAGTCAAAGCTGAATTTGGCATATTGGAGAGTTCTTTCCCTATTGTCTCAAAAGGGAGAATGTTGCTTGTGATGAAGATGAAATTCTCTGGCCTGATGTAGCCCAGACACATGATGCTGAGGCAAAATTTATATTTTTCCTTCACTTTTCTTACTCGAATTACTCAAACTTTTTCTTTCTTACTCGAATATGCCTTTAATCTAGATTTTTTTATCTCTTTGTCCTTTGGCTTTTACAGTAACATTTAGAGTGCAGAAAACTGCAAACACTGTATATTGCTTATGCAATATTTTCTTTTGACTTGCAAACATTATTGCTGAGCTATAGATTTTTCTTTACTCTTGACTTTTGTTGCAGTTGGTTTTCATTCCATAACTCAACATGCGAAAGATGACATCCCTAATAAACATTTTTCTCTAATGCCATAACAACTTTTCACTGGCAGTGTTTTCAGATTTTTTAATGTCGTGGGTAATTAATTATCGCTAGTGTTTATATATGGACTTTGTGTGTGAGATCGGTAGGCAGTGTTTGGTTTAGAACAAAGATAAATTACTTTTGAATCCATTCATTGTTCAATTTTGTCAGACCACTCAGAGGTTTTGTGAATTGACTTTGTGCTTACAGCTCAGAGAAAAGGGTAACATGTTTCAGTAAATGTGTCTTAGCAATTCTTAAATAATGGAATATTTATGATTGGAGGTTTGATCATTATATGTTTAATAAAGGAATAAACATTCTGATCTCTGACATTATGCACATTAAGCAGCAAGACTGACTTCACTCTCCATGTTATGCCTGACTGAGAAGGCTGGTCAGTGTTTTGAAAGTGATTAGCCACTGACTGCTTGTTATGTGTTAGTGACGAAATGCTGTGTGTTACTGTTTTGATTGAATGAAGTCACTTTTACTGCAACTATTTCTTGTTTTAATTGGCTGAAGGAGTTTTGCAGTGAGAATAAGAAGTGTTGCTAGATGTGTTAATATTTTGCAGGATACATCCACGGTTTACTGTGTTGAACAGTGCAGTTAAGCAACTGAAGAACAAACTGTAAAACAGTATAGTTTTCCTCCTCCAAACAATGCACTATAGTAAATGCAAGATGTTGAAATACACTTTTGTTTTTATACAGTCATGGCCAAAAATTTTGAGAATGTCACAAGTATTGGTTTTCACAAAGTCTCCTGCTTCAGTGTTTTTAGATTTTTTTGTCAGACGTTTCTATGGTATACAGAAGTATAATTACAAACATTTCATAGGTTTCAAAGGCTTTTATTGACAATTAAATTAAGTTTATGTTTGCCCTTCTTTTTCAAGACCTCTGCAATTCGCCCTGGCATGCTGTTAATCAACTTCTGAGCCAAATTATACTTCAGTATACCATAGAAAATCTGACAAAAAGATCTAAAAACACTGAAGCAGCAGACTTTGTGAAAACCAATATTTATGTCATTCGTAAAACATTTGGTAATGACTGTAGAACTAAAAGAAAACCTCCTGCTGCTGAGAAAGTAAAGTTCAGTGCTAGACAAGAGGCAGCAACTGTTCAGATGCAATGTGTGTGTGAAATTCAGACACCTGTAATTGCAGACTGTACCATCTTCTCAGATATTCATACAGTTAGCATATCAACATTTAATTAGAGGCCAAAACATTACTGAATTAAACAGATCTACAGAGTACTCTTTGATAGAAAAGGTGACAGGGTTAAGGAACTGAGGTATCTCTATGTACAGGTAAGCTGCCAACGTCAGAGTAGTTTTTTTCCATTCACTCTTCCATGTGTTTCAATTTGCCTTCTCAATACAACAATTAATTTTCTGTATAGCTGAAAATGAGACAAGGAGTACTGCAATGGGCTTTTTAACAGGTCCTGTTTTTTTACAGCCCCAACCCCTTCCCTAAGAAGACAAAAAATATAGTCCCAAAAAAAACCCTGATAGGGAAAAACAAATGGAATAAGTCTTGGCAAAGATAATTCAGAAAAAGGCCCCTTTTCAGGTAGGCTGGGCGTGTAATGGTTGTTAAAAAATGGTGTAAATACACAACAAAAAATTAAACACAAGTAATCCTCTTCTCAGATTTAGATGGCCAGTCTATCATAGTCACGTCAAGAATATAATAGTACAATAGTAATAGTACAAGCTACAAAGAAAAATGCAAGAATAGACTATCACATTTGAGTATTCACATTTGTTCAGAGTTTTGGAGACCTCGGCCAACAAGCTGCTTCCCCCCCACTGGCTGTTCCATGGCTAAGTCAGCGCTGGGCCGGTCAATCTGATTAAAGGACCCTTCTACCTGATGATCTCAGTGCTCCTTTATCTGAGATGACTTTTCCATAGGCTGGCAAGCACCAACAAAAATACAATATTCAATATAAACATAAACTAATTTACTGATGAAAATGGCTTATAGAGATAGATAGATAGATAGATAGATAGATAGATAGATAGATAGATAGATAGATAGATAGATAGATAGATAGATAGATAGATAGATAGATAGATAGATAGATAGATAGATAGATAGATACTTTATTAATCCCAAGGGGAAATTCACAATATATATAAGACAAGGAGCCATGAGAGGAATGTTAAAGGACAACAGTCCAGGTACTAAGCCAGAGAGGTGCAAATATTGTCACATGTTGCAGCTATATCAGACATTGGTGTTCTGGCATACATCCTAAATATTGTGCTATGTAATTCACCACAACTCATCACATTCCTCAATGGCCTTAACTGACTACACTTTGTGTCCGAGGTGGAACAAGTTGCCACACTCAATGTCTTCGCACCATGTTGTCATATGAGACAATATATCTTTCCACCACTCATCTGCAGTAAGCAAACTGGTTGCAGGCTAATACACGCATGTTACTGTAATGAAATTCTTTCCACCATACCCTCCATTGCTCAGTCCTATCAGGTAGATTTTCCCCCTGGGAATGTCTGTGACAAGCATCTGAGGCGGTCAGATAATCACTATGTTAGAGTGCCAGGGTCCAGTTAGGCATTCCAAGTATTTCTTCTTCTATATCACTGGGGCACATTTTACAGTGATCCATGTTAATGAAACCTTGTGGGCCAACATTAAGGAAGGAACAGATTCAAAACACTGTACTGTCCTTTATTTCTGTTATTGGAGATGTGATGTGTGCTTCTGTTTTGATCCAATTATTAGCTTTTGCTGCAAGTATTTATTGTTTTAATTAGATGAGTTAGCAAAACTCCTCATTCTAATTACAAAACTAAGTGTGTTAGTGTTTTGGAGGCCATATTGACTGTTTTGAAAAGCGGCTTCTGTGTTAACAAATGTGGTCAAGCAACTTAGAAAAACTAAGTATTGTAACATTGTGAAGATTCCAGAAACCAGTGTATGTAATCACTCTAACACTCTGCCTGCTTGTGTGAGAGCGGGAATGGTAATATGACAAGTTAGACACACCAGGCCTACCATATAATTTACAAAAAAATTCTGGCACTTGTGCAAAATTCCCATGAACTCCAAGGCCACTTGAGAGCTAATTGCATTATTATTATTTTATTATTCCAGTGAGCTATGTCTGGTAAACCTTAAGTGGGAGGCACACAGGGATCATCTTCACCACATGCCCAAACCTATTCTAATGGCTCCTCTCGATCAGCAGAATCGGCATTCATCTTTTATTATCTTTCTATATTTTTGAGTTCCTCACCCTGTCACAGACAGTAAAAACAGCAGTCCTTCACAGAAACTTAATTTTGGCCACCTGTTCCTGTACTTCTATTGTTTAGAAGTATTATTGTTGAGCCAAAGAAGAGGCTCATATGTGAATTAGCTGAATGTTTAAATACCTTGAAAACTAAGCTTGAACATCACTGCACAGTTCAATAAACTTTCGAAACTTCAGTTGCTGCAATTACTTTTTTGTCAATGGTGTAACAGTTTGTTTTGCCTTGTTCTATTAAAATCTCAAGGTAGACAAGGCAGACCACTCAGGGAGGACTAGGAATTCTGTAAGCCTCAGATCCTATTTGTCTGAATCCTAAGGCATCTATGAAGGGGTAGAATACCCATTAAGGGTTCAACACTAGGCTCTTCATAATAAAACTGGAATGGATAATAGACATCTTAAAATGTCAAGATTGGAGCTCTGCCTGAGACGCTGCGCTGGGTAGAGGAAGAGAAAACTGTGATGGAGATTTTGTCCACCAATAACCAATAAGCTTTAAATGCACATCAAACTCCAGTCACTTTTAACAAATAACAGTAAGAATGACTTCCAAACGTACTCACAAGCGGAGAGAGTGTGTTGAGCAGATGGAAAGAGTACTTTGAGAGGCTTATGAATGAAGAGAACAAGAGAGAGAAGAGGTTGGATGATGTGGAGATAGTGAATCAGGAAGTGCAACGGATTAGCAAGGAGGAACTAAGCACAGCTCTGAAGAGGATGAAGAATGGAAAAGCCATTGGTCCAGATGACATACCTGTGGAAGCATGGAGGAGTTTAGGAGAGATGGCAGTGGAGTTTATTAACCAGATTGTTTAATGGAATCTTGGAAAGTGAGAGGATGCCTGAGAAGTGGAAGTGTACTGGTGTCGATATTTAAGAATAAGGGGGATGTGCAGCACTGTAGTAACTACAGGGGGATAAAACTGATGAGCCATAGCATGAAGTTATGGGAAAGAATAGTGGAAGCTAGGTAAAGAAGTGAGGTGATGATTAGTGAGCAGCAGTATGGTTTCATGCCAAGAAAGAGCACCACAGATGCGATGTTTGCTCCGAGGGTGTTAATGGAGAAGTATAAAGAAGGCCAGAAGGAGTTGAATTGCATCTTTGTGGACCTGGAGAAAGTATATGACAGGGTGCCTCGAGAGGAGTTGTGGTATTGTATGAGGAAGTTGGGAGTGGCAGAGAAGTATGTAAGAGTTATACAGGATATGTATGAGGGAAGTGTGAAAGTGGTGAGGTCTGCGGTGGGAGTGACTGATACATTCAATGTGGAGGTGGGATCGGCACACACAAGTACATCAGGGATCGGCTCTGAGCCCTTTATTTGCAATGGTTGACAGGAGAGATTAGACAGGAGTCCCCGTGGACTATGATGTTTGCTGATGACATTGTGATCTGTAGCGAGAGTAGGGAGCAGGTTGAGGAGACCCTGGAGAGGTGGAGGTATGCTCTAGAGAGGAGAGAAATGAAGGTCAGTAGGAACAAGACAGAACACATGTGTGTAAATGAGAGGGAGGTCAGTGGAATGGTGAGGATGCAAGGAGTAGAGTTGGCGAAGGTGGATGAGTTTAAATACTTGGGATTAACAGTACAGAGCAATGGGGACTGTGGAAGAGTGGTGAAAAAGAGAGCGCAGGCAGGGTGGAAAGGGTGGAGAAGAGTGTCAGGAGTGATTTGTGACAGACGGATATCAGCAAGAGTGAAAGGGAAGGTCTACAGGATGGTAATGAGACCAGCTATGTTATATGGGTTGGAGACGGTGGCACTGACCAGAAAGCAGGAGACAGAGCTGGAGGTGGCAGAGTTAAAGATGCTAAGATTTGTATTGGGTGTGATGAGGATGGACAGGATTAGAAATGAGTACATTAGAGCATTGATTCCCAACCTGGGAGTCCCAACCCCCGCCAGGGGTCGCCAAAGCCTCACAGTGGGTCGCGAGGACTTCTCCATTTTAAGGGGTGCAAAATTCATTTATTTAAATATTTGTTTATTTAACGTGTCTAGGCATTTAATTAATGTTTGTGTAACATAAACAACTAAATTTATAGAAGTTTGTATTATTTCTGTATAAAAAAATAAACATCGCGATATCGGCAATGGCAAGGACATATTTGCATAATACTATTAGTATTCACAGAACGGAGCTAGAATGCAAGCTAATCTAACCACAGAATTACGAGGTAAAATAATTAAAGGGTTTTTTGAAAAATGGCCAAGCGTCAGGGAGAAGAGAGTATTGATTGTCTCAGAAAGAAAAAAGGACTTATCAGGACAGTTATTTGGAGTTTGGTTTCATTGAGTCAATGGACAAAGTCAAAATTGAGTGTGTCATTTGCAGTGAGAAACTAGTATGAAACCTTGCAAACTGAAATGACACCAGATTACCAAACACCCGGACACGGTGGGTAAACCCAGGGAGTTTTTTCTTCTGAAAAAAAGAAACCGTGATAACTAACAGGCCCCAGAATATTAGGGGAAGTTTTGCCAGGGCTGGAAGTGACCAAAAGCAAGCAACTATTGAATTGTTTGAGTGATCTCTCCTAATTGCACAAGCCAAAAATCCACATAACATAGCAGAGACACTTATTAAACCGGCTTGCATTAAAATGGCAGAAATAATGTGTGGACCTCAGGTCGCTAGCAAATTCAAGACTGTACCACTGTCTAACAACACGGTGAAAGACAGAATTGATAGAATGGTTGGAAACGCTGAGAACACACCGATAGAAAATCTCGAAACGGGCCTGTTTTCCATCCAGCTCGATGAAACTACCACTGTGGGAGAGGAGGCAATACTGATTGTTTTTGTACAGTACATCGACAAAACCGAACTGAAACAAGACATTCTTATGTCTGTCAATCTAACAACCACCAAGGACCCGGCATCGCTCCAAGACTTGCACTTCATGCAACAACCAGATTCATCCTGCCATTCGCAACGACATATTTATCTGAGACTGCTTTCAGTGCTCTTGTCACCATCAAATCAAAGGCACGCAACAAGCTTGACGTGCACAGTGACTTTCGTTTTGCTGTCACCAAAATCACACCTGACATCCCATCACTGGCCTAAGAGATTACAAGCCCAAAGCTCACATTAAATGCCATCCTGTTTGTAGCCTTGTAAGGGAACAAGTTAATGTGTCACAAGTTCATTTAAACATGGGAAAGACTGACTGATATATTGCAGTATTCACAGGAAATAATCTGTTCAGAAAAGTAATACATACTGTTAAGCACGTTATTGCAGATTATGCTCACTGTTTGGCTTCAATTTACATGTAGCCTATTATTTTTGTTTTATACTGTTACTGTTATGCATTGAATATAAAAGATCAAAACAATTCAAAAGTGCTAGGGCTATTTTAATTGTGTTTTGTCCGGGATGGAAGAAGGTGGGGGTCATCAAAATATTCACCGGTAAAATAGGGGTCCCTTGGGAAAAAGGTTGGGAACCACTGCATTAGAGGGTCAGCTCAAGTTGGACGGTTGGGAGACAGCGTCAGAGAAGCGAGATTGCGCTGGTCTGGACATGTGCAGAGGAGAGATGCTGGGTATACTGAGAGAAGGATGCTAAGGATAGAGCTGCCAGGCAAGAGAAAAAGAGAAAGGCCTAAGAGAAGGTTTATGGATGTGGTGAGAGAGGACATGCAGGTGATGGGTGTAACAGAACAAGAAGTAGAGGACAGAAAGATATGGAAAAAGATGATCTGCTGTGGCAAACCCTAACGGGAGCAGCCGAAAGAAGAAGTAAGTATGACTTCCAACAGGCTCACAGTAACTTGCCAGTGACTTGTTACTTGGATTGTTGCATGCCACCCAGTAGTCATACTTTACATATACTGTATGATTTCAACTATTCTGCATCTTTAAACATTTTTACTGCTAATACTAATGCATTTGGGTAATATTGAGGACCTTAACACATAAAGCTGACCCACAGTAAGTAAAGCACACAAAATCATATTTGTTGCATAAATATACTCATTCTATGTTCAATGATCTCTCTGTTTGAAAAAGTGATCACTGCCCTACATTCAAAGACTGCCTTTGCTACCTTTAGCAGCAGCAGCAACTGAACTCAAATGCATCCTGCAGCCACCGATCAGACTCTTATGTTATGCACGAGATCATTAACAAGTGAGAGCTTTCTATTACCACCTTTTCATTTAGATGTTTAACTAGGGGGCTCCGCCCCCTGCTCGCTTCACTCGCCAACCCCTGGCGTTGGGGCATGACAAAGAGTGAGATGTATGAATTAGATATAGAATAGTGTGCAGGTGTGGATGATGCATATAGAAAGCCAAAAATACAGTGTTTGGCACAGAGTAATGGTTTATTGGAATATTTCTTTGTACACAACATTAGTAGTAAAGATGGTGTCCTGTCCTTGAATGAGTCTTCCTTGGCATGGAGCATTTATAACTTTAACTTTAACGTCAGATGAACGTCGAACACATGAGAAGGCAACATAAAGTTGTCCATGTCCAAAAATGGGCTCAGAGAGGTAGATGCTAACCTTGTCCATGGTTTGTCCTTGTGATTTGTTGATGGTCATGGCAAATGCAGGTTTAATGGGGAACTTTCGGCGTTTCAATGTAAAAGGTAATCCTAGGTCAGAACTCGTAAGGTCCGTGCCTCTCCAGGAAGTAATGAAATGACCTGGTTATTAATGTGATCAACATTAATATTTTTTGGACATAATATAGTGCGTTGTGTTAAAAGGGGCATTTGGTCTAATGAGACCGCTGTTCCAAATATCTCCGTAAGTAAGTCGTCGTAGATGAAGGGTTGAGGAATTGTAATAATATCTGGGTGAAGTCTATCTGTATTGGTGAGTGTACAATGTTCTAGTTGTAATAACCAATTGTTATATTCGGGATCTGGAAATCGCATGTTTTGTACCAAGTGTATCTTTAGAAAGCAAAGCCAATTGTTCGCGTAACATTTTTTGTTCCGCGGTTTTAGAAGCGCGCCGAGGTGAATTTTTTTGTTTGATGCGGGTTCATGTTTGTGGTCCCGTTACTCGAGCCGTCTAGTTTTGTATCCGTGATCGTGAATTGATGACTTGTTTGATCTTTATCGTGAGGAATACGGATAAGTAATAAGTAGGATTGAACTCACTGTTAATATGCGGACTGTTCGTTTCTTCGTATTATCACCAATCAGGTCTCGCGCCTGTATGTATTGTAGCTCGGTCTCGTGTTGTTTATATGACGTCGTCGCATATTTTAAGGTGGACTGAATAATAGCTGAGCGCATGGTATGTGGAGCAATAGGTAAGCACTGTCTAAAATCTACTCCTAATAAAAGTACCTTTACTCCAAAGGGAATATTATTATTCATCAACGCAATGCCAATTGTCCGCGTATTTTAAGGTGGACTGAACAATAGCTGAGCGCATTGTAAGTGGAGTAATAGTTAAGCACTGTCTAAAATCTCCTCCTAATAAAAGTACCTTTCCCGCAAAGGGAATATTCTTATTCATCAACGTTTGTAGAAGTTTATCAATGGTGTTGAGTAAGTGACTGGATGCCATTGTACATTCATCTATAATTAATAGTGTGGCAAGACGGATGTCACGTGCATTGTTACTGTGAATTGTTATAGTGGATACCGATGTTTCTGTGATTGGGACTGGTATTTGGAATAAGGAGTGACATGTGTTTTTGGAGCCGAGACATTTTTTCTTCCGCGCTTTCAGAATCACTTTGTGGGTGCCGACATGATTTGTGCATATTTGCGTTCTTGATTTGTTTCAGGGTGCACTGTTCCAATGCGATGTAATATTTGTCCACATACGCGAAAGCAGTATGGGTCATTGCCTTTTGGTGACATGATATTTACTCCGGTAGATGCAAAATCAAATGAACTATTGTAGGATGTAATGCAGATGCGCCGCCATGTATTTTGTTGTTTCATGCGGGTTCGTGTGTTTGGTCCCATTATCCGAGCCGAATCGTTTTGTACCCATGAGCGTGTATTCATGACTTGTTTGTTCCTCAGCATGCGAAATATGGATAAGTAATAAGGAGGATTGCACTCACTGTTAATATGGAGCCTTTTCTGCATTTGAACGGTTAATAGTGCTTTATTGTAAGGAGATCCACCTATGCTGCCTAGTGTGAAGGTGTTGAGATGACGTATGTTTAATATGGACGGTTCCTTTAGAAATGGGGCTTTGGGTGTCACTTCTTATTGATGTTAGTGTGTTTGTAGGTCTGATTCGTCGTTGTTGTGAACGTCTCGTGTGCCATGTCTCGTCTCTAATGGGCCTGGCGTGGTGGTCACGGCTTCTTTTTTTTGTTGCGTTAGGAGCTTGTTAAATCCTCCTGTTTGTGTGGGTCCCGTTTCGTGTGCAATGGGATTCGTGTGGCGCCGTGTGCTTTTTCGGCGTCTTTTGGGGAGTTGGGGTGATTGGTGGTGCGCGAGCGTCTTCCTTCTTTTTGTGTGCCAGGGGCTTGTTGAATCCTCCTCTTTGTGTGTGTCCCGTCCGTTGCTTGTAGGGTGGGTGGGGTGGTTTTGGGTTCTTTTTTTTTGTGTGCCAGGGGCTTGTTGAATCGTCCTCTTTGTGTGTGTCCCGTCCGGTGCCTGTGGGAGGGGTGGCTTGCAGGTGGGCGCGAGCGGCTTCTTTTTTTTTGTGTGCTAGTTTCGTGTGCAATGGGTTTCGTGCGGCGCTGTGCGTCGCCTGCGTTTGACTCCTTTTTTCCGTGCTGACTCCTTTTTTCTGTGGTCGCGGGGCCTCATTTCTTTGACTCCTTTCTTCTGTGCTCACTCCTTTTTTCTGTGGTCGCGTCCGCCTCTCGCGGAGCCTCATTTCTTGGGGCGCCTGCGCAGTACGTCTTTTTGCGGCTACGGCCCATGGCCGGATGTCCCTGCGTCCATCCGGTTTAGCATTCTCGGTTAGTAATATGGATGATTACATCTTTAATTTGACATTTAATTTCCTCCTTTTCCTTCTATCTGTTGTAGACTAGAGCTAATGGACAGAACAGCCTTACAATGCCTTGTGGAATTCTCCAGAACAAAACACAATTTACTGCAATAACAGAAAATGAACTAAGAGCCCAGAAAAGGAATCTGGTATTGCAGTCAGAGTGTGGAACATATTATGAAATAATGTGTTTATTTTTTCTTGACAAAAGAGGACATGGTGACTCCAAAGTGTTTCATTTTTGAATACTCTTTCCTGAATGTGCATCCCAAAGGCATTTCAGGTGCTTATTGTCAAATTTGAGACAGAACATCCATGTTCCACTAAGTGACATATTTTATCATGAATCCATTGTTTTCAAAGTCCATCCATTTTCACCTCTTTTTCCTTCTAAGGAGCCAAGAGGTATTAGGGCTGACCACTTTGCCACCAGGTTTGTTGTTAATAAAATGAGCTTTGTCATGGTGCCAGAGAGTAGAGATGTGTTGCATGTTTGATGAAGATGAAAGTAAGAATTTCACTTTACTCTATACACATGACAACACTACTACTACCATAACCACTATCTATTTACTGGGCTCATTTTACGTAATTCTGGGGTCACAGGAAGACAAAAGATTTCCCAGCAGTGTCAGGCACAAGGTAGCAGTGAACCCTAGTCCATCACAATACACAATTACACAGACACACTCTCACCCATAAAGGATTAGCCTAAACTGCATGTCTTAGAGAATAAGGTGAGAGCCTATACATATACTGGAAGAATGTGCAGTTTCCAGGCAGACAAATGGTTAGCCCTGAATTGAAACCTAGTCTTTTAAAGATGTGATCAATAAAGAAATCTATATTACTAAACCACAGTTAATTTATGCACGGCGGACGCACCGAGGCGCATGCGCACTGTGGCCTTGGCGCCCGCCCCAGAGTCCAGAGTCAAACGCAGCCAAAATGCAGCGGCTTCCCAGAGTCAGTAGGTGGCGCCCAAACAACACAACCTATTGAATTAAATGGAAACTTTACCATGCCTACGACCTGTGAACTACACCTGAGGTAAAGCGTGCACGCCAGGTTGTACAGCCGCCCGGACGCGACTGCCCACACCACCGCATATACCCTCCATGATATTTCATCACGCAGCGGCTTCCCACCGAGGCACATATTGCGCCGTGGCGCACGCCCCAGAGTCAAATGCAGCGGCTTCCCAGAGTCAGTAGGTGGCGCCCAAACAACACAACCTGTTCACTACACTTGCTCTAATCCACTGCGCCAGTAATATAGATCACATAACGGTCACAGACTCAAACCCAGCGGCTTCCCCGACTCAGTGGCTGGCACATGAACACCACAACCTGTAAACTAAACTTGCTGTGCTCCACTCTGCCAGCGGTCGGTGTCAGCAAAGGCAACAGAATCACGTCTTCACAAAACGAAACCGCTTTAGTACAGATATGCTTATTGAATTAAATGACATTTCCCCAGACACACCCACCCTCCATGATATGTCATCCATCCAAATATCGGACGGAACAGAAACTGATTGCCATTCTTGGATTTCCGATTCGCTAGCGAATTGCGGGCATACTTGTGTTTTTCTGATTGTGAACTCTTGAGCACTGCCTTTTAGCCAACGGGAGAGGGACCAGTCCATTTCTGTATGTTTTAGGCGATTTTGGATCATTACGGAGAGATCTACTGTGACTGCAGTTTTATCCCAAATAATTTCCATTTTAAGACGTTTCCTCTAAATTTTCTTCAGTATTTCCTTAAAATGTATGCCAAGGTTTTGTTAACATCAGTGACATTTGGAGATAGCTTTGAACTTAAATTTGACATACTTAAAAGCATTTGTGCAATTAGAAATTTTTTTATTGATGAAAGCTAAATTTATTGATATACCTAAATCATCTTGATTGTTTACGGTACTTGGGTCTAGATGGATCTACAATGGAACTAATTTTACTACTGAAAAAATACTATTAACTTTTTATGACTTAGTTTTAAACTGTGGTATATGTGGTGGTAACCAGTGAACTATGTTTCAGGCAGGAGAACACAATATAAGACAACCAATGCCCTAAGACAGAGAGAGGCACCTGCACTGGAAGGAATGTCTCCCGTCAAGCCTCTGTAAAAGGAAGGGTACTGTTGGTATCTGATACACTCAGTCATAGTGCTAGTTAGACCAAGTGAGCGACAGGGAGGGATAACTACATGGAAATGAAATGAGGGGCAGGCAATGCATTTCACAGACACAAAGGAGCAAGAAACAATTATTCAGAGTCATCTGGCTCTACTCTGGCACAGACAGAGTCAGAAGCAGCAATGTCTTATGGTTAGAACAACACTTACAGGAATAGGGGTTAGTGTAGAGCTGTGTCAGCATGCAGCTGTAAAGGAAAAAAGGTTAAAGGGTATTTCCACACTGAAAAGGAGCTTTCTTTTCTTTTCAGTGTGGAAATTACCTTTAACCTTTTTTTTTCCTACTTATGGGAACATGTTGTCCTTTTTTTGGGAGAGGGCATCCCAAAGGCCAAATAGACCTGATCCTTTAAAAGGTACAGAAGATTCAGGAGTAAAGGGATACCAGTGTTTTCTAGAGGGTGCTTTAGCCTGATATACCTCCACATAGACCCAAGTGTAAGCTGACCCAGGAGTACAGAGGTACTTTGACCCTAGGGCATATTTAAAGGAAGGACAAATACCCATGTGTCAGGCTGGCCGGTGGCAGAAAAGTGAAAGACCGACAGACACACAGACAGAGACGAAGAGGAAATATGACATTAAAGAGGGGATTATTCAGCTTGGCACATTTGTTTGGTTAGTAGTAAAGTGACCCCATAAGAGAATTTTTCCTCCCTGTGTTTATTGCCCCCTTGTGCTTTTACTCAACATTTTTGACATTCATTTTTCTCTTTGGAATCATTCTGGATTCAATCACATTAAAATAGCTCCCCTATTACTCAAACATCAGTTACAGAGCCTCAGCTGATTCCTCTAATAGAAAAAGTCGGGTCAGAAAATAAATAATTAGATAACAGGATGTCAGGTTGAATGTTTATTTTTTCTCCACCTGCTTTAATTAATTTTCATCTATACTTCTAGGCTATCAGGAGAGGCCCTCACTACAGTGTCATTGTCTGCATGGTTTTTCTTTATAATTTGCTGCTATGTGTTTTCATGCGAATCTTTATTGTGTGGTCAGCAAGTGGAGATAAGGTCGATTCCACTTCAAACCCAGACAGGCAGAATACAGCTGGTTCACCACCGTTTCTCAGAATGCAGTACTGCATTGTGGTTGTTTTAAGTAAAGTATAATAAACAAGAGGAAGTCAATAGAAAGTTTAATGTCATTTTGCTAAATTTTTAAGCTTTGCAGTCTTTCCTAAAATCTTTGTGATTTGGTTAATTGATGGGTTAGATACTGGAAGGTAGTTAGGTGTTGAAACAGTACAGGGAGAAATGCAGCAGTTCTGGAAGAAAGAAAAGAAAAGAAAATACACACAGCCAGCGTTGATGCACATCACCATGCCAGTGTAGAAGGAAGGACATAGACAGTGAATGTTAAGCTCTGTAAGCTTACTAAGCATTCTAGAAGGGCAAGGAGCAACAATAGCAACACAGAAGAGAGACAGAATTGCAGCCTAAAGGAAAACATACAATGTTCCTCAAGGCCACCAGAGGACACATACCCCATCTTTTGCAGTGAATACCTGATGCACACTAAGAGAAAGGAAAATACCACAAAATGGTGACTCAAAAATCAGACTTTTTGTTTCCCTGCATTTTCTGTAGTGCAGTCTTTTTAACAGCATCTATCCAGTTTCTGACAAGATGATGTACGTACTTTTATTCCTGCTCTACCTCATCTCTTGCCTAGAAAAAAAATGTCTAGAGGTCATATTATTGGATAGGTCAGCTAAATAAACAGAAAAAGCTGTCAAGAGATGTTTGCTGTATCACTGTGCATTTTGACCATTGTAATGATTTGAGTGGGTTTTTTTTTTTACTTTAGGCATTGAGTTAAAAAATATATATATATATATATATATCTTAGTGTCATTTTGGCTATTTTAACATCCAAGGAATTTACTTCTGCAAGCAGAATTTTAATTATAATTTCAATTTATGAGTTGATAATTTTTTACAGTATCTTCCAACACATTTTGTTTGACTACTGGCACCATCATTTTTTGGCTTATGTACATCAGGGTTGCACTGTCTGTGATTTTGATTGTTTTTTTTTTTTGATATACAGTACTTTATTAATCCCCAAGGGGTAATTGTCCTTTGGGGTCAGAGCACAGGATACAGCACCTCTGGAGCGATTTTCAGGTTGAGGGCCTTGTTCAGGGGCCCAATGGCAGTAATGGGATGTTAACTGACAACCTTCCAGATAGCGCAGACCCACTCGCCTCACTGCTACCAAACATTTTTTGCTATTTTCAGTGAGCCAGTATAAAGGTCACCCCAAACAGAGCTCTATTGTTTAAACAGATTTTTGGTTTATGATTTGGCTCTTTTGAGTTTCATTTTGATCTGTGCTTTGCCCTTGACTCCGTTCTTTCTCCTGTTCCTACTGTTGAAACTGACCGCCCTTTGCTTTAGTCAGAACACCCACTGCATAAGCTCCTAGTTCTTGAAAGTTTGGGATTTTGATCGAGTTTAATGTTTTGACCTTTTGATTGTCTTTGTGATTCTTTGCCTGCTTCACATTTTTGGAAACTTTTCCCAGATTTCATTAGTCTCATTTGTGTTTTGACTGCCTACCTGTTTTTTGGATTAAAGTTTAAAGAAAATGTAATGTTGGTTTCCTTACCTGGTGCCATGACTCCTTATTTGCCTTCTTTATTTTCAAGTTTTTATACATAATATTGCAGTTCTCCACTCTCCAAGTCCATACCTTGTTGCTGTCAGAAGGCTGAACTGGGTGGGGGACTCCCTCTGAAAGTGCAGCTTGTTAAATTTCAGCCAGAAAGTCTGGGTTTCAAATTCAGGTTTAATGTCTGTTTTGTTCATTCTCAGTTCTTTTATTTATGTTAATGTTACTTTTGTTGATGATTGTTCTTTTATTTTGGCTATGTAAGAAAGATTCTTGTGCAATGATCCATATGTTTTGTGGCTGGTCCCCCAAAGTGCCCACTGTCAATCACCACCAGAAACTGTCCACTGCTGTATAAATCTGGAGGGCCTCCCACAGTTCCTGGCAGTTCATTTCGAAATGTGCTAAGACGTTGATTAGTACTTAGTATTTAGTATTTTCTGGGATCCCTGATCATTTCTGCTCCGCTTTCTGACCATTCCTTGGATTCTGTATTGGGACTTGGTTGGTTTTGAAATAACCTTTTGTAGGCATTGTATGCCTTTTGTGCTCTTAGGAGCTTTACATTGTAACAGAGCTTTGGAGAAAAAACCTTATTCATTTTAACAATCCTGCATTTTCTCTTATCACTCTCTTTTTCTCTTATGAGAGTGATATTGACCTGTAGAGGGCATTTTTAGAACTGTTGGGGACTTTTGGTCGTTGAGTAGCCCAGTTCATAGCACAGCCATCTGCCATTCATCTTACAGTTTCTAACCTACTTACTTCTGTTCAGGGTTCAGCAATGGGCATAAAACCGGAACCAGTTCAAGATGGGATGCTATTTGTGCATAGGGTTGTGAGGAAGTGTGTTAGGGGTTCATGGCAATAATGGATGTTAAAATGAAAAAGGTGCTGCTCAGGCTTGTTGTGGATGCATGCAATTATGCAGAGCATCAGGGAAGCCGGAGTGACCAAATGGGTTCTCAAGATCGTCCTATGGACACCAGTGTGAAGGTAGTGAGGTGATGGAGCTGGGCTTAGGCGTTCCAGCGGTGACCAGCTGAGGTGGCTGGGATACAAGCAAGTTTTAAATGGTTGACCTCGTTTTTCCAGTGTCTCATCTCTCATTGAGCAGACCTGATAGGTGAGTTGGGGCTGAGAGGAGAAGCACAGAGGCTTAGAGATGAGAGCAAAGCACCCGATTTTAATCTACTGGTCTTATTCCTATGCAATTATTTACTTATTTTTTATTGATGATTGATTTTAATAACTGATAAGAAGGACTTGTTTTTTATTGGATTTTTAATGATTAAAGATTAAATTGAACTGCACTTTATTTACTTTGCTTTGGGCACTGACTGTTGCTAGAAATTAAATGCACTAAGCACTTGGATTTGCATCAACCTTTGTTGTTATGTATACTCACTGCCCTATCCATCCTGGTCATGACTATCGATGTATGGGTTCAAGGAGATGACAACCTGGCAACCTGGGCATCACAAGGACACACTTAAACACATGTCTCTAGTCATGCCTGACCACTTGAGAGATGGCAACTAACCTAACACATATATTTTTGGGCTTCTGGAGGAAAACTGTAGTCTTACTGGGGGGGGGGGGGGGGGGGGATAATGAAATCGATAGACAGACAGAGTAAAACTACGAACACCAAACAGACAGTTTTTCAGCTGGCAAAAATGACAATTTCACTATTGTCATTTTCTCCTAAATTTTGCATTTAATCCTTAACTCCCAGGTTTACTCGTATTTTAGCAGTGTATTGGACTCTTTACAGGATATGTTATAATATAGTCATCAGTTCAACAAAGTACACATTATAGGCTGAGTAAGTGAATGCCAGTTTGATATGTGAGGATTATGCAAATATCAGAAATCAATTACCTGTTTAAGTTTTTGTTATCTCATAAAATCTTAGAAACATTTAATTACAAAAGCATGTTCAGAGTGACTCACAAAAAAAAAGAAAATCCAGGTATTTCAACACAAATCAGTGTAGGCAGAATCATTGTGATATATTGAAGTATAAGAAATAAAAAAAGTAGAGAATGCAATGGAAGCTGTATAATTTTTTATTTGATAGTTCTTTTAAAATAATGACTGGGAAAACTTCAGTTAAATCATTTTATTCATCATCATCATTTTATTCAGACATGGGAGTATTGTATTTTATTGTATGGTGACAATGTCAGTAAATAATGTCAGACTGGCTCCGTCAGACTGTACTTATCTGAAATGTTTCCAGCACACTGGTGAGTTTTGAAAGCACTCAACCAAAGCACATACACAGGACATTTTTCACAAAACAGGCATAAAGTACAGCAAAATTTCTTTTAAAATCTTCAGAAAATCTTTGTCTTAAGATTTTCAGAACAGTGACAGAGTTAATGACTGCCTCTTAGTTTGAAGATCAAAGTTCAATTCCAAGCATGACCACTGTCTGTTTGGAGTTAACTCATCTGTCATGTCTGTGTAGGTTATCTCCAGGTGTCTTCCCATATTTCAAGGACAAACATGTTAGATGTCGTAAGCTTGTAGGTTGTGGGTTGATTTTCCCTGTAGGCGACTGGCATTCTATACAGGAATATAAAACTTGAGATCTAAAATAAAATTTAACATGTTAATTACTGTGATATTATAGGCTTATTCTTGCAGAATTGTCATAAATGTGGGTGGGAACAGTTACGCAGTTCACAGAGTTTCACACTTAATTCTTGTGAAGGCAGAACTCAAAATAGGCATGTGATTTAAACAGCACAGAGTAGTGATGTTCTTGATAACCTGGTCCAACCACCTGAAATCCTGTGGTTATGATAGATAAAATCTACTGGAAGAGGTAGGTTTTGTCGAGGTCAGCAGGGGGTGCTTACCTTGTGGTCTACAGTGCATCCAGAAAGTATTCACAGCGCATCACTTTTTCCACATTTTGTTATGTTACAGCCTTATTCCAAAATGGATTAAATTAATTTTTTTTCCTCAGAATTCTACACACAACACCCCATACTGACAATGTGAAAAAAGTTTACTTGAGGTTTTTGCAAATTTATTAAAAATAAAAATATTGAGAAAGCACATGCACATAAGTATTCACAGCCTTTGCCGTGAAGCTCGAAATTGAGTTCAGGTGCATCCTGTTTCCCCTGATCATCCTTGAGATGTTTCTACAGCTTAATTGGAGTCCACCTGTGGTAAATTCAGTTGACTGGACATGATTTGGAAAGGCACACACCTGTCTATATAAGGTCCCACAGTTGACAGTTCATGTCAGAGCACAAACCAAGCATGAAGTCAAAGGAATTGTCTGTAGACCTCCAAGACAGGATTGTCTCGAGGCACAAATCTGGGGAAGGTTACAGAAAAATTTCTGCTGCTTTGAAGGTCCCAATGAGAACAGTGGCCTCCATCATCCGTAAGTGGAAGAAGTTCGAAACCACCAGGACTCTTCTTAGAGCTGGCCGGCCATCTAAACTGAGCGACTGGGGGAGAAGGGCCTTAGTCAGGGAGGTGACCAAGAACCCGATGGTCACTCTGTCAGAGCTCCAGAGGTCCTCTGTGGAGAGAGGAGAACCTTCCAGAAGGACAACCTTCTCTGCAGCAATCCACCAATCAGGCCTGTATGGTAGAGTGGCCAGACGGAAGCCACTCCTTAGTAAAAGGCACATGGCAGCCCGCCTGGAGTTTGCCAAAAGGCACCTGAAGGACTCTCAGACCATGAGAAAGAAAATTCTCTGGTCTGATGAGACAAAGATTGAACTCTTTGGTGTGAATGCCAGGCGTCACATTTGGAGGAAACCAGGCACCGCTCATCACCAGGCCAATACCATCCCTACAGTGAAGCATGGTGGTGGCAGCATCATGCTGTGGGGATATTTTTCAGCGGCAGGGACTGGGAGACTAGTCAGGATAAAGGGAAAGATGACTGCAGCAATGTACAGAGACATCCTGGATGAAAACCTGCTCCAGAGCGCTCTTGACCTCAGACTGGGGCGACGGTTCATCTTTCAGCAGGACAACGACCCTAAGCACACAGCCAAGATATCAAAGGAGTGGCTTCAGGACAACTCTGTGAATGTCCTTGAGTGGCCTAGCCAGAGCCCAGACTTGAATCCGATTGAACATCTCTGGAGAGTTCTTAAAATGGCTGTGCACCGACGCTTCCCATCCAACCTGATGGAGCTTGAGAGGTGCTGCAAAAAGGAATGGGCGAAACTGGCCAAGGATAGGTGTGCCAAGCTTGTGGCATCATATTCAAAAAGACTTGAGGCTGTAATTGCTGCCAAAGGAGCATCGACAAAGTATTGAGCAAAGCCTGTGAATACTTATGTACATGTGATTTCTCGTTTTTTTTATTTTTAATAAATTTGCAAAAACCTCAAGTAAACTTTTTTCACGTTGTCATTATGGGGTGTTGTGTGTAGAATTCTGAGGAAAAAAATGAATTTAATCCATTTTGGAATAAGGCTGTAACATAACAAAAGGTAGAAGAAGTGATGCGCTGTGAAAACTTTCTGGATGCACTGTATATGCAGTTCCCAATGCCCCAGTGTAGTGATTGAGACGAGACACTGTCCTGATAAAAAAAAAGCACTGCCTGTCAGACGAAATGTAAACTGAGGTCTTGACTCTCTGTGGTCAAAAAAGATCACTGGATCTTTGAAAAAAGCAGGGTATATTCTGACTAAATTTCCCACCATGACCTTGTCCATTTTGGTCTCCTAATCATTCCCTGTCTCTATCTGACTAACTACCTCTATCATCCCTTCACCACCTAACAGCTAATGTGTGGAGAGCATACTGGCACAAACATGGCTGCCGTCACATCTTCCAAGTGGATGCTGCACAAAGTGGCTCAACTACTGAATATGTAAAATACTCTGAGGGTCTTGAAAACAACTATCTATCATTCTTCTATGGCTAAAAGTCTCCTAAAAAGAATCCACTAAACATTTTGATATGTTTCATGTGTGCACAGAATACATATGTTAAAAATGAACATAACCTTTTGTAAAGAAAAGACACTCTGTAAAACCCCATTTGAAGCCATCTCTGGGCTAGTAGCAAAAGTAAACAATCAATGCCTCGGGCTGCTTGTGCTCTCTGTCGCTGTCCATTAAAGACTATACAATCAGAGTCAATGTGAGGCTAAAGGAATTGGCAGCTAAATTCATGAAATGATGAACTGTAAAGTATGCATTCAAACCAAACAGTATGCTGTCACACCAAGTGAAAAGAACTGCCAATAATGAAGACACATGGGGAATGTAGTTTTCACTACTCAATAAACCTGAAAGACACCAGTAGAACCACGGATGTGGCAGCAAAGCAAACAAGTTCTCAACTGCCTAATTAGAGATGACAAACCAGAATATGGACACAGCATTTCATCACATATTATACTGTATATACAGACCACAATTCCTCTTTAAACACTATTCACTGTATGCCATATAGTTATACAATAATTAAAATGACTGCAAAATATGGTAGCAGTCAGCAGACAAAAACAGTTCTTAAACACATAGGGCCATTAAGTACCTGCAGGAGGTCAGCCCTTAAACATCATATGGAGCCACCAGATTGACTGTAAACTCTCTAAAAGTACATTCCCTGTTCCTCCGCTTTCGCGGGGGCATTGTCTAGAGGTGTGGGCTATTTAAACAAAAACCTCTCAGATGACAAGAGATCTATGTGTTCTAGAGGCAGAAGGTGATGGTGAAGAACAGCCTGAGTAAGAGGACCTTCATGTGGTTGACAGGAGCTGAATGAAGTAGCTAGCAAAATGGATGTGGAGGCAGGAGTCAATACCCTTGATGATTCATGTGTGGGAAAAGACATTGTGAAGAGATGGCCACAAGTTGGCTAGTGCATGAGTGAAGACAGCCCCCAAATGTGTGTACAGAAGGGTACAGATTGAGGTGAGGCACAACCCAATACATATTTGCTCCATGAAGGATACTACAGTATCTGACCTGCACTCTCCATGTTTCCACTTATTAATGACTCCTCCTAAGCATTTACCTGCATGAAACCTCACTTTCTGGACTTTCAGGATTATGACCTTGGCATATTGGGTGAGATTTTGTGCCTTAATGATCCTTATAACTATGTTGTCTAAACATATGTGATCCTGATAGAGTTATCCGTAGCAAACTGGTCAACGACGCTCAAGAATATCCTAATTAAATTTAAGAGAAATTTACATAGAACAGGGATACAGATCGCACTCCTAGAAACAGGTCTGTAAGCGATGATGCATCTGGTGATTAGTTGATCCACATAGCCTGGTACAGCTCATTTGAAAAAAGCTGCATTGTTCTGCCATAAAAGCTCACCACTTAAATGAGTGTCAGGTGTGATGCCGTTCAGGTGACAGGGTAGAGTGGGACAGACCAAGGGCATATTATAACCTTGGCAATGTAAACTGTCTCAAGTACCATATAACATTTCTTCTCTGGTGGAGAAGGAAGTTGGACAAAGTGGCTAGACATAATAAGACTCGGTTGTATGCACTATGCACCTGCACCTCTCAGGCCTTCCTCTTTTCCTCTTACCTGTGTGGCGGGCGGCCGGGTCCCATGCCTGACTGGGATGCCCTTTCTATATATGTTTCGGGGGAGCAACCATGGGCTTCTCAGTACCATAGGAGATGGAGTTCTCCACAGCCCTGTTGGGATCTTTTGTGGCCGCCAGGAGGTGCTGCATGGGTCCCTGAGCTGCCATGGACGACTCTACAGCCCCGCCCGCAAATGCAATCGGAAACAGGTGATCAAGCATCTAGAGCATTTCCAGGTGGGCTATAAAAGGGGCCAACAACCACCGCTCAGGAGACACAGTCAGGAAGTGGAGGATGAAGCTAGATGGGAGGAGTGGTGGTTCCAGAAGAGTGTTTGTTGTGGTTACTGTGCTTACTTGGACTGTGTTGTGGCTGGGGGGTTCATGGGGAAGACGTGCCCTCCAGCTGAAGAAAAATAAAGTCTTGTTTTGTTTTTACACGTGCCTCAGTGTGAGTCTGTGCTGAGTCGAGCACAATATAGCACCTCTTATCACACCTGGAAGCTCCATCTTTAACATCCTTCTCCCAATATACTAAGCATCTCTCCTCGGAACATGTCCAAACCAACGCAATCTCACCTCTCTGACTTTGTCTCCCAACTCTCTGACTCTCTGTCTTCCAACTGTCCAACCTGAGCTGACCCTCTAATGTACTCATGTCTAATTGTCTAATTCTGTCCATCCTTATCACACCCAATGCAAATCGTAACATCTTTAACTCTGCCACCTCCAGCTCTGTCTCCCGTTTTTTGTCAGTACCACCATCTCCAACCCATATAACATAGCTAGTCTCACTACCGTCCTGTAGACCTTCCCTTTCACTCGTGCTGATACCTGTCTGTCACAAATTACTCCCGACACTCTTCTCCACCCACTCCACCCTGCCTGCACTCTCTTTTTCACCTCTCTTCCATATTCCTTTTTACTCTGTACTGTTGATCCCAAGTATTTAAATTCATCCACCTTCGCCATCTCTACTCCCTGCATCCTCACCATTTTTCTGATCTCCCACTTATTCACGCACACATGTATTCTGCCTTGTATTACTTACTTATCTATCTATTTGTGTATTTATTTAAGAGCTTCTGTAAAAAGCCAAATTTTCCTCAGGGTCAAATAAAGTTCTATCTATATATCTATCTAGCTCTGTAGTCCTATGGGGAGATGGCAATGCTAACATGAGTTTAATAGGGAAAGCCTGCCTGCTCTGAGTCTGAGTGGTGAATTGTTAACAGATTTTTTCTACCCAAGTATTGTTCAAAAAACACCATGTTCAAACAAAACATTTCTCAAAAGTGTACCTGTACCAGGCTACCTTGGACTAAAAGACAGTGCAGCTTTTAGCACTGTGGCACGTGGCTGGGGGTGGTACCCAGCCGGGACGCCCAGAAGGACAGAAGGAGGACTCATGCCTCCTCCGGACCGCCAGGGGGCGTCCTTATGCCTGGAGGACTTGGGACCCCGGCACTTCCGCCACACCAGGAAGTGCTGGGGGGAAGAAGAAAATGAGACACCCGGCACTTCCGCCACACAGGGGCGTGTCAGGGGAAGATTGCCGGGAACCACCTGGAGCACATCCAGGTGATTATAAAAGGGGCCGCCTCCCTTCATTCAGGGCTGGAGTCGGGTGGAAGAGGACAAGGTCAGAGACTGAGTGAGAGAGGAGAAAAGGAGGCGGCCTGAAGGCTTACTGTGGACAGAGGCCTGGACTATTGGGGTGATTGGTGCGGAGGCACTGGGTTGTGTGCATATTTGAACATTGTACTTAGGGTGAATAAACGTGTGTTGGGACATTAAAATGATGTCTGTCTGTCTGTGTCCGGGCTATTTCCCACAGCGTCTGATCTAAGGCAGTATATTCTAGACACCCTGGTAAATAAAGGTGCTTAGCTGTCAGTTTTCACCATCATCGTTCCACTATACAGACTTGGTAGACCCAAAAGGATACTTGAGAATACTGGGAAGAACTAACAGATGCCACTGTTCAGAACTGGTTCAAATTCTGCATCTCTGGAGAATGAAAGAACTAGGAACCTGAATAGATCTTGTTCTACACCTTAATCATGGAGGCAGCTACAATAAACTATAGCTAAAATGTTCTTTATGTACTTGTTGTGGCAGCAGTACCGCCGCTCCCTATATGCAGAGTACGCAGTCTGCGTAGGGCACCAACTCCCAGGGGGGCACCATCCCAGCTGCTCAAAAAAATCGTTTTTATATATTATAATAATAAATTAATATTAATAATATACATATACAAATAAACAAAAATATAAACGTATATATTGCATTTTACGGTGAACCGTTTGAATAAAGTTCTATTTTGGCCCCTATAGTAGGTGTTTTTTTTATTATTTTATTTTTACTTCCGTAATATTTGGGGGAGGGGGCACAAAAGTAAATTTCTGCTTAGGGCACCCATTTGACCAGCAGCGGCCCTGTGTGGCAGAAAACCTAAAACCTATTTTTTGAAAACAGTTATAATCACTGGTAGTGGAAAAAAATCAAGTTCAAGATAGAGCTCTTCTGTGCAATGTTAGAAGGTAGGTTTGGAGATACAACTGAGAGATACAATCTCGCCCAACAGCTTACAGCTGCAGCAGTGGTCAAAGCAAATGGCCATGTGGAAGTGGCGCTTGAGAGGCCATGGTGAATGATATTAGGACAGTCTGAAACAATTTGACAAGAGGTACAATAACCCAGCAAGGCAGGACATTCTTAGCAAGGGTAGGAAATCATTCACCTCAACTGAGAATATTGCTGAAAGGTGGAAGGAGCACTTTGATTATCTCCTAAGCCTGGTACATACTTCCTCCATGGAGGAGGCAATGCTAGAGGAATTTGTTGGGGTACATCTGTGTGGCTGAGGTTGAAGTGGTGATTAGAAAGCTCCACAGTGGCAAGGTCGCAAGGGCTGGATAAGATCTGATGGGAATTTCTGAATCTACTGAACATTGTGAAGGGGTTTTTGTTAGCATACCTCTTTAATGTTGTGTGGAAGGTGGTGGGAGCAGTAGAAGTGGTTTGGGATTGGCATACTGGATTATTGGGGGCCAATTTTTAAAACAGAGAGAAATGTGTTCCTGTTAAAGAATTAAAAGAATACAGAGATGCATTCAAGGTTTAAATGGCATTTAGTTTGGGAACCTAAGGGCTGTATCACTGCTATTTGCAGATAGCAATATCCTCCTGATGTCATCAGACTGTGATCTCAAGTGTACTCTTCAAGGTTTCACTGCCAGGTGGGATGCAGGTGGAATGAGAATTAGCAACTCTAAATCTGGGATCATAGTTCCCTCCTGGAAAAAAGTGGTAGGTTTCCTACAGGTAAATGGTGAACAGCTGCCCCAAGATTTGTTCAAGTACCTCAAGGTCTTGTTCACAAGTGAGGGCTCAGGTGATTTTAAGATTGACTAATGAACTGGGGCAGTGGAAGCAGTTTTATGAATGCTGTGAGAGACAACTCAGCAAATACAGTAATGGACTTACCGCTCAGTCTTTATTACCATCCTCACCAATGATCGTATTGTCTGGCTAGTGACTAACAGAATGAGACTATAAGTAGAAGAGGCCAATATGAGGATGCTGAACATGGTTGTTGAGTGCATCGTTCATAATCGAGAGCAGAGTTTGGCAGTTTGTGAGGGTATCAGAGTAGAACCACTGCATTTCCGAATCAGTCATTTCTGAGGCGTTTCAGATATTTAGTTTGGATAGTCTTGGTTACCTCCCATGGGAAGTATACAAGAGAAGGCCAAACTGAGAGGCAGATGCAGGAAAAAGGGAAGGGATTATACCTGTTGATTGTCTGAATAAAGGTAAAATTTGCATGAGACAGGAAGGTCTTATCAGCTCAGCTCAGCATATTGCTAAGGGCATCTACACTAGGAACAGCAGAAAGAAAATAACGATCATGTCTAAAAAATGTTTAAAACACTTAGCTATTTGCTATAGTCACCAAGGAGCATTTATGAATCACATTTAACCTATAGAATTATGACACATGTCTGACTTAAATTCAGACCTGGAGGAAACTACGTAGGCAAGAAGATAACTTCATGAAAAAATAATCAGTTAATCAGTCTGAGATCTGCTCTTTAGGCAGGAGACATGATGTTGGGGCCCAAAAAGACAGTTTGACTAAAAGATTAAAAACAGTACAAGTTATTGTCATGAACTTTCTGCGTTCACATGCTATTGGATTTTTTTACGTTTCAATCTGTGATGCTACAGAAATACCCACCACCACTTTGTTCTAAAAATACTCTAGTCGAGAGGTCCCTTGATTTACAGCTCGATCCACACAAAAGGCAATAAATAGTATGTCTATTTTTCCTTAAAACAGTAATGGAAATAGCTCCAAATACTGTCAAATGTTATTTTTGGCAGAATATATTATTATCATGTTCTTATTTCACACTGTGCATTGAAAGAGGATGAGGGGCCGGCGTTATTTCATAACTTCTTGAATCAGGTCCAAATGTTAACTCTGAAATGTTCCATTGGATGCAACCACTTTTTAGAGTATTCAGAGAAAATGTCCCTCTAAGAAACTCATATTTCTCACATTTGTTATATTACACGACTGGGGCATCTGCATATTAAATCAATTTGCAGAACACAGCTGGCACATAAGACTTGAGCAACCACTAGAAATACTACTACATCAGTAAAAAGGGACAAAAACTCAGTGAAAACAGAAACTTCTAAACCTTTTCTTTAGTTTTAACACATATTTGTCTTGGTTAGATGTAGCCTCCTTGCAATAAAGTACAAAGTAAATAAAATGCAAAGAATAAATCTGTTAACATTACACAACAGAAGACACAAAATAAAATTGAAAAAAGATTTCTCTACAAGACGACATTGTAAAGAAACAATATCAAAAGATGAACCAAAACATCAGGTTTCCTGACACCTGGGAGGAGAACTACTGCTCCAAAATTCAGAACAAACAAAAGCCCAGACCCAAATCTTATGGCTGGTATTTGAATTTCTGTAAGCAGGCAGTAGTCAATATAAACTTAAGTCAATCCCAGTTTCGAGTCAACGATTTTAATAAAGAATGTAAAGAAAAGTAAAAAAAGTTACAGGAACTTCCGGTTTCCATTTTTGTAACAAAGTAATTCTAAATATACAATGTTTTAAACAGAAATTTTATATCATAAAAAAAAATTCCCTGGAAACTTTTTTGATATAGTATTTCCTGTCTACCATCATTTTGCGTTTTCAGTCTGTAAAACTGTAATTTGAAATTCTCAGCTGTTTTAATCTATGGAAGAAATCATTGAATTACATGATGGTGAGTAGACCTGATATGTCCACTTGATGATAGCCCTTCCATCTTCACTCATATGCACATAGTGGATGATTATATTGTGTTTACTCCTGGTTTCTTGGAAAGTTTGATGACACAGCTAGCAAAGCTTACTGCTGCTAAGCTTTCAATAAAGCTGATATTTTTGTTTGTAAAGTAGTTCATAGCTGTAATGATTTTTGACATTGTATTCTCATGCTAATAATGACATATATTGGTTTGTTTTAAGAAACTGTAGTGGAGTATAATGCTGATGATTTTGGAGTTATTTTACTGATGGAGGCACCACAAAATATGCTGTAAATAGTAAGTATATTTACGTCTAGGTGAAAAAGTGATGTCAGTTATCATCTTAGTTACTCAGAGCCTCAAACATCAGGATTGTCAAGAGTAAGTGAAAAGGAATATTGAGTCTTCAAATAAAAATAAAGTCAAGTAGATAGTAGAATTGTTATTTTTGATAAGTTAGATAAATATCCTCATAGCCTACAGTATAAATAATTAATATAAAGTCTGAATAAGCTTGAGTTGACCTAATTCGGGGTGTTTATAAGAAATGTAATGATTTACCTCATGAGACGGAAACACAATAAACAAGAACAGCAGTATCAGATATTTAAAATATTAAAATCTAGGCTTCAATGTAAATGTTCAAAATCTAAATACTCTCAATTGTAATAGAAATTTGTCATTTTTCATCTTTTGACAGAGATCAATAGAGGGCTAGATTCCTAGAAAAGGATCAAAAATCAAAAGTAACATCGTATTCATAATCTCTGACCTTGAAATAGTCCAAACCGATACCATATATGCTTGTATTTGAAATTTATAATTTTTATCCTTCTGGGAGTGGCTCTTAAAGGGTTAGGGGCATCGGTAAATAATCAAATATCAAAAATGTTATACTCATCATTAGCAACCTTGAAACAGCATAAAATGATACCCCATGTGCCTATATTATCAAACTCCATCTTTTGGAAGTTATGTGAAAAGGAGCAACTTTGATCCCTCATATCCCAGTACGGCATAAACTTCTGGGGTCAGCCGATATGACATGCACAACCTCAAAGTTCTTCTGATTATTTTTGCTGAAGACACCTATTGGTTTACTCTTTATAACAGTATAATTTACTGCAAAAAAATAGGGTCAAAAAATGGCCTAATAATGTGCGGAGGTGAACAGGGGGAACCTATAAAAGCTTGATTTCACAGATATCTTGATATGAAGACAGGTTGAAAGGGATAGATACACAGAGAGAACGAGATAGATAGGTACTTTGTGAATTTCCCCTTGGGGATTAGTATTCTCCAGCAGCAGCATACTGATAAAGACAATATTAAATTACAGAGCGATAACAATGCAGGTATACAGACAGACAATAACTTTGAATAATGTTAACATTTACCCCCCCCCCCCCCCCCCTCCCGGGTGGAATTGAAGAGTTGCATATTGTGGGGGAGGAACGATCTCCTCAGTCTGTCAGTGGAGCAGGACAGTGACAGCAGTCTGTCGCTGAAGCTGCTCCTCTGTCTGGAGATGATATTGTTCAATGGATGCAGTGGGTTCTCCATTAGTGACAGGAGCCTGCTCAGTGCCCGTCGCTAAATAAGTAAATTATATTATATTATATTATATTACTAAATAAGTAAAGGAGCAAAACCAATTATATGACATATCTCATTAGGTGAGGTCAAAAACAGAGCAAGGGTTCAAAATCCAGAGAAATCATAAAGCAAAAGCACAGAAACACAAGAAAACACTCCAATCCCAAGCATGGTCAGTGAACCACCAGGAACTACGGGAGGCACTTCTCTTAAATAGGTAGGAGAGCCGTTTCTGTCGGTGATTGGCAGGAGGAGTCTCTCACAAAAGGGCCACTCCCCCTACCCAGCACACACACACACATACACACTCTGAAAAAGGGACATTACAAACAAAAGAAATATTAATACAAATAAATGATACAAAATTAAACAAAACAGACAAGAAACACAACTGTGAACACCGTCCAGGGAGAAAATTCTGGCTGAAACATGACAGATGTTGTAATGAGCAGAATCTAGACAATAACTTTGTATAATGTTAATGTTTACCCCCCCCCCCCCATGTGGAATTGAAGAGTCGCATAGTGTGGGGGTGGAACGATCTCCGCACTCTGTCAGAGGAGCAGGACGGTGACAGCTGTCTGACGCTGAAGCTGCTCTTCTGTCTGGAGATGATACTGTTCAGTGGATGCAGTGGATTCTCCATGACTGACAGGAGTATGCTCAGCGCCCGTCACTCTGTAACGGATGTCAAACTGTCCGGCTCCATGCCTACAATAGAGCCTGCCTTCCTCACTAGTTTGTCCAGGTGTGAGGCGTCCCTCTTCTTTATGCTGCCTCACCAGCCCACCACCACATAGAAGAGGGCGCTTGCCACAACCATCTGATAGAACATCTGCAGCATCTTATTGCAGATGGTGAAGGACGCCAGCCTCCTAAGGAAGTATAGTCAACTCTGTTCTCTCTTGCACAGAGCATCAATATTGGCAGTCCAGTCCAATTTATCATCCAGCTGCACTCCCAGGTATTCATAGGTCTGCACCCTCTGCACACAGTCACCTCTGATGATCATGGGGTCCATGAGGGGCCTGGGCCTACTAAAATCCACCACCAGCTCTTTGGTTTTGCTGGTGTTCAGTTGTAGGTGGTCTTAGTCGTACCATTTAACAAAGTCCTTGATTAGGTCCCTATACTCCTCCTCCTGCCCACTCCTGATGCAGCCCACGATAGCAGTGTTGTCAGCGAACTTTTGCACGTGGCAGGACTCCGAGTTGTATTGGAAGTTCGATGTATATAGGCTGAACAGGACCGGAGAAAGTACAGTCCCCTGCGGCGCTCCTATATCATATATAGGTATATCATATGTGGGGGTTTTCTCATACCATTCTCATACCGGTGAGTTTGGATTAGGAGCATGTGCTGATACAGCGTGTTGAGTTAGGAGGCTCTTGACAAAAAAAAAACTGCCATGATTTCAAACCATTCACTTAAGTGATTCTTATGAACACAATTAAAATACATCATTTAAATTCTCAGTACGCCAAAATATTAATAATTTCATCACAAATATGAATATGGCAAATGAAAACAGGAAAAGCAAAACAGTCTCTTCTCCCATTGTCATCCAACCATCCCCACGCACTGGCCAGTGGGTCACTGGGTGTTCCATTCGGGATGATCTTCCACTCTGCGCTTGGGCTAAATTGGGTTCCGCAGTTGGAAAAGTGACCAAAAAATAGAAAAATGTTACTCTAATGTACTTTTATTTATCAAATCTTGATTACGAGGATTTTTAATTACTAATAAGCCTGCATTGTTTCTCTCTTCATCTTGGAAACTGTTTCCATTAGCACATTAATGTCATGTAGTTTAGGTTAGTTAGTAACCTGTTTATCTACAGTCATCATCAGAATTTGGATTAAAACAATTTCTACAAAAAAAACAAAACAATAACACTAATGTCACTAATGCATGCAATTCAGATTTTAGATCTAAAATCGTGAAATTATTTGGCTTAGGAGATGAGCTCCTAACACAATCTACAAAAAAATGTGGCAGCAAAATTTATATAAAAAGATATATACAACACACATCAAAAATCAACACATCCTTAATGAAATGTCAACAAAAACAACCTTTGGGTATATTTTGTAATTGCTAATTCATGTTACTTTCCAGGTAAGGTTATTATTCTCAGTAATTAATCATGCTGGTGAAGAATTGTACCAAGTTGCATGCTGATTAGCACACGCACACTAAGAATTCTACCGTACTCTGCGCACGTGACAGCAACAACCTGATAAACCTTCTCAAACTTGCAGAATCCATTGCAATTTGTGGGGTGCAAGAAGCCGCCTCATTGTATAACACTTTAAAAGAACTTTACCCAGTTTTCATTTAGTGTATTTCATGGGACAGTAACATTAGTTGAAAGTTAAAGGCAGTTGTTTACTTACCAGTTTGTTCCTGGGATGCACACTGGTAACGTACGTGTTTTGTCGGGTTAAAGCAGACAGTGTGGCAAGTGTATTCATTTCACTGGCCCTTGAATGGGGACGCTTGTCTGCCTCCCGTCACCTTCATTCTGGTGTTTTTACAGGCGCGACTGTACGGTTTTAAGAACTGAAAAAGTGAGTGGCGTGTGAAGAGCGGCGGCTGCTGGGGAACACACGTCAGGCGCGGGACGCTGCGTGGAGTCGGTTAAGCGTGCGTGCGGTGCGGTGGGACTCGTATTGATGAAAATCAAAATTAGGCACGTAACCAGGAAGAAGGCTGTTAGACTATGAACAGGTGATGTTCGACTCAAGAAAAATGCCAGTCACCTTTCTAGCCGAGGTCAGTTCAGTTGTGACCAAGAGAAGGTCAAGTAGGCCTACGTTCATTTCAGTAGGTGCAGGACGATTTATGTAAAGGAAAATTGTTATTCCTGCCTTCCCTCTGAGCTTTTTTTCCAAATATAGAGAAAAAGCAGACAAGAAGGGGATACCTTGAACCCTTCAAAAAGTGCATGATTTTTATGGGAGATTTTGTTCTACTTTTATAGGTGTATGCCATGTGGTGGTTGCAATTTTTGTTTTGTTTTTTTTCTTATTTGTTTATTAAGTAGTATTTGTTTACATTTTGGATACTGGATCTAGTGCGCACTGATTTTTTTTTTTGCAACAAATTCACCTCCCTTATTGTTACATTGACGCTCTGTCCCAATTAGACATATAAAGGAAAGACGTGTACAGTATGTGTTTGGGGGGGGGGGGGGGGGGGGGGGGAGGATAGTCCGTTCTGCTTACACTCAACCACAGCCACTAGATGGCGCATGCATGTACTTTTAAATTTTTTCTACTGCTTGCATGCATCTCAGTTTTCACTACGAAAGACGTCCGTGTGTGTGTGTGTGTGTGAAAGGATCAACCTGCTCTGCTCACCCTCAAATACAGCCACGGAAGATGGTGTGAATTCTACAGAAGATGTTGAAGCTTATGCAAGTGTGACTTGTACTTGGTGAGATGGTGTGTGCATATACATCATACACTTCACTTCTCATTCAACCCAAGCAGACAAACTGAGCTTTGTGGTAAATGCATGTCGCACGTTCAAACAACGAGCTACCATATGTTTGCTGGAAACATTTTTCAGCCTGTCCCGCTCAATTTGTTCCACAGTTGCACAAGCTGTCACGGACAAGATATAACCTCTCCCGGCCCACTTAGCTGACACCTCTGAAAGTTCACTAATATAGTAAAACTGTTAGGGAGTCTACGGGTTGCTTTTTGTCCCAAAGACCACACGCAACTAGTACTCCATGTTCCAGAGTTCCTGCTAAACCCAAAGTTGAGTACCCCAGGGCTTGACAATGGCCAAGCTAGCCAGCAACAATGGGTTTTTGGGAGGTCACAGCCCTTGAAGGGACAGCAATCCACCACAGGCCAGGTCCTCTCACACACACACACACAGAAGCTATTAAGAAGGCTAACAGAATGTTAGGTTATATAGCACGATGTGTGGAGTACAAGTCCAAGGAGGTTATGCTCAACCTTTATAATGCACTAGTGAGGCCTCATCTTGAGTACTGTGTGCAGTTTTGGTCTCCAGGCTACAAAAAGGACATAGCAGTACTAGAAAAGGTCTAGAGAAGAGCGACTAGGCTGATTCCAGGGCTACAGGGGTTGAATTATGAGGAAAGATTAAAAGAGCTGAGCCTTTACAGTTTAAGCAAAAGAAGATTAAGAGGTGACATGACTGAAGTGTTTCAAATTATAAAGGGAATTAGTGCAGTGGATCGAGACTGTTATTTTAAAATGAGTTCATCAAGAACATGGGGACACAGTTGGAAACTTGTTAAGGGTAAATTTCGCTCAAACATTAGGAAGTTTTTCTTTACACAAAGAACGATAGAAACTTGGAATAAGCTACCAAGTAGTGTGGTAGACAGTAAGACGTTAGGGTCTTTCAAAACTCGACTTGATGTTTTCTTGGAAGAAATAAGTGGATAGTACTGGCGAGCTTTGTTGGGCTGAATGGCCTGTTCTCGTCTAGAGTGTTCTAATGTTCTAATGTGGTCTGGTCAGTGTGTAGTGTGAGAGCTGGCCTTAGCGTAATCATCTGGAACTTTCCATAGATGACAGCAGCATTCACTCACATTATGACATTCAGACCCCCAACCCCTGCAAGAACATCAAAACACACACACACACATACACACACTTGACAAGCAGCCTAACATACTGTACATGTCTGTGAAAATGTCAACTTAAAGCAGAATAACCAGAGGAAAGCTCACGTAGACAAAGACAGTCCTTGCAAACTCCATCTGGACGACAACTAAGCACAAAATCTGAATCAAGGACACTGGGAGAGCACTAACCACTGTGCTACCATGTTACCCTATCGAAATTTTAGCTTTTGTTGAATTAAAGACTAAAATCAAGGCAAAGATGTTGTGTTTCCAAATGAAAATGAATTATTTTTGTAAAAAAAAAATTGAAAACAAAAAAATGTTCAATGCTTTGGCTGAAACTAGAGTGCCACTCTGTGATTGTGTTGGCCTGGAAATATATTAATATGAATAAATACACAATACTTTAACGATGCTGACAAATATGTGTTCAGTTTTCCATATACTAAACAAAGCAAAAAATGTATATGTGTAGCATGACGATGATAAACTGACCCCATGTGAGTGAGTGTGACTATCAGTGTGACCGTGCTGCTTCATTCAAAGATGATGTCTGTCTGGCATGACATACTGCTGGAGTAGGCTTTGGTCAGCCACAAACCTGAATTAGATTTATGTGGGTTTGTAAATTAAAGTATGATTCACACAATTTTAATTAGCAATTACCAGAATATTGTAAAAGAATGCCTGTCACATTGACACAGAGTTCATAACCAATACAATATTCCATAACATCTTTATCTTAACCATATTTATCTTAGTAGTGACTCACGTAGTGAGAGGTGTAGTTCATCTGTACAATAAAAACAACATTCTACTGGGAAACTCCAGATTTTCTCATCAGGGTAAAACAATGGGTTATATAAAGAAAAGCAGTAAATATCAAGAAGAAAAATATTTATTCTACTATTAGGAAAAAAATCTGCATCTGAAATGCGAATAAGAAATTGTTACCAAGGAAGTGATCCTGTGATTTTGTTTTAATAGTCCGCACAATATGCAGAAAACAAAGCATTGGCTTGCCGGAACCTGTGATTTTTTTTTCAGATACTCTGTGCTTTGATCTGGAGCTGTGGGTCACAAGGTGGAAGTAAGCTGGCAGATGATGATGAAGTAAGAACATCCTGCCCTGAATGATTCTTACTGTTCCTAGGAATCATGGGCTGAAGTTTCCTACCCCTTTGCTCCAGTGCTTGCAGTGCCTGAAGTGACCTCATCTGTTGTTGCTCTGAATTTAGAAAATATTCTTTTCTTTCATTTTATGTCATACAGCCAAAAGAAATTTCTAAAATCAAAAGAAGAAAGAAGGAAAAAACATACACCCAAGTGCTCTTGATTCATACTTAAATAAAATGTATTATTATTGTTAAACCATCCTTTTGTAAGCCTGATATAAATAGTTATTCACACGATGACACTCACATTGGCTATAATAAATATAATAATGAGGAGATCACAAAAGCACATTTCATCTAGACGGCTTCATGTACAAACTTGTGGGTAGACTTGTCAGAAGCAGATCCTTTTCCCACAGAGCCCATTTTAGCAATCCAATAAATGTAGTGGGATATACTGCTTGGAAATGTGTCAAACCACTATTTTTAATTTAGTTTTTCAATCACCTATTACTAGTAGAGTTAAGGAGATGGTTATGCTATGGTTATGTAATACACAAATAAGGATCAAGCATTAGAAACATTAAATTATGAATTTAAATGCTTGATGTTTATTCCTGGTTTTTCTCCCACACCACCCATACCTGGCCTGTTTCCTGTCTTATGCCCTGTGCTGCAAGGATTAACTTTGGCCTCCTGTGACTCTAATATGAGTCTGACATGTCTATGGCATGATAGTCCATTGTAGGTCATGTTCAGCCCATCCCCATATCCATGGGGCCATTTTAAAGTTATCTTCAGTGTGCGGGAACAGAGCAGGAATACCTAATGAAAAAACACACACAAACAAAAGGTGAAGGGATGAGACTCTGGGGTGGACTACTGATGTTCTCCTGAAGCTGAGTGGCAGAAGCATTAACCACTGTGCTATTATGCCACCGCTGGTGTATATTACAACATTACAAAAAATCTATTTCAGAAACATTAAAAATCAGCTTCACCAAAAGGGGGTTTAAAATCAGTTGTGTTTGGTGCACTTCCAGACGGGCTTAAAGTGGAGAAGGACAAATAAACGGTAATTGCCTTTACTACACTATTGGCATGAAGACTTGTCCTGCTCAATTGGAAGAATCCTAACTCTCCTCTTCTAAGTCAGTGAG
Source organism: Erpetoichthys calabaricus (assembly GCF_900747795.2). Taxonomy (NCBI): domain Eukaryota; kingdom Metazoa; phylum Chordata; class Cladistia; order Polypteriformes; family Polypteridae; genus Erpetoichthys; species Erpetoichthys calabaricus. The sequence continues at coordinate 261,725,073 of NC_041395.2, read as the reverse complement.
TTACTGATGTTATATACTATTTGAAACTGGAAAAAATCTAATTCTCACTTAGAGGATCTGTACAGAAACTTTTTCAAAACCTGGCAGGATCTAATCAATAACATTTTAGAATAAGCATTTAAATTGAGGAAGCAGACTCTCTATCCTCTTTTACTCCATTTATCTTTGTTCATTTATTATTTTATCTATTCATTTGTCTTTACTAGCATAAAGTTTTAGACTGCTGGCCTAGCTCTCTTTCCAAGGGGTAGGGGTTGATTTGTTTCAAACCTTTTTATTTATTTTTTTTTCTTTTTGTAAAACTCAAGTTATGTGTATGGAGTGTTATCTGATTTTAATAAGTTCAATAAAATAAAATAATTTGCAAGATTTGACCCAGACAAACAAACAGAGGAGTCAAGTTTAATTAAATTGTTTAATAAAAAGAACAAAGCCCTTAAGACAGGCAGGCAGGAGTCACTCATTCACTAGAGGGCTTTGTGCCAATGCGGCTGAAAGAGCTGGCAGCAGAATGAGATGTGTCAGCACATCCTAAAGCTTTGCTACGAGCAACAACAAATCTAGATAAAGATTTGAAATAATCCTTAGTACTGTATAATAGTATACAACACAAAACAGAACCAATATATTATTCTGTCAGAGTCCAGTTTTATTTTTTTTATTTTTAAATACATCTTCACACTGCATTAATGCAGCATCTCATTCGAGGGTCATGTAGTTTCTTTCACACTCACGTCGGATACATTTCTGAGTTCCGTGATCCAAATTTATGAATAATAAACTCAGCCTGTCTGTTAACATGATAGAATAAACACAGAATAATCATCCATTACATGCATATGACTGAAAATGGGGGAGCTATCAACAGGTGAATGTGTCAGGTCTTTTTTGAATGCCCAGAGGGGACTGGGAGATCTCGTGGCCTGGAACCCCTGCAGATTTTATTTTTTTCTCCAGCCGTCTGGAGTTTTTTTTTTTGTTTTTTCTGTCCACCCTGGCCATTGGACCTTACTCTTTTTTTTTATGTTAACTAATATTGTCTTATTTTAATTTCTTATGTTGTTATATATTTTTTTATTTACTTTTCTTCATTATGTAAAGCACTTTGAGCTACTTTTTTGTATTAAAATGTGCTATACAAATAAATGTTATTATTATTATTATTATTATTTAGCAGCTGGCTGATCTGATGACTTCTTCCATAGCCTGAAAACAGTTGAGAATTTCAAATTACAATTTAAGGTAAATTCTGTATACATTTTTATTCTCAACCATTGTTTTTCTTAAATTATTCTTCTTCAAAAGTCATTGCAGTGTCATGATGTCTAGACTGAATATGCAAAATAAAAGTTGACAGGAAATATAAAAAAGTTTCCATGGAAATTATTTCTTAATGCTAGAAAAGTTCAGTGAAAACTTTGTAAATTGTAAATTAAGGATCACTTGGGTAAAAAAAATGTAAATCAGAAGTTTCTCTAAACTGATTTTGATCTCATTTCCAGCCAGTCTCTGATATTAAAAGTTGTTTCAGATGATGGTTGAATGTTTATTATTATTGGACAGCAATGGCTGACTCCATTGTACTGCCAGACCGCTAGGTAACAAACAGAATGTCAAAATCTTCTATAGCCTAGTGTCAGCATTGACAATTTCAGTAGAACTTTAAGTGACTTGGATAATGGATGGATGGATACAAGTGAAAACAGCAACTGTTAGAAACAGTACAACTGAGTGTTCTAAATTGGACAGCAGATGTTGAAGGATTTGTCAGAGGTTATTGATTTGTCAAATACGGATGAGTCAATAGCTCAAAAGGCTCATTCTTTTTCAACTTTCATTATAACTGGTATTATTATGGTTCATTGGTACAACAGATAAAGTGCATGGATGGAATACAGTATAGTGAAATATGCTATTTTTTATGCAGAATATGCTGGTGTAACTGGTTGATTCAGAATACAGCATGCATTCTCCTGGTTGTAAGATGTCTTTCTCTTTCTCACAATGCTGGTCCCATCTATTTGTTTATTTTTAAGCCATTAGGCTTTATTGCAACTTGTAAAAATGAACTTTGAATGGTGGTCTGCTGTGAAGTTTATTAAATTAGTAAAGACCAATTTACGCAATTCAGAGTACAGCAGTTCTTAGTTTACATCCTTATGTGCTCAGCTCCCATTACAGCAAACTCCAAGAAGTGAGCAACCCTTGAGAAGGAGGACTATACAGGCGTTTAGAGGTCAGCTTAATTAAGGACTGGTTCACTCACAGATTCAGAACTTGGAAATGTATGGAGCACATAAGGATCAGGAAGTGGTAGGTATTTGTGAAAGGATTTAAATTAAAGTGAACAAAAACGTATTCCAGCTGGACACAACAACAACAGCTATGACAGCACCATTTGTGTCATTGATGAGTGGATTTTTAAAATTGTGTATTTTTTTAAAGGATTGATAGATTTTAAAAGATAGTATAAAGTGCATAGAACCAAGCACTGAATTCAAACCCAGGATACTGGATCTGTGATTTGACCATGCTAGTTTACAATCATTTTGCTGTTTATAAAAAAAGAAATTAGATTTTCGAAAATGTAATTGGAAATTCCTGTTCTCTATTTCTTTCATGGCTGCAGTGACAGAATCCAAGTCCATGGGTCCTGGGCATGACAAGACTTTGTGCCCCCTTCCCTCCACCCATACTGTACATTCAGTCTATATATTGTGAGCAATTGCATTGTACTTTCTTTCTCTGGGGTCTGGTTCACAGAGAAAGCACAGTTTCAAACAGCACTCAGATACACACTTTCACATATCGCATTATTACTGTCTAGTGTGGAATCAGCTGCAGATGGTAATGGGTAAGGTAGCTATCATACAATGTTTGCACGTTTTAAAGCCAGCAGTGTTTTTCAATCTCTCTCTCTCTGCCCTGTCCACTCCAACCTTTGCCCCAGTCTCTCTGCAGCTAAATGCTCCCAAGGAAGACAAGTTTTCTGTGTGTTTGAATAGTAGCTCCAATATCAAATGAAGCCCCAACACTGTGCCTTCAAGTGCCAGTAAAAAGGTCTCTTTGCCCAATTGTATTTTGCCTGCCTTCTTTGTGCAACCCAAACACAACTCTATATATATAGAGAGAGAGAGAGAGAGAGAGAGAGTTGGAATGAACATAGATTTTAAATTTTGCCTTTAGGATCGGACTGGGTTTCAAAACTGGCACGGACCGACAAGGTCGACCCACTCGGCCCATTATTCATTGTAATTTTCTTAAAATTTGTGATGAGTACGAGGCTCGCTACTTGCTATGAGCCTATGATATGAACTCTATCTAAACTGTTGCCAAACTTAATCTGTACACTGTTGTTTAGACACAACTTAAAATTTGATGACATGCTTAGAAATAAAATTTAATGAAAAATAAAAATTTAGTAACACGGCTTACACGTTATTAGTGTACACGTCAAATGTCAATGTCATATCCAAGAGTCAGTAACCCAGTGGGCTAATAGCTTACTCAGTTTGCTGGTTTTAGAAAAACTTTACTTAATTCAATGCCAAATAATTACCCATATAAATGGTTAGGTGGCGTAAAGCAAAGTAAGTGATTACAGGTATGAAACAATTATTTTCAGATCAATAATCAAACTGCTCATTTACAATGGAATACATTATAACCGAGGTTATAATGAAAACCTCACATTGAAATGTTCCATTAACTTAACGATAAACTATAAATGTTCCATCCTAATATGAAAAATTCCTATCCTGTGTTTTATAATTTTATTTCATCATACTAATAATCGCAGCTGAAAACCACTAATTATCGTTCACACTGATGACCAGAGAACAATAAAATGCATAATACATAATCTAAACTAATTATTAGTACCAAAGAATTTAAATACTAGATATGAGATAAAATAAATTGCAATAATGTATATGCTAACTGAAATGTAGCGGTATCGAAACAGAAAACGGCAAAAGGCAGTTTTGACCAAATTTTTCACTGCAACGTTGTGTACTGACAACTAAAATAACTTGATGACGTAATACGGTATATTATATAGGACTATATAAATCGCAGTACCTGACAGATAATGTTTAGTAGTTTAGAAAATTAATTTTTATGTCAAACAGTAACCAGTACATAAAATTTATTTCATGAAACAGCCAGACCATGAGCAAACCAGAGTCTGCGGCCAACCGGGCATTGCCCAAATGCCCTAATGGCCAGTCCGCCTCTGCTTTTAGGTCAGTAAAATATATAGTAATGATATTCCTATTGAATAAAAACATTGCATGCACTCCTCATTTCCTTTAAACTGGCTACGTGTTGCTCTGAAAGCCAAAAAAACCCATGGCTAAATTTTTTGATTCTCTAATTTCGTTTTGTTTTTGATTAGATTTTGTTTTTTTAAAAGTAGCTGGCAACAGAAATGCTTCTTATAACAAACGTGTGTTTGGAAGATCAGTTTATTTAGCTCATGCAAGATTCCTACATCTGTATCTATACTAATTAATAAAAGGCAAAGCCCTCACTGACACACTGACTGACTAACTGACTGACTGACTGACTGACTGACTCACTCATCACTAATTCTCCAACTTCCCGTGTAGCTGGAAGGCTGAAATTTGGCAGGCTCATTCCTTACAGCTTACTTACAAAAGTTAGGCAGGTTTCATTTCGAAATTCTACGCGTAATGGTCATAACTGGAACCTGTTTTTTGTCCATATACTGTAATGGAGGAGGCGGAGTCACGTATCACGTCATCACGTCTCCTACGTAATCACGTGAACTAAAAACAAGGAAGAGATTTACAGCACGAGTCAAACGCGGGAACGAAGGTAAATGACGTTAATTTTTGAGTGTCTTTTAATACTGTGTAAGCATACATATTAACACATGTGCAATTAAACATGTGCATTTACGGGGTGATTTCTCAGGCTTAAAAGCTCGCCTTTTATTAAAAAGGTAAATGCAAACTGTTTTCATTCTGAAGGGCACAAACCACGTTAGATTTCAGACGTTAAACGCGCAAAAATGTCGGTACACCAGATAAATAAGCGCAACATATTTTCAGTTGTATTGTATGCTTACAATACATATAGAAATGTGTTAATCGTTAACTAATATTATGGGATGGTGTTTTTCGACTCGCGCCTTCATTTAAACGATTGCATTTCTTGGTGGGTTTGCGTAGCTTTTTGTCAATATCTTTACACCTCTTTTTAAGACTTAATTTAAAAAGGTTTTCTTTTCTTCTTAATTAAAATTTAAAAGCAATACTTCACCGCTGTGAAGCCCCTCTAGCGCTGACGTCCGAGGTTCGATTAACGTAAGCGAGTGCAGTGAGTGTGTACGCCTGATGAGCCAAGAATAAGGGGGAAAGACGTGTCGCGTACTCTTTGCATTATTTGACAGTAAACTATTTTCAACCATTCTATGATCTGCTTCTCACAACTGAAGGCACCGTGGCTGATGTTACCTCACTTGCTGGCCAACCATAAGCGTTACCTGGTAGGTAACCAGCCACTCACTTCACTCCCTTACAGGAATCGAACCTCGGACTTCAGCGCTACAGGCGAAGCCCCTAAAATTGCACCACGGCGTGTGGTTCGTTTATTTGACAACATGTACATCGGGGTAATTACATTCACGGCATTCGTAGTCTGATTCACAATCTGATCGTATGGGTGGTTACCTACCAGGTAACGCTTATAGTTGGCCAGCAAGTCAGCTCGAAGTGATCACTCGAGTGAAGGCAGCTTCACAAAAAACAGATCCTTAACAAACTGTTATTAGTATATTTTCCCTCAATTTAAAAAGGTTTTCTTGTCTTCTTAATAAAAATTTAAAGGCGGTACTTCGCCGGTGCGAAGCGCGTGGATTTGACCGACTGACACATACAGACATATTCATGAGTGCAGGTACTTCGGAAAGAAAGCACCGTGTAAACCTAAAGTTTAAATTAAGTTCATAGACCTACAAAAGGTTGCCATTGATTTCAGGCAAGATTGCTTTTCTCCTGTACAACTATATGTTGCATTCTCAAGAGTGTGCTTGCACGGCTTCGGATATATATATATATATATATATGTATGTATGTCTATATATATATATGTAAGCTTATAAGTACTGCCTTACTTCTCTTTAAGAAAGGAAGATGTAATGATACTTGATTTAAACGATTCCATGTCTTGCTGGGTTTGCGTAGCTTATTGTCAATATGTTTACACCTTTTTTTAAGACTTATTGACTGAAACGGGCTTTCATGAAAAAAGTTAGGGCTTTGCTACAGGATACACCCTCCACAAGTTAAGCAAGTAAAAATAAAAGGTATATATTTCTGTTTTATTTAAACCTTTTAAGTTCGTATGCATAGCCCCATTTGGCTGTTTTAGTTTTTTTTTTCTTTCTTCAGTAATATTTAATCTCCTTAAAGAAAAAGAACATATGCATTTTACTTTTTTTGTATCTCTTTAGTAATATTTTAGTGTAAAAGGATAACCAGTATTTAAACCTTTTATGTTACTTTATAAATTTATTTTACACAATGTTGAAAAATTAATAAGAAAGCTACATATTTTGGCAGCTGCTGCTTTAATTTTCAATGAAATGAAAAAAGCTCTCCAAGAGAAAACGTCAATGAAGAAGAAACAGTTTGCACTATCTAAAAAGGAGAAACCCTCATTTATAAAGGTTTGCTGCAGATGACTTAACTGAAAATAAATTAATAGTTCCTATGTGTATAATACATATTTATCTATTTTACTTATGCCTTTATTCCAGCAACTTGCAACATCTGAGGTACAATTTCTTACATTACTTTTGTTTTTTGCAGCACAGGCAGGTGAAGTGACTTCCTCAGGGTCACACAGTGGTGTCAGTACCACGATTTGAACTGACAAGCTCCGGGTTTACTGAAATATTACTGAAGAAAGAAAAAAAATGAAAACGGGCAAATAGGGCTATGCATACAGATGTCCATCCATCCATTATCCAACCCGCTATATCCTAAATACAGGAGCCAATAAGAATATATATATATATATGTGAATGTATGTATGTATGTATATATGTATGTCTATATTTATATGTATATATATATATATATATATATATATATATATATATATATATATATATATATATATATATGTAGATATGTAAATTTGTATATGTATATATATATATATATATATGTATATGTAGATATGTGTATATGTAAATATGTATATATATGTATATATGTTAATGTATATATATGGTTACATAACCTCTTTAACACACTACTTCTCCGCTGCGAAGCACGGGTATTTTGCTAGTGTCATATAATTTTCATTACTATACTTCCACACAGAATAAAACTTATAAGTTCATATGAAGTATTGTGCCCATTGTGCTGAAGCTCAAAGGCCTTGGTCAGAGCAGATCTATCTGTGGCCGGGTGTTTGACATATAAGCACCAGTCAGTGAGGCCTGGCAACAGGAACCCCTGTACACAAACATTGGCTTTCTGCAAAGCTGGTGCCACAGCCCACTGCTATAAAGTCTATTCACCTATAACTGTTGTTACAAAAGGACAAGAGAAGTATGAGAAGGTTTGGGGGATCCACCCCATATACTTGAAAACAGAACTGCAAAGAAATAAGCTTTCAGTAGTGAGAAAAGTACTATGTAAATGTAAAGAATTATTATTATTATAATTATTTAACAAAGCAAGTAGTCAACAAGGACTGTGTCCAATATGGGACTGTCAGGGGGAGGAAGCTGGCGGGTTTTTATAGGCTGGAAGGAGGAAGAGGTATGTCTTCTGCAGGAAGTGATGTCAGAGGAGGGTTGAGGTTATGGCTGGAAGTGGAGTCTGTAGAGGAACTGGAGGAGGAGTTAGAGAGGTAGGAGAAGGAGAAAGAGCATTAGTGCACCCGATCAACCCGTCTCGGCATACAACATTCAGTTAAGCCTACTGACTGCCTACCATGTGTACATGTGTGACACTGTATAGTAACAGCATCATAAAGTTTCCAGACAACAACCCTGTAAGCGATGATGATGAGGCTGCCTACAGGAGGTAAAAGACCTGACAGTGTGGTGTCATCACAACAACCTTTCCCTGAATGTCTAACAAAACAAAGGAGGTCATTGATGACTTCAGAAAGAACAAAAGCAACAACAACATTTATTTATATAGCACATTTTCATACAAATAATGTAGCTCAAAGTGCTTTACATGATGAAGAAAGAGAAAAAGGACAAAATAAATAAGAATTAAAATTAGGGAACACTAATTAACATAGAATAAAAGTAAGGTCCGTTGGCCAAGCAGGACAGAAAAAATGAAAAAAAAAACTCCAGACTGCTGGAGAAAAAAATAAAATCTGCAGGGGTTCCAGGCCACGAGACCACCCAGCCCACTCTAGGCATTCTACCTAACATAAATGACCTCAATCAGTGCTCATTGTATTCAGGGTTCTCATGGAAGAATTTGATGATGATGGTCATGTGGACTTCTGGCCTTTAATCTATCAATGTAGAGACATCACAGTACTTTAATTAGGTGGTGGTGGTGCAGATCGCCACCACAGAAAACCGGGAAAAGAACAGAAGAGAAACTAGGGATTAGTACGGATTTTAGAGCCCATGAATAATAATGATAATTAAATGAATATACAGAGCATCAGGATTAAACTAAAATGAAGCTATGAGAAAGCCATAATATAATAATCTGTTTTCAGCAGTGTTTTAAAGTGCTCCAATGTATTAACCTGGCGAATTCCTATTGGCAAGCTATTCCAGATTTTAGGTGCATAACAGCAGAAGGCCGCCTCACCACTTCTTTTAAGTTTAGCTCTTGGAATTCTAAGTAGACACTCATTTGAAGATCTAAGGTTACGATATGGAGTGTAAGGTGTTAGACATTCCGAAATATAAGATGGAGCGAGATTGTTTAAGGCTTTGTAAACCATAAGCAGTATTTTAAAGTTAATTCTAAATGACACAGGTAACCAATGTATTGACATCAGAACTGGAGAGATGTGCTAGTTCTATTCCTAGTTATGATTCTAGCAGCTGCGTTCTGCACTAGTTGCAATCGATTGATGCCTTTTTTGGGTAGTCCCGAGAGGAGTGTGTTACAGTAATGTAGTCGAATGAAAACAAAAGCATGAACTAATTTCTCAACATCTTGCAATGTTGCAGTCAAGGTTCGCTCCACATCACAGCTCCCCTGTCGAGACAGTTATCAGCTCACCTCGCAACTGTTGCAGAAGAATTTCACTATCTAATCAAATCTAAGTACTAATCAGGGGAAAGAATAAAGACTTCCCCCCAGTTTAAAGAATGTCTAAATGAACATGTATGCATAGGATGTTCCTGAAATGTTGACATTTACAGATTATCAAATGAAACATAGATGGGCGTATATTTCTTACTAATGGAAAGGAACGTAGTGTGGGCACGAGAGGAAGTGGCTGGAAACAATGTGGAGATTATTATGTGGCAATTCTGCTGTCCTTTTTTTAAAATTCTGTGACTAATATGCCATCAGTCATTGGTTAATTACTGGCTCGTATTCAATTCATTTATACTTCCTGCTGGTTAGGTAAGAAGCTTTGCAAGTTTTAGGCTGATTTTTATTACAATACCAGGTCCTGGAAAGGACAAGCAGCATTGGGGAAGCAAAGCAAGAACAAAGCCTGGTGAGAGAGCAAAAGTAATGTGGGGTACACTCACTAACTCACTGACTGCCTCACTCACTCACTCAGTACCTCACTTATACAGCCTGAACTCATTGAACACTCCTTCATCCAGGAATAAATTCTAATTATCAAATCTGTTAACTCATCAATCAGAAATTTTAGAATATAAATAGAGTCATAGTCAATGTTTTTGGAACAATGGAACCAACCAATTAAAGGGAGAGAGTTCATGAAAGGGAAAATCAAGAGGACAATGTAGAAGAAGAGGAGGAAGGGGTGACAGCTTATAGCCAATGAAATAGATGCCACAATAGCACACACTGTATTGATTTATGGGATGACAATGGCAGAGGCTGGAGCCAATTGTGAATCGCTATACAGTGGCAACTATCGTCCGCACATGCAGACAAGAGAACAACTGAAATGCATGACTTTTGTACAGTGCCAATGTGAAAGGCTATGCTTTTAGTCAATTCAAGGGTGGATTCGACACCACAAGCATATTTTCTTCACTGTCAGGCACGGGGTAACATTCAATGTGATGTGGATGAGGTTGAATCTGCCCAAAGAAGAGATGAAGATGAAACTGACTCCTTTGTTGCGTAACCTACACTTCTCTTTGCTGTTTTGGAATACTGCAATGTTATGTGTATTGTATTTTGTTTACTGTTAGGCTTGGAATACTGTAATACACTCCAGTACACTTTTTATTTTTTTTATTTTTTATTGAATTTACTGTATATACTCACATATTAGTCAGGTCTTGAAACCCGAACAATCGATCATAAAATTAGACCCTGACTTATATGCCCATTCAAAAATACGACACTTAAATTTCTTTTTTTTTTAACATCTTTTTGCCTCCTCCAATCTCGCATCAGTCTCTCAGACACCTCAAATTTTGTTGCAGCAGTGCAGTTACCAATTTCTTTCGCAACTTCAACGACTTTTAAGTTAAAACAAGCTTCATATTTTCTTCTGATTGAACGCTCCAAGGGATGCTCTTACGATAAAGGTATATGAGTGTGTGAGACAAAAAACAGTGCAAATGTCGCTTCGGAATAGTTCGGGTATTACTGTGTGGTCACATAGGCACAATACATAGAAACAAAAGGCCGTGTGCTCCGTGGTTACTCTCTCAGGTGGGTGTTAGCATATCATAACCTCTTGGACCAATAGTGGGAGTTTTCCACATTCGACTTGTACAACCGACATTATAAAATACTGAAAATTATATGGTAAAATCAAGTCCCAACTTATTTGTGGGAGAACTTAAATGTGAGTATATACGGTATTAAAAACATATAACATTCCATACAATCAAGTCAAAATTTAACAGAAGTAGAACACTTTTTCTTTTCATGCTGTATGTACTGTATTCATATACAAAGTACATTTGTAGGTTTTTTTTAATTCCATCTCATTAGTACAAATAAAAATATTTGTCTCAAGAGACAAATTGCTGTACTTGTACCATAAAACAGTTTTCTGTCAATTATAAAGAAGGTTACAGTAATCATAAAATAGGCATCATCCCTAAACATGAGAGTTTTTTTGTTGCAGAATTGTGAATTTTTCCCTCTAGTGTGTTGTGGTTGTGAAGAGTGTCTGTGTATTTAAAGTCTTGTGTGTAGCGCATGATGGCAAAGTCTGATGGAAAAATTAATGTGTTCCTGGTTATATTTAATTTTGACATGTACATTTAAGGTTTGCATGGACAAGTATATGGTTTTGAAATTGTGTTGATAGTTCTTTGGAAATTGGATGAATAGTCATTTCATGTGATTTTCTTAGTCCTAAACAGTGTCCAAAAGGGGTGCTGAAGACTATCCCAGCTAGCACAGGGTATGAGGCAGTTCAGGGCACCAGACCATCACAGGGCAGACACACAAACACAACCCCAACCACATGCTAGAGCCAAGTTATTATCACCAATCCACCCAACCTGTATGTCTGTCTGTGGGAGGAAATCGGGGCATCTGGAGGAAACCCATGCAGACATGGGGAGAACATACAAATACCAACAATTACACAGGACCGGAATGTCTGAAAAATCAAAAAAACATATGAATGTTTGGAATGCTGCATTAGAAAAGCAGAAATATCGATTCTGACTTCAAAAATTGCTTAATTTTTTATATGAAAAAAAGCATTGCCAACCACTGTTTTTCATCCAATAAACATAATACTATCAAACCCACTTACTCCAATCAAGAGTCACAGTGCCAAGCTCAAGGTGGGGAAATAACCCCAGTCCATCACAGTGCCAACTCAAATGGGCCAATATGGAAACACCAATGAGCCTAAACCACACATCTTTTAGGAAGTGGAGAGAAAATGGTCTGTAGACATTGGGAACGCACGCAAACACCACACAAACAATTCTTAGGTGCTGGATCCAAATCCACGCATGAGGCTGCAGTGCTATTCATTTTGTCACTGAAGATTCAGAATTTTTAGTTTAATTTTAACAACAGAAAAAAAATCCTAAAAAAACCCCACAGATTTGACAACAGATGTGAGCAAAAAAACAAGTTATAAAATGAGCAAAATGAGGAATGAAAAGTGGTGCAGATGTTTCTGGCATATATGTGCCAATGTAACATAATTTCACTACTATTTTGTTCTCTTTAATTTTAGCAACACAAAACAAATTCTTAAAAACCCCACAAATGTAGGAGGAGAAGGTTGGGATTGCCAGATGCCAAGCGAGTACAATCGTTAGATAGCTTCACATAAGAAAAACTTTATTATGACCTTTATTTCATCCAGTCAGTCAAGTCTGAGCATTTACACAGGGTGCACAGGGCTGGTGCAAGTGTAAGGAAGGTTAAGGAGCCTTCCAATTACAGTCACCCAGTGTTATTTTTATGTTATTTTAATTAAATTGTAAGGATTAAAAAGCTCAAGAATATTTTGTTAAGTTCCATTTATAGTATTGCAGAAATGAGGGGTAGTTAACACCAACCACATCCAAACCCCAAGTTTCAATGGAACCTTCATAAGAAAAAAAATCAAGTTCCTTTGGGCACACCTTCAGGTCTGTAAAGGCTGCTGTGAGGTAGAGATTTTTCTGTTGGTTCCTGATAGTGTATTGTTTTTTAATTTAATAAAAACTAGCTGTACTATGAAATCAACATATACCTCATCATTAATGTTTGCAGTGCAACATGTAGTGCATTTGTCTCTGTTATATGCTATTTGGTATGAGAATCATAAACGCAGTATGAAAGTTTGTGAGGCACCATCTATTCGAATGACAAATGCAAAGCATTTTATTACTCCAATTGTTTGTGATGCGCCATCACTTGGGATGACAGAAACATAGCGACTGGAAGGACACACAGACATCTGTCCATCCATTAACCAACCCGCTATATCCTAACTACAGGGTCACGGGGGTCTGCTGGAGCCAATCCCAGCCAACACAGGGCACAAGGCAGGAAACAAACCCCAGGCAGGGCACCAGCACACCACAGGGTGCACACACACCCACACACACACACACCCACACACCAAGCACACACTAGGGACAATTTAGAATCGCCAATGCACCTAACCTGCATGTCTTTGGACACACAGACACTTTCCTTTTATTAACATGGATTATTGTTTTAATATTTAAATGTAAATATGTTATGTATTGCAGGTATTTTTGTATTTAATGTTTTAAAAGTTTTTTTAAAAAGTTTGGTAATGGCTGCTATGAGAGCAAGCAGGTAATGAGACCCTGTATATTGTGACACAAAACACAAGGCTGAGTCTCAGTACTTTAGCAGAACCAGCTTTATTCAGCTTGAAACAGGAACAGCACGGTCATTTATTGAAGCGAGATCTTCCACTCTCCCATACACAGACACAGCAAACGGGCAGGGTCTGGGCCAGATCAGTAACCAAGTTATACTTTTCCCTGCATTTATAATGTTCCTTGCATCACCCACCAGCGACAGCCACTTAGAGCGCGGCCGCAATTGGCTCGTATTTGTTTCTGTATCGCTGTGCTGCCAACCTGTAGTTGCCTTGGCAATGGACAAGCAGCCCTCCAAAGATGCAGCAATCGCTCTTCGACATGTCATCCTTTTGGGTGGGGGGGGGGGGGGGGGGTCCCAAAAGAGTTCAGAAACCTCACAATATGTTTTGTATTACAACAAAATAAACGGTTACAGACATGTTGGACAAAACCTTTTTCTGTCTTCAATGTAAAATCACAATGCAGAGGGCTACCTGAGACAGGGGTGATGCAAGTCATTCTGCCAGTCTAGGCAAAACACAATTGTGCTGCCCTCTGCCCATACACTCACACAGAATATTGTAATGCTATGGCTCTTCCATTTCCAGCACTCATTAAATCTCCTATAAGACACAAGTGGTGGTCATCATGAACACTGCGAGATTTTGAAAGGCTTTAGTGACAGTTTCATCCATCTATTTTGTTCCAGTGCAGATCTCTCAGTAATCCACCATCTTCCTCTCCTTCACGCATGTAAAGAGACACAAACTGGACGTCTATAGGGGAAGGAAATCCACAAAACCCAGACTGGCAGTGCCCTTAAACAACTACCTAAAAATGAATTTTAAATTAAAGTATATTACTACATTAACCAAACTTGGCTTTCTTAAGGATGCACACCAGATCTTCACGGATGAAAAGTTCTTAAATGCAACTACTATTTCAATGTTCATGTTGTATGGAAACAATAGCCAGTCCTTTACTGCTGTCCTGTGTCATTATACTTGCAGGACCATTTAAAATTTCCTCACCTTGTAACTTTAGCTTCTGATCAGATGAGGCATAGATGTAACCAATCTGCTTGTAGTCCTCTGCATCTAGTATAGCTTGCAGTGAAGAAAGGCATAAGTGACTTGAAGACACTTAGTAATGGCAGATTATCATTGTCACTTAGTCTGTGACAATGTACTGTATTTTAAGAATGAACCTTTGTCTTTTTGGAGTGCTTGCTCTTTTAATTATGTCTTTAAAATGGTATCATTGGAGAGACTTCTTGCTGTGGGACATGGAATTGTGGCTAGCTCACATCACACAGCAAGTGATTGTAGGTTCATTTGGCGTGCCACTCTAGGCAGTCACTCACTTTGCTTATATGGACAGGCTGTCCCGGGTGGATGCCATTAAACCTTCAAGTGTCTCCTTCAGAAACTTTATGAGCTCCACAGTAAACTATCCAGTCAGCAAGAGCAATAAACAACAAATACAAAAGCAAGCACTTGTTTATTGTGCTGCTATTCAGCTTTGGTTGGGAGAACTAAAGCAGATAGATGCCTGCTCTGTTAGGGGCTAACAGTGTCGAGATGGTCCTGGAGCTGTTTGGAGAAAAGAGATGTGTGCAACGAAGGAAGGAAACTGGAAAGAAGTGATGCCAATAGGAGAGAAAGGGGACCAAAGACAGACAGTGTGCAGACACTTTTCGTACCTTCAAATATCATTTGCATACTCATCAACAACAAATTGAAGGCATGTCATCAGTTCTGGTTATACTAAACATTGAGAGCTAAGAGAAAAAGGAGGCAGATTAAATCTGACATTTGATGGATGAGCCATGATGATAGTAAGGCATAAATATACACATACAGCAATTTATTAGTCAAATGCACACATAGGTAAGTTGTATGGCAAGCAAATGTAACCAAAATTGAGACTTATAAGAAATAACCAAAAACAACAGGAAACTATTCAAAATTAATAAAAAAAACATTGATCAAGATGCTAGGAACAATCCTTAATTAGACTGCATGTTCCCTTATTTCATGGGAAAAGGCAAAGGGCGCCAAATGCTGCATGTTCCTCAGAACAGTTAAAATGGTAGAGTAAGGAGCAAACACGGCATAACAAATTCCAGACCTGACATAACTCACAGGCGGGAATTTCCGTTTAATCTGCTCAGATCTTTGAATAACCCTATGCTGTTGCTCTATGCAAATTTTAAAAAGTGCAGACATTCTTTTCTTAGCTATGTTACTAGGGGGCTCCGCCCCCTGCTCGCTTCGCTCGCCAACCCCTGGTGTTGGGAATGACAAAGAGCGTGATGTATGAATGAGATATAGAATAGTGTGAAGGTGTAGATGATGCAAATAGAAAGCAAACAATAAAGTGTGTGGCACAGTGTAAAGGTTTATTGGAAAATTTCTTTGTACACGCCGTTTAAGTGTAAAAGGTAATTCCAGCTCAGAACTTGTAAGGTCAATGAAGATGGTTATTGTTGTGATCAGAGTCAAGTTTGTCAGAGCTTAGAAAGACTTGTGTCTCTCCAGGAAGTAATGGAATGACTTGGGTATTTATGTTTTCCACATTAATATTTTTTGGACATAATATAGTGCGTTGTGTTAAAAGGGGCATTTGGTCTAATGAGATTGCTGCTCCAAATTTGTCTGTAACTAAGTCGTCGCAAATAAAGGCTTGAGGAATTGTAATAATATGTGGGTGAAGTCCATCCGTATTGGTGAGTGTACCATCTCTCAGTTGTAATAAGCAATTGTTATGATCTGGTTCTGGACATCGTATCTTTTTTACTAACTGTATCTTTTGAAAGCAATGCCAATTGTCTGCGTATTTTAAGGTGCATTGAACAATAGCTGAGCGCATGGCATGTGGAAGAATAGCTAAGCACTGTCTAAAATCTCCTCCTAATAAAAGTACCTTTTCTCCAAAGCGAATATTATTATTCATAAACGTTTGTAGAAGTTTATGAATGGTGTTGAGTAAGTGACTGGATGCCATTGTACATTCATCAATAATTAACATTTTTGCAAGACGGATGTCACGTGCAGTGCCACCATTAATGTTCATAGTGGATACCGATTTGTAGGATCTAATGCAGTTGATAAAGATTTCACTTTCAGGTACATCGTTAGTTAGAAGCTTCTGTGGATATTCAGGATATGAATGTAAAGGAGGCAGTCTAATTTGACCCTTTTGACAACAACGTGTAAATGTATTACTTGTATTGCCAGTTGTTTCTTCAGGGCAGTGAACTGAATGACAATGATTGCAAATGACATTCATTAATCCGAATGAATTTTCCTGGTGTATGTTTTGCTTGTGCCGTTTGTGAGGCGCGTTGTTGCATGTGTAGTATTTGGGACGTGTTGTTTTGGAGCTGTAATCGATTTGCCTGTGCTGTGTGAGAAGCCCGTTGTAGCCTTCCTTGCCGTAAACGTATGTCTGAGACGGGAGGTGTTTCGTTTTGAATCCGTGCCTGTTGCGATGCAGTACTTTGATTGATAGTTTGCGTCATGTGGATCTAGGATATAGATTTGTGCATATTTGCGTTGTTGATTTGTCTCAGGGTGCACTGTTCCAATGCGATGCAGTATTTGTGCACATATGCGAAAGCAGTATGGGCCATTGCCTTTTGGTGGCCTGATATTTACTCCGGTAGATGCAAAAGCAAATGAACTATTGTAGGATCTAATGCAGTTCATAAAGTTTTTACTTTTAGGTACATCGTTAGTTAGAAGCTTTAGTTGAGCTTTGCGTTTTTGGAGCCGAGACATTTTTTCTTCTAGAAATATGGATAAGTAATAAGGAGTATTGTACTCACTGTTAATATGGAGCCTTTTCTGCGGTTGAACGGTTAATAGTGCCTTATTGTAATGAGATCCACCTATGCTGCATAGTGTGAATTGTGTTTGGTCCCATTATCCGAGCGGTATCGTTTTGTACCTGTGATCGTGAATTCATGACTTGTTTGTTCTTGAGCGTGAGAAATATGGATAAGTACTAAGGAGGATCGCACTCACTGTTAATATGGAGCCTTTTCTGCGGTTGAACGGTTAATAGTGCCTCATTGTAATGAGATCTACCTATGCTGCATAGTGTGAACGTGTTGAGATGACGTATGTTTAATACGGACGGTTCATTTAGAAATGGGGCTTTGTGTGTCATTTGTTATTATGTTACTGTGGTCGTGGGTCTGAATCGTCGTTTTTGTGTACGTTTCGTGTGCTATGTCCGTAGTCTGTCCCGTTTCGTGTCCAATGGGCTTTGTGTGGTGCTCGCGGCTTCTTTTTTTTTGTGTGCTTGTGGCTTGTTGAATCCTTCTCTTTGTGTGCATCCCGTTTCGTGTGCAATGGGATTAAATCCTCCTCTTTGTGTGTGTCCCGTCCGTTGCTTGTGTGTGTGTGTGTGGGTGGGGTAGGGGGGGGTTGGTGTTTTGCTCGTGCGGTGCTGTGTGCGTCGCCTGCGTTTGACTCCTTTTTTCTGTGGTCTTGTCCGCCTCTCGTGGCGTCTCATTTCTTGGGGCGCTTGCGCAGTATGTCTTTTTGCGGCTACGGCCCATGGCCGGATGTCCCTGCGTCCATCCGGTTTACCATTCTCGGTTAGTAATATGGATCATGAGTCACAGTTGTTGTAAATTTTTTGCTCGTAGGAATGTAGAGAAAAGCCAAGCAAAATGACACCTTTTATTGCTCGTAGGAAATAATTCATCCTCTGAATTGAATCACAAGTGAGCATGAATCAATAAACTTAGTCAGTAGGAGACAGATAGCCAAAATGGGATGTCTGTTTGTTACACCTGGACGGGAACATCATTTATCAGGACACACTATTTGGTCTGCCCCTGCTCAATCCAGAGCTGACTGTATTTCAGTTTTTGATTTGTCTTCATTGGGTGAGGAGTGTGAGAGTGGGGAGCGCTGCCAAATCCTGGATCCATTTTCCTAGGTTTGAATACCATGCCTGAGTGTTGTTCATGTGGAGTTTGTACATTCTTCTTGTATCTTCATGGGTTTTCCCCTGGGTTTTCCAATTTTTCTACAGTATCTATATAATCATGAACATTAGGGTTATGGTAAGTTTTAGTGTGTCAAGTCCTCAGTGTTGGTGGGATAGGCTCCTCATTTAAAGTTAGTGTTATTGACAATGCTGTGTTTATTGATGTCTTACACTCAATTGTGTCAGGATAGGCACTGATCCCCATAACCCTAGAAAATACAGATGATGGATAGATCTGTCTTTGATTTTTTGGTTGACAAAGAAGTGTTGTGCTATTTTGTGAATTTTGTCTGTTAGATTTATATGTTTGGTGTTACTCCTGCCTGTTCTTTCCTTTCCCTTTTCAGTTTGGATTAATTTTCATTTGATGTTCTTCATTTCTGTATAGTGTTTTGCTCGCTAGTTGTTAGTGATTTAATTAATCTTTATAATAAGACCCCTGTTTAGGCAGTTACCCGCAGGTGCTGCAGGCTACACTTTAGTATTTCACACATTTAATCTGGGCAGCATCAGTCTGCTTCTGTTTGCTGTGTCTTTGGTCCCCTTTTCCATTATGTCTTTATGACTTTCCTGTTTGAATGCCATTGACTATTTAACATTTCATTTCTCTGACTTCTTAGCCCTGCTTCTGTATTTTGGTTTCAGTTTTTGAACTGTGGATAGGATTAGCTGTCTTTAGATAATTTTTATCTCTGGATCCTTTTTTGTTTATTACATTCTCTGTTCATTTTGTACTTTACTATTTTTTAAATAATTTTATGTATGCTTAGTTTAGTAATTTTTTGAAGTTTTCTTAATTTTCTTTATGTTTCTCTTTTGCACTACACGTTGAGATGTCATAATAATCAACATATATTTGTATATTATTTTTTCCTTTTGCATCTTTTGTGAAAATTTTCTTTTTGTATTATCTACCTGTTTGTATTTGTTTATTGTCTTTTTTGATCTTTTTTACTTTTTTTGTTTAGAATTACCATACCAGTATATTTTTTATTTTTTTGTTACTTTAATACAATCTTTAAGTGTCTTGAGTAGCCAGGGTTTTTCCTACAAGGTTTCTTTCTCATTTTTATATTTTGGAGAAGGATCATAATAATAAGCATTGTTGTTTGTGCACATTTTTTTCCAGTGGGGCTGTATCATCCATTAAAAACAATCTTAGACTATGCAGTAATTGTAGGCCCCATAATACAAAGGATCATCAGTCTTCATATGTTCATTTCAGTGTTGCTTATTACTTAGCATTATGCTCTCCGAGGTCTGCTGTCTCCTTTTCAATCCATCATCAACCTTGGACAAAGAGACTCTGCCCTTTAGAAACTTTACAAACACCTGCTGTGGCATACTGAAAGGGAAATCCCTTTGCCTTCTGAAAGTTGAACTCATTAACAAGGGACTACCCATGATTTATTTCATTCTTTATCAACAACTATAAAATTCCATTGAAAATCATTGATAGAGTGGTAAACATTTTCTGAGATACTGATCATCTCCAACATCTGTAGGAAAATTAAAATATAACTCAGGTTTGCTGACAAAAAGTCCTATTTAAGGTAAAGTAGTAAGCGTCTGCATTAAAAAGAAGTAGAATAAAACTTGTTAATGCTAACTGAATGACTAATTTTGCCAGACATTTTATATTGTTTTTTAATCAGATCAGTCTTCATTGAAAATAACTATTTATTACATCACTCCACTTTTTTTTAATTTGTATATTTATACAATAAGATACAAATGCTGGGAAGCATGGGAGTATGGTATATTGTGTTACAGTCCCAGGAGAGATTAGTTTCAAATCTCAGGCCTGATCGTGGCTTATGTGAAATTTGCATGTTTTTCTTTGTCTGTGTGTTATCCCTTCTTAGATTTCAAAGATGAGAACATTACTTTGAGAGTGTGCACCATGTAGGGTTTCCACGAAGAAACTGCCAATATTCGCACTTGTGCTCGATCAGAGCCCTCAATGCCAGTATATGGTCGATGGTAGACTTTTTAGGCATAAAACCAGACTACTAGGGTTGCTGGTAGGTGAAAAAGTGATCATGGATCCTATTGAGGATGACCGTAGCAAGGACCTTACCGGGCACTGAGAGCAGTGTTATCCCCCTGTAGTTGCTGCAATCCAGATGATCACCCTTCCCTTTCCAGATAGGGACATCTAGTCCCATTTTCCAGTCAGTTGGGACGATGTCCGTCTCCTAAATGGAAGCAAACACTACTTGCAATGCCAAGAGGACAGGACTTACCACCAGCCTGGAGAAGTTCACCCCAGATGCCATAGATCCTTGCAGCCTTCCCTACCCTCACCTGATTCACCACCTGTGCAATCTCAATGAAATTGGGTAAGGATTTGAAATTGAAGGATCAGCCTCAAGAACTGTAGACCCAGACATGTCCGACATCCTAGCTGGAGGATCAGCTTTAAACAGCTGCTCAAAGTAGCCAGCCCAGTGGGTCACAACTGCAGTGTCATCCATAAGAACTGTTCAATCGCCTGCCCTGACTGCGACTCTAAGGAACAGATTCAGAAGTGCGGAATGCTTCAGTACTTCTTTAAGCAGTATGTGAGTCACTAGCCCATAGATGGTGTGTCACTTGCTCACAGATTCCACTAACAAATGCCTCCTTATCTGCCCTCAGAGCCCTTGCAGCCATCCTTCTCAGTTCCCTCACACCGCTACAATTTTATATATATATCAGGCCAAAACAAAGCTACCTATTCTCCTACTCATCATTGAGATGTGGATGAAAAATGTTTGAAAACTCATGTAGAAGGCAAATAAACATATAAATTCACCTGGGATGGGGAGATGAACCATTATAATGGTGTGTGAGGCAGCAGTGCCATCTATTAACAGAATATAACATCATTAAAAATGCTTCATCAAGTCAAGTCAAGTTGGGGAGCATGCACTGGTAGAGTGCGTTGCTGCACCCACTACACAACGAACCAACTCGGGATCCTGGTTTGCAACCCCCCAGGCAGACACGCAGTCAGGTCCCACCCACTGGAAATTACCCTCTATCTGCCGCAGCCAGGTGTTACGTGGGCGACCCCTTGGTCTGGTCCAGCCACTCAGGTCCCCAACAATGAGGATCTTACGAGCTGGATCACCCTTGGGGAAACGCGCCACATGGCCATAGTGCCGTAACTGATACTCCCTCACAATGCAGGTAATGTGCCTCATTCGGGACTCCATGAGCAACACAAAGTCAAACCAACGGTACCCAAGGATTTTCCGGAGAGACACAGTACCAAAGGAGTCCAGTCTTCGTCTCAGGTCATTGGATAGCATCCATGTCTCACAAACATATAGCAAGACAGGAAGCACCAGGACTCTAAAGACTTGGACCTTCGTCCGTTTGCATAAATATCGGGAGCGCCACACACCCCTTTCCAGTGACCTCATGACCCCCCATGCTCTCCCAATCCGTCTACTGACTTCATAGAAAGGGTCACCAGAGACATGAATGCCACTGCCCAGGTAAGTAAACCTCTCAACAAGGTCAACACTCTCTCCGCAAACAGACACACTGCTGATGGCTGTGCCCAAGAGGTCATTAAAGTCCTGGATCTTGATTTTTATCGAGGACACTCGCAAGCCCAGACACTCAGACTCCTCGCTCAGTCTCTCAAGTGCCCCGATCAGAGCCTCCATTGACTCCACGAAGATCACAGCATCATCAGCAAAGTCAAGATCCGTGAACCTTTCTTCACCAACAGATGCCCCACAGCCGCTGGACCCCACGACCTTGTCCAACACCCAGTCCATACTAGCATTGAACAGAGTAGGAGCAAGAACACACCCCTGACGAACCCCAGAATCAACTGGGAAAAACGCAGAGGTCCTGCCTCCACTCTGCACAGCACTCACAGTACCAGTGTACAGGCCGGCCATGATATCCAGCAACCTCGAGGGGATCCCGCGAATCCTCACGATGTCCCACAGGGCAGCTCAATCAACTGAGTTGAACGCTTTGCGAAAATCGACAAAGGCTACAAAGAAACTCTGCCGATGTTCGCGTTTGCGCTCCATGAGAACCCTCAGCGCCAGGATGTGGTCGATGGTAGATTTCTTAGGTGTAAAACCAGACTGTTCCGGTCGCTGGTAGGTGAGCAAGTGATCACGGATCCTATTGAGGACAACCCTAGCAAGGACCTTACCTGGCACAGAGAGCAGTGTTATCTCCCTGTACTTGCTGCAATCCAGGCAATCACCCTTCCCTTTCCAGATAGGGACGACAAGTCCCATTTTCCAGTCAGTTGGGATGATGTCAGTCTCCCAAATGGAAGCAAAGATTGCTTCAATGCCAGGAGAACAGCCTTACCATCAGCCTGGAGAAGTTCACCCCGGATACCACAGATCCCTGCAGCCTTTCCCCACCTCAGCTGGTTCACCACCTGTGCAATCTCAGTGAGATTGGGTGGTTCACAGCTAATTGGAGGATCAGCCTCAAGGACCGTGGACCCAGAGATATCCAACGTCCTAGCCGGAGGATCAGCTTTGAACAACTGCTCAAAGTAGCCAGCCCAGTGGGTCACAACTGCAGCGTCATCCGTAAGGACCATTCCATCAGCTGCCCTGACTGCGACTCTCCGAGGAACAGATTCAGATGTGCGTAATGCTTCGATTCCTCTGTAAGCAGGACGTGGGTCGCTAGACCACAGATGGTGTGTCACTTGCTCACAGATTCCTCTAACAAATGCCTCTTTATCTGCCCTCAGAGCCCTTGCAGCCGTCCCTCTCAGTTCCCGGTACAGACCAGAGTTGCCATTGAGCCGTGCGCTGTGACTCCTCTCTATGATATTCAGGGTGCCCTGCGAGATAAAACACCGGTAACACAAACACAACCCTCAGCAACCTTCAGGGTCTTGTCATGAAAGGTCTCCCACACATTAGGATCGGCTGTCGTACCCAAATCTGCAAGTTCCTCACACAAACTGCATGCAAACTCATTAGAAACAGCCTGGTCTTGGAGTCTGGCCAAGTCCAGGCTCATTTTCCTAGTAGGTGGTAACCTACTAGACCTAAGCTGGATCCCAAGAGTAGCAACAACAAGTTTGTGATCAGAATTCACAAACTGGGCACTTCTGTAGACCTTGCAGTTTTGCAAGAGCCTCCAGCATCTGCCCACGAGGATGTGATTGATCTCCTTCACCGCACCACCAGTATTGGAGTACCAAGTCCAACAATGCGGTTCAGGGCGCTGGAACCAGGATCCAGCGATTCGCAGCCCCTGACCTTTTGCAAAGTCAAGGAACATGGAGCTACTTTCATCACGGTCACCAGACCCATGGGGGCAGAGACTATCCTGATAGCCAGCCCTGTCAGTGCCAGTGGCTGCATTGAAGTCACCCATGACCAGAAGAGTGTCACCTCGTGGGCACCCGTCAATCACCGAGCGAAGCTGGGAATAAAATGTCTCCCTCACCGAGACATCACTCACCGCAGTCAGAGCATACACTGAGACAACAGACAAGGCACCCAGAGAGTGCCGTAATCTGAGTCTCATAATACGGTCGTTGAAGGGAGTGACATCAAACACCATCGGAAGAAGCCAATCCGCTACAGCAACAGCTACTCCCCGAGTATGACAGCCATCAGACCAACCAGACCAATAACAGGTGTATCCACCTACAGAGGTCTGGCCAGTCCCCGGTTTGCGCACCTCAGAGAGTGCTGCCACTGAAATGTGGAGTTTACGCAGCTCCTCCGACAGCAGAGGAAGATGATCATCTTGCTGGAGAGACAAGACGTTCCATGCACCCCTCAAATCGGGACCTGAGTGCTGCCGTGCAGCGGGCGACACCTCAGCACCACACCAGTTCTGATCCCCAACAGACCTGACCCTATTGGCTCTCCAACGGTTTCGACTCTTCCGGGGATGGGGCTCTCAAGGGCTTTCCCCCATCCCCTTCATTATACAAGCAGCCTTCCTATGGGCAGCTGCAGCAAAGCTACTCCCGCGGAGTTAAAAAAGGAGTCCTTTCTGTAGTCTCGGAGCTTTGTGAAGTTTTTTTACGGTGGCTGGAGTGCCAATCCTGCCACCAACCCCTATGATTTTTCTGCAAGTTGGAGGACCGCTTGCAGGGCCAGATACAGTTTAACGTCATACCCAGGACAGTTTCTTTCAGTTTGATGAAGCAGAATTAAGCAGGTTTTGCTGGGTGTGAAGAAGAAAACACAGAACCCATTCTCTCTCTCACACACACACATACACAGACTCACATTCAGGCCAATCACCAATTAATCTAACCAGTATCTTTGAGAATGTGAGTGGAAAACTGAGGTTAACTTGCAGAAACCCACTACAGACACAGGGAGAACATGCAAACTCCATACATACAAATAACAACCACTGTGTGTGGGCTGCCTTGTGACACCATGTCATTCCTGAATAAGGATCAAACTAACATTAATAATACTTAGAAGCATTAAAAAATGAGAAATATAGACTAATGAAAAGCCATTTTGTTCTTTTTAAGAAAATAAACAGTTCCTGTATGGAAGTATATCTCAGAACAGTCATGGTGTTCTTTAATTGTGAGTACTTGTGGTGATCTCTGTAATTATAAAGTTTTTCTGTATTTTATTAATTGCGTGTTTCTATTACACCTGTCTGGAAGGCATATGAATTTCCCAAGCAAGAAGTGATTTTCTTAGTAAAAACTAAGGTAAGGCTGATGACTGCCCCCTTGTTTCTAACCTTTGTCTTTTTATCTTGATTTTCTTGTTTAGCCATTTCCCACTCACATCTTATCTCTTTATGAACTTTGTCTTCATTCATTGAAGTTTCACCTGATGTCATCTAAGATACTGAAGCCTAAACTTTCTGATTTAGTATCACATCCTCTTGTTAATGGCATGTTCTGTTTTCATTTATATAAAAAGTGACAGTATCTTCCAGACTTGTTAACCATAAGGGGATTTCCCTATCTTGCCCAGTTTAAACTTAGACTCTGATACTTTTTATTCTCTTTCCAGATTAACATGTCAGCTATTTTCTATGTATGTGTAACCATGTTGCCTTCACTCAGGCAGCACCCACTCCATGGGAGATCCCCACTGAGCTCTCGGGACTCAAACACAGGTCTGCACGCCACGCACCATTTTAGCCAGTCAAGTCAAAGGAGACCCGTCAGTACAAATGACTAACTGGGCTTCTGATCTGGAGCAGAGCTCTTCTTTGCAGTGGACATTTCATACTTGTTTTTTCCCGGTTTTTTGTGGTGGCGACCTGCGCCACCACCATCTAATCAAAGCACCATGATGTTCCTACATTGAAGGATTAAAAGCCAGACGTCTGCCTGACCATCATCATCAAGTCCTTCCAGTGGGAACCCTAAATACAAAGAGGACTGTTTCATTTATGTTAGGTAGAATGCCCAGAGGGGGCTGGGTGGTCTCATGGTCTGGAACCCCTGCAGATTTTATCTTTTTTCTCTCCAGCCGTCTGGAGTTTTTTTTTTTTTTTTTCTGTCCCCCCTGGCCATCAGACCTTACTCTTACTCTATGTTAATTAGTGTTGTCTTATTTTAATTCTTACTTTGTCTTTTATTATTCTTTTCTTCATCATGTAAAGCATTTTGAGCTACACTATTTGTATGAAAATGTGCTATATAAATAAATGTTGTTGTTGAGCCCCACAACACATTTTGACTCTGTATTACCCCTTTATAGTGATAGTAGATTACATTATTATCTAATCTACATGAAGATTCCCAGTGTTTAAATTTTTCAGACAAATATTATAAATTCTATAATATCTCATGAAGTACAAGCTGTGTTACCCAGCTTTGCCAGAAAAGTTTAATAAGACAATGTGCCACAGTTATAATGCTATTGGTTAATCGGGTGTATTAGAAGCACTCTGTAACAAAGTAATTTTGTGTACATTTGTAGGTTTTACTTTTACCAAGTGCTAACACTTATCACGTGCGTATGCATAGGAGACAGCTTAAGAGCTCTGGTGATGGTAATTAACCTGCTGAACCAGGGGTTGGCGCTGTGGTCTAATGCCTTCTCTCTTCCTCCCTCTACAGAACGAAAGACTCACAACCACTCCACCGCTGACTTCACTTCCATTGTCCACACTCCTGGTCCTGCCCCTTCCTGCTGAGTGGCTATATAATCCGGGAACAGTCAAGGAGGAAGTGAAGTGCATCAGAAATAGTAAAGGGGAATTAAAAAATACATACAGTGAAATAGCATATGCTCTAAACTCGTATTTTTCAGAGGTGTTCACAAGTGAGGAAGTATATAACCTCCCAGCGGTAAACGGGACTACTAAGGAGGTACTGAGGGATTTGGAAATTGTAGAGGGAGAAGTGCTGCTCAGATTAAGTCAAACAAATCACCAGGATCAGATAATATTTACCCTGAAGTTCTTAAAGAGGTTAGTGAGAACATATATAAACCCTTGACACACCTTTGTAGGAAGTCACTGCGCACTAGGGAAATTCAGAAGAACTGGGAAATAGCAAATATTATCTTATTATATAAAAAGGGTGACAGGGAAGATCCAAGCAACTATAGGCCAGTAAGCTTAATATGCATCACAGGAAAATTAATGAAAGGAATTATTAAGAATAAGATACTGGTTCCCGGAGTAGTGGCAGATGGCTCCTTTTATAGGGCACCCGGAAGTGCTCCAGATGTCTTCTGGGTATGGTGGAAGTGCTGCACCAAAGGGCTCAGCCGTTCCTGAAACACCCCTGCCCACAGATCCCAACAGGGCTGCTTCAAACTCCAACTCCCAACAGAGGCGTGACCACGGGGGGGGGGCTGTGGTGGGCACTGCCCCCCCAGAGACAAGCCATGCCCCCCCTGCGAAATGCTCTGTCTGTCCAATGAAAACTCTGGAGAAGAATAACATTTGATTTTCAAAACTGAGTTGCTTTCCAATCGGCCCGTTTGTAATTGGGGCGTATCCGGCAGTGTCCTCCACTAGACAGGCACCATGCTGCTCACAGTTCACTTCGCCGCACATTTTGCAGCACGTTTTGAACCTGTTGACCGCATTCTTTAATTAAAACAGTGCGTACGTTCCATTCTTCTTTTATTTTCTGGTTGGTAATACCAAAGGCTATGCATAGGTGGCTTATTAAAAAGCAGACATCTTCAACCTCTGTTCCTCCGCAAGCTGCTGGCTCCACGGTTGAGCCCAGCACCGCTGCTACCAACATGGAGCACAGCACACCCACGTCGGGAACTGAAACTCCAAAAGATGTAGATAAGCCCACACAATCCTCCAGCTCTGCGCCCATGTCGGGTACTCCAAACCTCTGCCTTCAACAAAATATACAGTCCGGTCTGCTGACTTAAATATGGATAGCCCATCCCAGCCCATTTTAATTAATAATCCCAAGCGCGCATTCGGAAAGACACTCAGATGTTTTAGTGCAAGCTGGTATCAGTCCCGACCATGGCTTGAATATTCTGTTGTCCGTGATGGAAGCCTTTGCTTTGCCTGCCGCAAATTTAGTGTTTCCAATTCGGACCACGAGGACATATTCACCAAACACGGTTACACTAATTGGAAAAAAGCTCTAGAAAAAGACAGTGGCAGCTTCCACAAACATGCGTCTAGTATCCCGCACATCAGAGCCATGTCTGCATCACAGCACTCATCGTTGGTGTGTCTTCAGCTGCATGCGAAAGCTCTTTCTCTACTTTGAACCGCATTCTCACTCCACTCCGCCGAACAATGCTGCATTTAAGGAAGAGAAATTTAGTCATTCTGGCACATGAGAAAAACATCACAGAAAATCTAGACATGAATGAATTTATTTCAGAATTTGCCAAGAGTAACCGCAGACTGGTCCTGTAGATAATATCCAGGTTAAACACTGGAAACTGATGTCCTATAGCCTCCCATGACTACAATAAGCCACGTTTCTGTTCTTGCTCTCATATGTTGTATACATTTGACTTTATTGATATTTACCTTGTAGATGTAGTTCTATATTTGTTCACGAAAAATAATAATACAAGTTCCATTGCATCTGTTAATTTTATTGAACAATAGGTTATGATTTATGCCACAATTTTTGCTTTTATAGTTATACTAGCAAAATACCCGCGCTTCGCAGCGGAGAAGTACTGTGTTAAAGAGGTTATGAAAAAGTAAAGGAAACATTTTAAAAATAACGTAACATGATTGTCAATGTAATTCTGTTGTCATTGTTATGAGTGTTGCTGTCATATATATATACATATACACATATACACACACATATACACACATATACAGATATATTATATATACATATACACATATATTTTTTATATATATATTTTTTATATATATATATATATATATATATATATATATATATATATACACATACATACATACATACATACATATACACACATACAGTGGTGTGAAAAACTATTTGCCCCCTTCCTGATTTCTTATTCTTTTGCATGTTTGTCTCACAAAATGTTTCTGATCATCAAACACATTTAACCATTAGTCAAATATAACACAAGTAAACACAAAATGCAGTTTTTAAATGATGG
Source organism: Erpetoichthys calabaricus (assembly GCF_900747795.2). Taxonomy (NCBI): domain Eukaryota; kingdom Metazoa; phylum Chordata; class Cladistia; order Polypteriformes; family Polypteridae; genus Erpetoichthys; species Erpetoichthys calabaricus. Next base: position 261,696,120 of record NC_041395.2, on the reverse strand, counting down.
TTTTTATTATTTAGGGAGAAAAAAAATCCAAACCTACATGGCCCTGTGAGAAAAAGTAATTGCCCCCTTGTTAAAAAATAACCTAACTGTGGTGTATCACACCTGAGTTCAATTTCCGTAGCCACCCCCAGGCCTGATTACTGCCACACCTGTTTCAATCAAGAAATCACTTAAATAGGAGCTGCCTGACACAGAGAAGTAGACCAAAAGCACCTCAAAAGCTAGACATCATGCCAAGATCCAAAGAAATTCAGGAACAAATGAGAACAGAAGTAATTGAGATCTATCAGTCTGGTAAAGGTTATAAAGCCATTTCTAAAGCTTTGGGACTCCAGCGAACCACAGTGAGAGCCATTATCCACAAATGGCAAAAACATGGAACAGTGGTGAACCTTCCCAGGAGTGGCCGGCCGACCAAAATTACCCCAAGAGCGCAGAGACGACTCATCCGAGAGGTCACAAAAGACCCCAGGACAACGTCTAAAGAACTGCAGGCCTCACTTGCCTCAATTAAGGTCAGTGTTCACGACTCCACCATAAGAAAGAGACTGGGCAAAAACGGCCTGCATGGCAGATTTCCAAGACGCAAACCACTGTTAAGCAAAAAGAACATTAGGGCTCGTCTCAATTTTGCTAAGAAACATCTCAATGATTGCCAAGACTTTTGGGAAAATACCTTGTGGACTGATGAGTCAAAAGTTGAACTTTTTGGAAGGCAAATGTCCCGTTACATCTGGCGTAAAAGGAACACAGCATTTCAGAAAAAGAACATCATACCAACAGTAAAATATGGTGGTGGTAGTGTGATGGTCTGGGGTTGTTTTGCTGCTTCAGGACCTGGAAGGCTTGCTGTGATAGATGGAACCATGAATTCTACTGTCTACCAAAAAATCCTGAAGGAGAATGTCCGGCCATCTGTTCGTCAACTCAAGCTGAAGCGATCTTGGGTGCTGCAACAGGACAATGACCCAAAACACACCAGCAAATCCACCTCTGAATGGCTGAAGAAAAACAAAATGAAGACTTTGGAGTGGCCTAGTCAAAGTCCTGACCTGAATCCAATTGAGATGCTATGGCATGACCTTAAAAAGGCGGTTCATGCTAGAAAACCCTCAAATAAAGCTGAATTACAACAATTTTGCAAAGATGAGTGGGCCAAAATTCCTCCGGAGTGCTGTAAAAGACTCATTGCAAGTTATCGCAAACGCTTGATTGCAGTTATTACTGCTAAGGGTGGCCCAACCAGTTATTAGGTTCAGGGGGCAATTACTTTTTCACACAGGGCCATGTTGGTTTGGATTTTTTTTTCTCCCTAAATAATAAAAACCACCATTTACAAACTGCATTTTGTGTTTACTTGTGTTATATTTGACTAATGGTTAAATGTGTTTGATGATCAGAAACATTTTGTGTGACAAACATGCAAAAGAATAAGAAATCAGGAAGGGGGCAAATAGTTTTTCACACCACTGTAGATGCACTTACAATAACATAGAAATCAATATAAACAACATTAACATCATTATCATATGAGAATATGAAGTAATATATAAGAAGCACATTTCATATAAATATAAATTATTAAACAGTAAAATCTTCTTCTATAATTTGCGACCGTGGCTTTTCGTTGGTCTGTCCAGGATTTTAAATCACCTGTAGCTTGCAAACCGTTTCACCTATTGACTTGAAATCTGGTACACATATAATACGTCACGTCTGCTATCCGCTTTATGGGTGATGATTGTATTACTCTTTTTATGTTTATTTTATTTTAGAATCAACTCCTATCTGCGCACACCAGGGCGGCCGTGGGCAGATGCGTATGGTGTATTCACTACATGTTATCGTGCATTGCGCTGTCACTGGTATTTTGATAAAAGAATTTGAACAATATATATCTATCTATCTAACAATATATAAGAAGCGTATAAATTATTAAACAGTAAAACATTAACATTTAAGAAGTAAACTTACATTGAGTACTACTGCAGTGCCTTCGGGTATACCTCATTTTTTCTTTGCCCATTACATGCTTAAATGTATACATTTTTTGGTGTACCTACCCGAGAACACGCGACATATAACCGACCGTGGGAGAAGCATGGATTTTAAACACGCGTTGAGTTCATCTGCTGGTCTCCCTCGTGGAATAACTGGTAATGTTTGACTAAAATCTACAGCGAGTAAAACGACATTACCTCCTTTTTTTTTTTTTACGATCTCTGAGATGTTGCTTTTTTCGGTTCAAGGCTTCATAAGCTCTTTTATGTTCCATGGTGTACTTAATAAGTACTAATTATCCCAAACCATCATCTTTGAATGTTGCAAGACTTTCGCCTTGTATGTAGATCGGGGTAATTACATTCATTGCATTCCTAGTGTGAATCACAATCTGATTGTATGGGTGGTTACCTGGCACTGTAGGGTTGCCACCCGTCCTTTAAAATACGGAATCGTGCCGCGTTTGAGAATGAAATTGCGCGTCCCGTTTTCAATCAATACTGGACGGGATTTATCCCGTATTTTTTTTATCATTTTTTTTTTAAAGCAGCGTCTCATGCAAATCATCCCACACGCATTTTATGAAGATGCCTCCTTTCCTACTTTTGATTGGGTAATACTTGATGTCATCGTTAGTTTGATTGGTCTTTTTAACTGTCCAGTGAGGAGGGCGTGTCTTTTAAGTAGAGTCTGCAAAGTGTTGGCACTGAGATGTGGCGTCAGCGCCATAGTTGAAGCCCCTAACGTTGCGGTCAGCAAGTCGGCTAACATCCGCCATGTGCCGTCTTTCAGTTGCGAGAAGCAGATCATAGAATGGTTGAAACTGTTGCCCCTAACGTTGCGCCACGGTGTGTGGTTCGTTTATACCTCGTGTCTTCTCATTAAACTTTTATCTCGCGAATATGTTATTGCAATCTGCAGCGGGAGCGTTTCTATAAACTTAATTTAAACTTACGTTTTACACCGTGCTTTGTTTCCCTTATGAACATGCTTGTATGCTTCACTCGCTCCGTTCTCAATTGTTTAATTAATTTTTTGCTGTTCGCTGTTTGCGGCTCTTCCTCCATTTCCCCCTACTTCGTTCTTTTATCTCGCGAATATGTTATTGCAATCCTTAACGGGAGCGTTTCAATAAACTGATTGAAAATAGTTTTGCATTTACCTTTTTAGTAAAAGGCGAGCTTTTAAGCCTGAGAAATCACCCCGTAAATGCACACGTTTAATTGCACATGTGTTAATATGTATGCTTACACAGTATTAAAAGACAGTGAACAACGTCAGTTACCTTTGTTCCCGCGTTTGATAAAAGGTGAGCTTTTAAGCCTGAGAAATCACCCCGTAAATGCACACGTTTAATTGCACATGTGTTAATATGTATGCTTACACAGTATTAAAAGACAGTCAAAAATTAACGTCATTTACCTTCGTTCCCGTGTGTGACTCGTGCTGTAAATCTCTTCCTTGTTTTTAGTTCACGTGATTACGTAGGAGGCATGATGACGCGATACGTGACTCCGCCTCCTCCATTACAGTGTATGGACAAAAAATATGTTCCAGTTATGACCATTACGCTTTGAATTTCGAAATGAAACCTGCCTAACTTTTGTAAGTAAGCTGTAAGGAATGAGCCTGCCAAATTTCAGCCTTCCACCTACACGGGAAGTTGGAGAATTAGTGATGAGTCAGTCAGTCAGTCAGTCAGTCAGTGAGTCAGTCAGTGAGGGCTTTGCCTTTTATTAGTATAGATAAAACTATGTTGTTATTATTATTTGACCCCCCCTACAAAAATGGGGATGGATGGATGGATGGATATTTTTTGCCCCCCCAGACAAGCAAAATGCCCACCCACACATGATGTTCTGGTCACACCTCTGACTCCCAAGGAGCCCCGTGGGAGTCTGATGCACTGCTGCAACCCAGGCTGGAGTGGTGGCTCTGAGGCTAGGGATCTGCACTGGCAATCGGAAGGTTGTCGGTTCAAATCCCATAAACGCCAATAAGGACTCTGCTCTGTTGGGCCCTTAAGCAAGGGCCTTAACCTGCAATTGCTGAGCACTTTGAATAGTGAGAAAAGTGCTATATAAATGCAAAGAATTATTAACCCGGGGGGGCTTCTATCGCTGTAAGGGGGGGGGGGTGTTTTTGGTGGGTTAAATATGCTATCTCCCCTAGTCCTTCCACTGTAGAGGTGTCCCAGTCGAAGAAGGGCTCCAGCCATCCACCACAAAATATTTATATATATTCTTAAGAAGGCTTGTTCTGTTCCCAGCCTTTAAAATTATTTCACAGCGCTAACGGCCCAGAAAAAAGAAAATTTATGAAATGAAAGAAAGTTGCTTGTCTGGATGTTAGTCTTTAAGAAACAAAACAAGTACTGCCCAAAAGAGAAAAAACAAACCGCTGGGGTAATGGACATTTTCAGGGTATATACCAAGGCGCTGATTCCTATCTGTGGACTGAACAATGACCAGCTTAAGACTATGTCACATTACACAACTTTAAAATGATTTTCAGTTGTTGCCTTCATTTATATAATCTTAGCAAATTGGAGGCATTTGGCAGGTCACTCCCATGAAGCTGCATGCATAATGTTAACCATTCATATAGCTCAGGCTCTATCAGACAGCTATTTGCTGTCAGAAAAAAGGGACAAGCACGACTGTGATGTCGTCATGTAGTCTGCAAATGTGACATGGACAGTGATTGTTCAGCCATTAGACCAACATGGTCAGGCAACAAGATCAGCAACTGTGGCCTGTAAATCTGACATATCTCACTGGTAGAAGTTGCGTAATGTGACATCAACTTTAGACAGCTACGTTAATGCCAGCATCATACTACAAGACTTGACATGACTTTTTAAATTTAAGAGCTGAAGTTACAAATCTCGTTTCCTCTGTTGGTGTCAAATTATACAGCTAAGAAATATTTTGGGTGACTGATTACATGAAACACTTCCATCTTTTCATCACTGATCCAAATCTCATATTGTAATGTGCAAAATGCCTCAAGGGCACCTAGTTTTGATAGCCAATCAACATAAAGAACATACCATAATAAACCAAAGTCTCTTCTCAACTTCCCTGTTTTTCTACTCCATTGTAGTGCCCCAGATCAGAAAAATTCAACATTCTTCTGTGCCTCCGTCAGAGTCTGGCAAGCTTCTGCTTTATTTGCACTATCCAAAGCACTTCCTTTCCTTCTTTGTTGCAGCTACCATTCTTCTTCACAGTTTGTAGGCTCTGTATGAACACTCATTGGCTGTGAACTGCTGCAGATACTTGTCACTGAAGAAAACCAAATGCTCTTAATTTTGTCATCAGGAGTCACAGAGAGTTGTAGGGGCTGTTTGAAGCATTGTTACTTGCTGTCGCCATGCAGAACTTATCACAATGGGCCCACACCAGCCTGTTCTATATCTTGCTGTGATTCTCTTAAGACTGTGTTCATGAAGTCTATACCTGGGAATTCAAGGAAATGTCATGTAGTGTAATGGCCACATCATCTTCGTACGGTGCAGTAATGAAATAGGAATGTAAGGGCTTCACTGCAGCTTTCTCAGTGTATACAAAATAAGGGTTCATTGAAGCAAGCATGCAAATGGAACACAGAAATATAAACAGGAATACAAAACAGATGGCACAGAATTCTGGACTTCCTACACAAGTCTTGAACCCTGTCTACTAGGTGGGTGTAGCTCACCACTTGCCCACATTTACGCTACCATAATAAGCATTTGTTATGAAGTAACTTTGAGTTTTTTCTGACCTTGACATTATGTTTTTGTAATCTTTTTTATAACTATTTAGGTTTCTGAAGCATTCAGCATGCAGATTTCAGTTTTGATGATAATTTTCAATCTCAAAATTTAAATTTAAGTAAATTATTTTCCCAACACCCTTTTGTTTACTATGGGTGCTGCAATTTTGTGAAATATTTGCATCAGCATTGCTAGTGGGTCATGTTTAAAGGTCATAACCCATGATGAAGTTTGGCGTGATGCACTTTCTGCTATCCAAGATTATGGATAACCTCCTTAAAAGTTTTTGTGCAAATTTGTGTGTCTAGTTTTTTCTGGTAAAATACCCTCAGCTATGACTTCTGACTTCAATTGAGGGTTTTATTTTTGGTGCTCCTTTGAACTTCCGGTACCTACCTGTGAATGATTATTTTGACTATTGTCACACACGCACGACTAGGAGGGAGTTGAAGCAACCAGGTGAAGGTAATTCCACACCAAGCCAGGGCGTGGTGGGGTACACTAAACCTAATTCTGTTATCTCTGCAGACCAAATACGGGAAATCCGGTCTGATTCCACACTGCCAGCATCACTTCCTGCTCTGGTGCTAAGGATGACGTCAAGTGTGGTTCTGGCACCACGGATAATGTCACTTCCGGTTCAGGTGCCAAGGACGACATTACTTACGGTTTTGGAACCAAGATGACATCACTTCCCGGTCCGGACTCTTTAAAGCTGCTATCTTTCCTGCAATAAGGCAGTTCAATTCAGGACTCAAAACCACGCACATGATTGCTTTAAAAAAAACCAACTGCAGCCTGGGACAATATATGGGTGGCTGCCCCAAAACCTTTTTGTGTGTGTCAAGGCTGTTCTTTCCACACTATATTTAATCCTGGCACCTTTCTATTTATATCTGCCCTCTCCCAGTAACGGCAGAACAGCAGCCTCTTCTAACGTCTCTTTGTGTAGACTCTGATCTCGGTTCTTCTCACTTTTGGCTAAACCAGAGAACCACTTGTCAGGTCAGGGATGGTGGCACTTTTGATAAAGGGACATGAGGTTAGAACACCCTGTAGTATGTTGTGGCATGCCTGTGCTCTCAAGGTTTCAACTGATCTGATCTGAAAGCCCCATGTATCCCATGTATTCTTTCAGCAGGCTTTTTCATCAACAGAGCAACACGGCCCTACTCCTATTATAAATACAAAGCATACAACCCCCTGGCAGTTCATGTTGCCTCACTTTGACATTTGCAGGATCACTCCTACAGGCACAGTATGCCTTCATCTCTTGTGTGGGACTTTTCTCTCACCCTTCGTTATCTTGGTGATATCCATATCCCTGCTACTTTCTTGCCAGTCAGGCCCCAACCACACAATTCTTTTTTAAAACCCCCCTTTCTAGCCAATCTTTCATATAATAAAGTGGAAAATGTGATTATCTTAGCCTCCAGTCAGAAGGCAAAGTAGATGTTCCAGTGAAAACAGAAACTACTGAAAACAGAAATAGGAAAATCACAAAAATTACAAGGTACTGGATAAAATAAATGTTCACTTGAGTAATCACTTTCATTTCTTATCACTGCATTTTCAGACTTACAAAAAGCTCGTTTCACAAAGAGTGCCTATTTATACTGTAAAGCATCCTGTTTAGAAACAGTGAAGTTGATTCATTTCTCCATGTGATATCTTTTTAAAATGGTACAAGTGATCATTAATTGTGTACAATAAATACAAATATTAATGAGATAAAATTCAGCAAATACTGTTAGGTAGTCATCATAGTAGTAGTAGTAGCCTAAGGTTTTGCATAAAACACATCAATATCAACATCAAATACCTTTAATTTATTAAGAGCTCATTTCTGAAGACCAGTTGAATTGATGAAAAAGTTATAAAGCAAGTATTAAAAGATCTTTGTAAAGTGTAACAAAGGTATAACAGAAGGCAACCCATGGTTCCAGGAGGCAGATGTACTGCATATCATGACCCAAAGAGTCTAGGGATCCATTGCAGGCTGAATATAAATATAATTGTCATTATTATTGTAGTATTTATATGCTTGTTTAAAATATAACCAATAGCATGTTAGGTATCTATATCATTGCTACTCTATCTTATATAAGTATATTGTCATGATTTGATCAGGGCTCCATCATTGGCTTTTGTTTCAGAGGGACTTAGCATTGGGCAGATTTGTGGCAGTTGAAATTTAATGCAAGTAAATGTCAAGTATTACAGGCAAGAAGTAAAAATATTACATTTCAATACACAATGGGAGGTCTGAAACTTGAAAGTACACCTTATGGGAAGGGCTGAGGGGTCTTAGTGGATTCATTACTATCCCCATGAAGCTAACAGGATGTTAGGTTATACAGCACGATGTGTGGAATACACGTCAAGGGAGACCGTGATTAAGATACATAACGCTCTGGTGAGGCCTCACTTGGGGTACAGTGTGCAGTTTTGGTCTCTGGACGACAATAAAGACATAGCGGTGCTAGAAGTAGTCCAGAGAGGAGCAACCAGGCTGATTCTGGGACTGAGAGGAACAAGCTATGAGGAGAGATTGGAGGAGCCTTTTTAGTTTAAGCAAACTGAGAATAAGAAGTGACATGATTGAAGTGTTTAAAATTAGAAAAGGAATTAGTACAGTAAATTTCAGTTGTTACTTTTAAATAAATTCTGCATCAAGAACACGGAGACACAGTTGGCAGCTTGTTAAGGGCAGTTTTTTTCCCTTTAATAGATGTTAAAAAGTATTTCTTCACACAAAGAATCACAGACAGATGGAATATATTTCCAGCAATGTGGTGGAGAGTAGCACTTTAAGGACCTTCAAATTTCAACTCGAAGTTATTTTGGATAAGTTAGGTGAACACAATGGATGAGGTTATTGGGCTGAATGGCCTATCACCACACTTTCTCTATTTATTTTTTGTCTTGTATGTTATTGAATATGTGTTTTTTCTTTTGTATTGTACTGTACTTAAATTGGTATTTTCTTATTTATTAATTTTGTTTTGTCTTCTTATATTAATTCCCTTAATTATCTTCCTTGTATGCGTTGAACCTAAAGGGGCACAGCCCATCATACAGCAGTTGAGGGACCGCCATTCACACTATACAAGACTGAGGTTCAGATTCATGTTTTGTGTCTACTTTGTTCATTTTTTTAAATATAGTTTAATTATATATTATATAATTTCATATTTATTTAATATATTAAGATTATTTCATATCTTTCTCACAAAAATAAATTGGATTTTTGATTCTTTGATTTATGCTTATGTGCATTATTCTTTGGTTTTAAACTTGCTTATGTATGTAAGCTGCTTGTATTTTGTTGGTGGAAAGCATTCAGGAGAAAAGTCGTTCATTCATCCATCCATCCATCATCCAACCTGCTATATCCTAACTACAGGGTCACGGGGGTCTGCTGGAGCCAATCCCAGCCAACACAGGGCGCAAGGCAGGAAGCAAACCCTGGGCAGGGCACCAGCCCACCGCAGAAAGTTGTTCATTGCGTCATTTATTCTCTTGTAGAACCATGCTGAAGAGGGAGCATCCTTCACCACAATTTGTTACAGAGTGATCACAGATATATCATACTTGTTGATAACTGAATTTACAAAACATTGCTGATTGATGCTTACATATTATACTCTGATTGTTTAAAAGACATGAGGTGTTTAGCATAGAGCACAACCAGCCCAAATAAAAGTCATTCTCCATTATATCATTGTACTTCAATATTTCTTACTTACCCTTGAAATCTCTGTGTATGTGACAACTGTCCAGTTTTATTGTTTACATGATATTTGCTGATCTCTTAATCATATATTTGGTGTGTTACATCAACCTGCTCCTAATACATTCTTGTTTCTGTTGTTTACTTGACCTTTATCTGGTTTCTTTATATGCCTGAACAGGCATCTGACATGTACTAACCCTTTTATACTTCTAAGGTGGATGCTATATTTTAATATGGAAAACATATCAAAACACTTTATCCTAAATGACTATGTGACACCTAAGTCTAATGTTTCTTCCACAGTTTACCTTGGATTGCCCTTGCTAGCAACTACGTTTTGCTTAGTGTGCTCTATGGAGTATCATGCATTTACAGAGCTTTTTTGTGAAATAAACCTTTCAGTTTAGGAAGTATTACTAATTTACTATTATGTAACATGACCTTAACAAACACTTATTTGGGTCTTCATAACACTTACAAATCATCAGTAATGTGTTTACTCATCTCTGCAATGTGACCTCCTAACAAAACTTTAGTTTGGAGTGGCCTGAGGTGGCTTACTGTGACCCATTTCTCTTGATATTACATAAGACCTCTGAGTCCTTCATATTAACAAGTAATTTTGCCATCCGGTCATGGTGAAAAGTAAAGGTCATGCAAGCAGAATGAAAAAAATAAAATAATTGTGCTGTTTGATGTTTTTAAGTCTACAGTCATGGCCAAAGGTTTTGAGAATGACACAAATATTAATTTTCACAAAGTTTACTGCCTCCATTTTTATGATGGCAATTTGCATATACTCCAGAAGAGTGATCAGATGAATTGTAATTAATTACAAAGTCCCTCTTTGCCATGAAAATTAACTTAATTCCAAAAAACCATTTCCACTGCATTTCAGCCCTGTCAAAACACGACCTGCTGACATCATTTCAGTGATCCTCTTGTTAACACAGCTGAGTGTGTTCATGAAGACAAGGCTGGAGGTGATTCTGGCATGCTGATTGAGTTAGAATACACTGTAAAAAATAAATCTTGCATGTGTGAAAAATAATAACAAAAAATAGCTAACTATACGCAAAATAATCACTACTTTAATTAATAAAAATGAGTTTTACCATTTTTATTGATTATTTAATTCTAATTTAATAAAAAATTAAGAATGATGTTAACTTATTATTTTCCTTAAAATGTAAACATTTTGTATAACTTACTCTAAGTAAAAAAACTATACTGTGAACTGAACACATTTAAGTTAAGTTAAATTTAATGATTTTAAATTTAATGGCCCCCCTCTGGAGCCAGGCCTGGAGGTGGGGCTCGATGGCGAGCGCCTGGTGGCTGGGCTTGCACCTATGGGGCTCGGCTGGGCACAGCCCGAAGAGGCAACATGGGTCCCCCTTCCCATGGGCTCACCACCTATGGGAGGGGCCAAGGAGGTCGGGTGCAGTGTGAGTTGGGTGGTGGCCGAAGGCGGGGACCTTGGCGGTCCAATCCTCGGCTACAGAAGCTGGCTCTTGGGATGTGGAATGTCACCACTCTAAAGGGGAAGGAGCCTGAGCTTGTGTGTGAGATTGAGAGGTTCCGGCTAGATATAGTCGGGCTCACCTCGACGCACAGCTTGGACTCTGGAACCAATCTCCTTGAGAGGGGCTGGACTCTGTACCACACTGGAGTTGCCCCCGGTGAGAGGCGCCGAGCGGGTGTGGGCATATTTTTGCTTCCCAACTTGGAGCCTGTTCATTGGGGTTTACCCCGGTGGACGAGAGGGTAGCCTCCCTCCGCCTTCGGGTGGGGGGGACGGGTAGTAACTGTTGTTTGTGCATATGCACTGAACAGCAGTTCGAAGTACCCACCCTTTTTGGAGTCCCTGGAGGGGGTGCTAGAGGGCATACCTTCTGGGGACTCCCTCGTACTGCTGGGAGACTTCAATGCTCATGTGGGCAGTGACAGTGAGACCTGGAAGGGCGTGATTGGGAGGAATGGCCCCCCGATCTGAACCCGAGCGGTGTTTTGTTATTGGACTTCTGTGCTCGTAACGGATTGTCCATAACAAACACCATGCTCAAGCATAGGGGTGTTCATATGTGCACTTAGCACCAGGACACCCTAGGCCTCAGTTCGATGATCGACTTTGTGGTCGTGTCGTCGGACTTGCGGCCACATGTCTTGGACACTTGGGTGAAGAGAGGGGCGGAGCTGTCAACCGATCACCAGCTGGTGATGAGTTGGCTTCGATGGTGGGGGAGGATGCCGGTCAGGCCTGGTAGGCCCAAACGTGTTGTGAGGGTCTGCTGGGAACATCTGGCAGAGCACCCTGTCAGAAGTAGCTTCAACTCCCACCTCCGGCAGAACTTCGACCATGTCCCGAGGGAGGTGGAGGACATTGAGTCCGAATGGGCCATGTTCCGTGCCTCTATTGTTGAGGCGGCTGACCGGAGCTGTGGCCGTAAGGTGGTCGGTGCCTGTCGTGGCGGCAATCCCCGAACCCGTTGGTGGACACCGGCGGTGAAGGATGCCGTCAAGCTGAAGAAGGAGTCCTACCGGTCCCTTTTGTCCTGTGGAACTCTGGAGGCAGCTGATAGGTACCGGCAGGCCAAGTGGAAAGCGGCTTCGGTGGTTGCCGAGGCAAAAACTTGGGCATGGGAGGAGTTGGGGGAGGCCATGGAGAACGACTTTCGGACGGCTTCGAGGAGATTCTGGTCCACCGTCCAGCGTCTCAGGAGGTGGAAGCAGTGCAGTGTCAACACTGTATATGGTGGGGATGGTGTGCTGCTGACCTTGACTCGGGACGTTGTGGGTCGGTGGGGTGAGTACTTCGAAGACCTCCTCAATCCCACTAACATGCCTTCCAATGAGGAAGCAGAGCCTGGGGACTCAGAGGTGGGCTCCCCCATCTCTGGGACTGAGGTCACCGAGGTGGTCAAAAAACTCCTTGGTGGCAGGGCCCCGGGGGTGGATGAGATACGCCCAGAGTTCCTCAAGGCTCTGGATGTTGTAGGGCTGTCTTGGTTGACACGTCCCTGCAACATCGTATGGACATCAGGGACAGTGCCTCTGGATTGGCAGACCGGGGTGGTGGTCCCCCTCTTTAAGAAGGGGGACCAGAGGGTGTGTTCCAACTACAGAGGGATCACACTCCTCAGCCTCCCTGGAAAAGTCTATTCGGGGGTTCTGGAGAGGAGGGTCCGTCGGATAGTCGAACCTCGGATTCAGGAGGAACAGTGTGGTTTTTGTCCTGGTCACGGAACAGTGGACCAGCTCTACACCCTTAGTCCTGGAGGGTGCATGGGAGTTCGCCCAACCAGTCTACATGTGTTTTGTGGACTTGGAAAAGGCGTTCGACCGTGTCCCTCGGGGAATCCTGTGGGGGGTGCTCCGGGAGTATGGGGTACCGGACCCCCTGATAAGGGCTGTTCGGTCCCTGTACAACCGGTGTCAGAGCTTGGTCCGCATTGCCGGCAGTAAGTCGAACCCGTTTCCAGTGAGAGTTGGATCTCGCCAGGGCTGCCGATTCTGTTCATAACTTTTATGGACAGAATTTCTAGGCGCAGCCAGGGTGTTGAGGGGGTCCGGTTTGGTGGGCTCAGGATTGGGTCACTGCTTTTTGCAGATGATGTTGTCCTGTTTGCTTCATCAGGACGTGATCTTCAGCTCTCTCTGAATCGGTTCGCAGCTGAGTGTGAAGCGGCTGGGATGGGAATCAGCACCTTCAAATTCGAGACCATGGTCCTTAGCCGGAAAAGGGTAGAGTGCCCTCTCAGGGTTGGGAGCGAGATCCTGCCCCAAGTGGAGGAGTTCAAGTATCTCGGGGTCTTGTTCACGAGTGAGGGAAGAATGGAGCGTGAGATCGACAGGCGGATGGATTGGTGCGGCGTCCGTAGTGATGTGGGCTCTGCATCGGTCTGTCGTGGTGAAAAAGGAGCTGAGCCGTAAGGCAAAGCTCTCACTTTACCAGTCGATCTATGTTCCTACCCTCACCTATGGTCATGAGCTATGGGTAGTGACCGAAAGAACTAGATCGCGAATACAAGCTGCTGAAATGAGTTTCCTCCGTAGGGTGTCTGGGCTTTCCCTTAAAGATAGGGTGAGAAGCTCAGTCATCAGGGAGGGGCTCAGAGTATAGCCGCTGCTCCTCCGCATCGAGAGGAGTCAGATGAGGTGGCTTGGGCATCTGATCAGGATGCCTCCTGGACGCCTCCCTGGTGAGGTTTTCCGGGCACGTCTAACCGGGAGGAGGCCTCGGGGAAGACCCAGGACACGCTGGAGGGACTATGTCTCTCGGCTGGCCTGGGAACGCCTTGGGATTCTCCCGGAAGAGCTAGAAGAAGTGGCCGGGGAGAGGGAAGTCTGGGCATCTCTGCTCAAGCTGCTGCCCCGCGACCCGATCTCGGATAAGCGGAAGAGGATGGATGGATGGATGGTTGGAGATAGAAGAGATTGGCACTGGCTCAGTTGTGTGATATGTGTGTGCGGTGAGCTGTGGTTCACTTCTTCACTTAACACATTACCTCATTTTTGCAGCAAATGGAACAGACTAGATGTTCTGTGTGGAGGTTATTTTAAGACTAGTATTTTTTTTCCTTGACATTTAACAGTTCCTCAGAAAGACAATCTCAACACTTACCAGTTTGGTTCCTCTTTTATATCTTTTTTTTAGTTGGCTGTGCCAAAGTGCACAGTAGTTTGTTGCATCCTACATCAGAGAGAGAGTTGCATCCCCAGCCCTAAAAGTGACGTTAGTGGCAGTTTTTTTATTCCAACTGATTTCTAAATTTGAAGTTGCTCCACTTCTATCTCTCAGCTTCTAAGCTAATTCAGAATGGCTGCTTTCCTTGCCTGTTTTGTCATGGTGGATGAAAGCAGAGAACGGTATGGATAAGAACAAAATGTGCCACCGGACTAGAAATTTAAGCCATATCTCAGAAGATGACAGCAATGAAAAATGAGATTCAACAAAAAAAAGGAAGACAACTTCTAACCAGGCGTTTGCACTTAGCAAAAAACTATTTACATAAAACAGAAAACAAATAATGATAGGTATAAGAAAAAAAACAAGTTGAAAGATTCTGATCCAATCTGTAAAGAATTTCTGCTGGTTTTCTTATCAAAGTATATATAACTCAACACAAAACACGATCGACCCCACTTAATCTAATTCACAGTAGAGGTAAGTCTTAGCAGATCTGAGAACAAGGAAAGAAAAAGCCCAGAATAAGGTGCCAGTCCATCATAGGGAGGTAAAAATAAAGTTTGATAGAAATTCATGACAGACAGACAGACAGACAGACAGACAGACAGACAGACAGACAGACAGACAGACAGACAGACAGACAGATAGATAGATAGATAGATAGATAGATAGATAGATAGATAGATAGATAGATAGATAGATAGATAGATAGATAGATAGATGCTTTATTAATCCCAAGGGGAAATTCACATACTCCAGCAGCAGCATACTAATAAAAAACAATATTAAATTAAAGAGTGATAACAATGCAGGTATACAGACAGACAATAACTTTGTATAATGTTAACGTTTACCCCCCCGGGTGGAATTGAAGAGTCGCATAGTGTGGGGGAGGAACGATCTTCTCAGTCTGTCAGTGGAGCAGGACAGTGACAGCAGTCTGTCGCTGAAGCTGCTCCTCTGTCTGAAGATGATATTGTTCAATGGATGCAGTGGGTTCTCCATTATTGACAGGAGCCTGCTCAGTGCCCGTCGCTATATAAGTAAATTATATTATATTACTAAATAAGTAAAGGAGCAAAACCAATTATATGACATATCTCATTAGGTGAGGTCAAAAACAGAGCAAGGGTTCAAAATCCAGAGAAATCATAAAGCAAAAGCACAGAAACACAAGAAAACACTCCAATCCCAAGCATGGTCAGTGAACAACCAGGAACTATGGGAGGCACTTCTCTTAAATAGGTAGGAGAGCCGTTTCTGGCGGTGATTGGCAGGAGGAGCCTCCCACAAAAGGGCCACTCCCCTTACCCAGCACACACACACACATACACACTCTGAAAAAGGGACATTACAAACAAAAGAAATATTAATACAAATAAATGATACAAAATTAAACAAAACAGACAAGAAACACAACTGTGAACACCGTCCATGGAGAAAATGCTGGCTGAAACATGACAGAGATGTTGTAATGAGCAGAATCTAGTCAGGGAAAGGCCACAGATTTAGTACAGACAAGTCAGAGCATTTTCGACCATTCACGCCACAACGCTGAGACTGTGCTTCCAGAAGTATACAGCTTAGGAGATCATTTTAAAAAATGTCCATTTTTAAGAGAAAAATAAAGAAGTGTGGATGGAGCCTTAGGTGCTGCTGTTAATTATTAGCAGAGTCACCCACGGGCCAGTAAAGGAGAGGATGTCAGCCTGAGGCATTGCATTATGCCTCTTTTCAAGTGTCAAGCTTCTTTGAGGCTTTGTTTTAGCTGGTTTAGAGTTTTGGATTATGGATTTGGCTCTTGGCCTCTTCTGGGGTAGACTTATGATTTTTAAAATTCGTTCTTTATCTTGTTTCTTCTGGATTCTCCCATCTTTGATGCTTTCATTTGTGTTCTAGCTTCCTATTTTTTCAGTTCTAGGCCTTAAAGTACTTAATGAGAGTTGCATGATCTTCCCTTCCTCCTCATTGTATATTTTATCTTGGCTTTTGCTTTTATTTATTTTTTCAGCAAACTGTGGCTTAATATACAATAATAATAATTCTTTACATTTATATAGCACCTTTCTCACTACTCAAAGTGCTCTCTACACAGGGAGGACCCGGGAAGCAAACCCACAATCTCCTTACTGCAAAACAGCAGCACTACCACTGCACCACAACATGTTTATTTATCCCTGGATTTCTTACAGTAATGATATGGTAAAGTTTAAGATTTTTCTGCGATAAAGACTTTTTTTTCCATATTTCTTAATGAAGTTTTTGAGGGTTGTGAAGTGCAGTGAATATAACTATATTATTGTTTTTTTATTTATTCATTCTGTAAGTAGATTAATATTTGTTTGTATTTTTGTATGGTCACCACCAGTTTGTGAGGACATTGTCATCTTCAATGACATGTGAATGCTCTCTCCCTTGGTCCTTCTTTTAAGAAGCCATCCCAGTCAGGTATGGGCCCTGGCCGTACACCACAACTGGGAAGTAGTCTTTACCCTGGGAGATTGGAGATGAATTAATGGCCAGAGCACAGTTGGTGGATTGAAAGAAATAAGGAAGGCCAGTTTATTGAGGAGTTGTATAGTTGAGAGGTATACAGGGATCATTCTTTTGTGCTCATTAGAAGTGGGTCAGCCACCCATTGTGGTAGTTCGGAACTATTACGTGTGGCCCCTTAAGGCATCAGGTCTTTGTCTTTGATGTTGCTGTTTACTTTTATGTTTTTTCTATGTTCAAACTTAACCTGTTTGTATTCATATCCCTTCTCTATTTTGGTCTTTTCTTCTGAATTCATTGTCTGCTCGCGAACACTGCCTAGAGGCTACACTGTTTTCTCTTTCTTTATAAAAATTATTTATGAGATCATGGGTTTATTCTTATGTGAAGGCACTGGCACAGATCTGGCATTAAGGCATTAGTAATAATGGAGAACGTTAGGTAATATCTCAGGTCTTAAGCAGATGAGGCCTCTGGTAGGGTGTAATCACTCAAGAGAAACAGGAGTATTATACAATAGTGACATCTTACAACTCTTCATTAGATTTGTTAACTGTTGTTAGAAAAATCAAACAATACACTTAACATCAATCAATCCAGAAACATGTTTCAGTGAGAAAAAAATTGTACTATGCTGCATAGCTGGATTACTTGATAAGACACTAAAGGTACTGAAAGTGCTGAAACATTAGCCAAAAGGTAAAACATTTGTGTTATGTATGTTTTAAGATAAGGGCTGAAACTTTATGTAGAATCATGACTCTTCTCTTTTATGTGTTTCCTTATAAAGTCTTTGGAACGTTGCCCTGAAAACCGCCATATCTCTCTTAAGGATTATAACCATAAGAAAGTGTAAGGATACTACAGGGTATGTGTCAGAGAACTTTGCACCTTCAGTTTATTGACAGAAGCTCCATGCTTATCTTAATATATAATATAACATAATATGTTAGCCTGAGGCAGGGAGGGGCCAGACAAAGAGCAGTCCTAAGTTGAACTCCATGACACGATTAACAATACAGGCAAGTGTTGCCTCTAAAACATTCAGAGTCAGAGAGCTGCCGTTCCTCCGTCTGGCTGGTGTGTAAGGCTGTGATAAAGAATAGAGAGAGCACACATGCTCATCAATGAGGATTTATTCTTCCTGTATTTGCTGTACTCTGCTCTATTTTGTAATATCATCTACTGTTGAATTCTGCTCTGTACTTGTATGATTTCTATTGCACTATTACATAGTATTGAGGATTACTTGTGTTCTGTGCTTGGTGTGTGGGTGTGTTTGTGGGTGTCCTGCGGTGGGTTGGCACCCTGCCCAGGATTGGTTCCCTGCCTTGTGCCCTGTGTTGACTGGGATTGGCTCCAGCAGACCCCCGTGACCCTGTATTCGGATTCAGCGGGTTGGATAATGGATGGATGGATGGATGGATGTTCTGTGTATTGTGTTGTATTGTATTGACCCCCTTCTTTTTGACACCCACTGCACACCCAACCTACATGGAAAGGGGTCTCTCTTTGAACTGCCTTTCCCAAGGTTTCTCCCATTTTTTTTCCCTACAACTGTTTTTTTTTTTTTTTTTGGAGTTTTTCCTTGTCTTCTTAGAGAGTCAAGGCTGGGGGGGTCAAAAGGCAGGGTCTGTTAAAGTCCACTGTGGCACTTCTTGTGTGATTTTGGGCTATACAAAAATAAATTGTATTGTATTGTATACCGCCAGCATGAGTAGCGCCCATCTAACACCCTGGAGTTGGAATAGCACTTAACTCATTTAAGCTGCAATGAAGTCACGTGAGAGAGATTAAATCCTTAAAATAAGTAAACAAGATTAACAGGGGTGCTTCTTTTTTTCTCTGCCTCATTTCAACCTTTTAAGTCTTTTTACTCCCTCATCTTTTTCTCAAGTTTACTGTTTTTTTCAGCTCTGTACACTCTCCCACACTAAGCCGAGTGTCTCCTGACATTGTTATCTCTCTGTATTGACTTCTTATTGTATGAGAGTGTACCAGTTATGGCAGTATGGTTGGAGATGGATGGGGTAGGAAAAAGGCAAAGGTTTTTAACTGTTGATAAAGATTGGTTATGTAAGTTTGGGTTTACGTCTGCACTATAATGGCAATATGATGTTTGACCTAGGGTATTACCATATATACTTGTGTTTAAGTTCTCCCGCGGATAAGTCTGGGCTTGATTTTACTGTATAATTTCTGGTATTTTATAATGTTGGTCGTATAAGTCAAATGTGGAAAACGGTGGTCCAAGAGATTACAATATGCTAACGCCCACCCGAGAGAGTAACCAAGGAGCACACAGCCTTTTTTTCTATGTATTGTGCCTATGTGACCACACGGTAATACCCGAACGATGTTTGTACTGTTTTGTGTTTTTTGTATCTCACACCCTCATATACAGTACCTTTATCGTAAGAGCATCCCTTATCTAAAGTGGAGCATTCGATCAGAAGAAAATATGAAGCTGGTTTTAAATTAAAAGTTGTTGAAGTGCCGAAAGAAATTGGTAACTGCGCTGCTGAAACAAAATTTGATGTGTCTGAGAAACTGGTGCAAGATTGGAGGAAGCAAGAAGATGTAAAAAAAATCAAATGTATTTTTGAACGGGTGTATAAGTCGGGGTTTGATTTTATGATTGATTTTTCTGGTTTCATGACCCGACTTTTACGTGAGTATATATAGTATATGTGAATCTCAGTGCTGGCCTCCCTCTCCATTGTGATCTCCTCACTTCATCCAGTTCTCCTTCATTTCCACTATCCATATCTTCCACTGGATCAGGCTCTTCCTCTACTAACTCTGGACTATTCTCAGACTCCTTAGCATCCATCTCTCTCTCAGCTCCTTGTCTGACAGGGGGACAGAACTCTCTGGCTGTTACATGCAGCTTTGGCTGTTTGTGAGAACTCTGCTGTGGCATGGCTGCTTCCTAATGCTGAGGGTTTACCAACCTGAAGCATGAAATTCTGCTTCCAAGGTCATGATGGTATGTACAGTATATCCCTCCTCCTCATCAGAGCTATCTGTAGCTGGTCCACTAAAGTTTTTTTCCAGTTGTTGATGTCTGTTCTGTGTTTTCTCCCCTTCCACAGGTAGTTCTGCTTCAAGCGGTTGGTCATTTACAGGCAACAGCAGATTTCAGTGCAACACTCTTACTACCTCTCTCTGGCTATACCCTGTAGACGGGTCCATCTCCCACCCTCTCCACCATATGATGTACTACTTTCTCCCAGTAGGCATGCAGCTTCCTCTCTCTGACAGATTTTTAATTATTACGCTGTTGCCTGGTTGGAGTGTGACACCTTTTACACGTCTATCATACTGCGGTTGCTATGTTCTGCCCAGTCACTGGTGGCCCCCCCTCCCGTTGACCCAATCGAGTTTCCTGACAAGTTGTTGTTCTTCTGCAGAAAACCGATGGCCCTGTGCCCCTCTTTTCCACATCAAAAACAGTGTGTGCACTAGTCATTTCTTTGTGATACACACTGTTGGCACTCCCCTTCTACATCTCACTTTGCTGACTGTTTTGTGAGGGCTGGGGAGGGCCGGGTGTTTTCTGTCGCTGCATTCACTACTGGGGTTAGAGCTTTCTCCAGACTCTTGGTCAGCAATGACACTTGTACAGTCAGTTTCTATATGGCAGCCCAATTAGCTTGGACTTCCACTTGCACCTGAACAGCATGCTGACTGTCCCTATCCTGATGTGACACTGACTACTTTCTGATTGTAGATTTGATCCAACCTATTTTGTCTCTCCATGTCTTCATTCACTGTCCTTGTTATCAACTCCAGAATGAATTTGTCAGTAACACAGAGGTCTGAGGTGTGAGGTTTAAGATCGCATCTGATATATGAGCATTTCTCATTCATACTCCGGTAAAGTGAATGGAGGAATACTCCCTCCACTAGTTTGTTATCATACTGGAATGTAATACTTTTTGTAGAGACAAATAACACGTTGTTCCAACCCCATTAACCTATACATAAACTGTTGTCGGCTTTCTTTATCATGTTGTTTGGCATTGCTCAGGTCATGGAACAATTCGGTACTGCTTTTATCCCTTAGGTGTGCCCTGAGAAAACGCTTTAGCTCAGCTACAGTAAAGCTATCTTTGGTAATGAGCATGCCTTTAAAGGTACCAGGTTTGATAATTCTGAGCACCGTTCTAATAATCTCAGCCTCAGAGAACCCTTCAATTAGCCCTTCATCAATTTGCTTACACAGATTATTATAATTAAGATCGGAATCTGAATATGAGATTTGACCACCATGAATCTTGTATTCTCTATGAGGCAGCAATGGTGCAGTATCTGTCCATTTTACCAAACCAGTTACCTGATCAGCAACTACCAATGTTGAGCCTGTCTTACTCATCACTCTACTACTACTGGTTCAGTATCTGACACCAAATCAGTGTCCTCTTCATCAGATGCCTGGGACAATTGCAATTCATTGATGAGTTCACGAAAGGCAAGCAGGCAAGACATCCCCTGATCCTAGAGGCTCCTCAGTTGTTTGATCCTCAAAAAGATAACATTGAAGTCAATGATTTCCACTTCAGTCGATTCAACACCTGGCAAATCTTCTTCAACCTTATCTTCAAATGATGCTGCCAGCTTATGGAGCAGCTCTCTGTTGGCAGCACTGGCCAGCTGATGAAGCTGTTGCTGGATTCCCTATGGCAGATCACATACAGTAGCCATCTCTGGATGCCTCTAGTCTGCTGCCTAGACAATCAGCTCGATCGCACGGTTCTCAGATGATTAGTACCAATCCAACAGGAAACACTAATCCCGGACGAGCCCCCAAAATTGTTGTCTCTAACACATTCTATGTAGTATCTGGCGCCACCGAGAGTGGCAGCCTTTTCAGCAGCTCCGTGTATGACTGTATGTGTATGTGTACTTTTCTACTTTTATTTTTCTATTTTTATTTATTGATCACTCCTATCAATTTATTTATGTGAATTTCCCCTTGGGATTAATAAAGTATCTATCTATCTATCTATCTATCTATCTATCTATCTATCTATCTATCTATCTATCTATCTATCTATCTATCTATCATTCAGAGTCAGAGAGCTGCCGTTCTTTCAAGAATCTCTCCCAAACGCTTATGCTGGCTTGGGAGGATGAAAGGGCTGAGTTCCTGGTGATGTCTCATGCAAACCTTAATGGATTTAGTTTACAGTCCTGTTGTGGAACTTCAGTGTGGGCTCACCAAAAAAGGCAAATAGCAGGGCGTCAGTTGCAATCCCCATTAGGTGACACACATAAGGGAGATGGACTAGAGCCATTTATAACAAGTTAGTGGAAACCGACTTTCAAAACATGGGATTTCAATGTAATGGAGTGCAAAGAAGGAGAGCTTATGCAAGAGGTAAAATTTTGTAAACTAGATGAGGTGGCATTACTGCAACTCACAGTATTATCACTAGGATCAAATTTCTTTCAATGTTGGTTGTACTCATGCTATGCTATCGCCTCTCATGATCTTAGACATGCATATGTTGTAACAGAGTGGACAACACTCTCTCTCAAGAGAGTAAGAAATGTAAGACAGGACTGAAGAGAGGCCACAAAACCCTTTGTCTAAGAACTGGCAGCAGGACTCTCCTTGGGGAAAGCTGGGGCCAAGTTAATGGTAGGACTACCAGAAGACATATAAGCTAATTTCAACCCAACAGGACAAATCATGTGGTCTTTAATGTAGAAAAACGGGGCTGAATTTTTCATTTAAGAGAACTCACAGCTGGGGAGCTGCCTTAGGGAAGCTAACTTTTCAATTGATACTAAGGGCTCAGGAGACAGAAATATCAAGAGGCACTAAACACACATCATAGGTAAATTAATGGAAGGCATTATTAAGAAAAAGCTTGAGCAATATGTGATAAGAACAGGAGTTTAATTGAACAGTCAGCATGGGTTCATAAGATGGAAGTCATGTTTTACTGACATGGAATTCTATGAGGAAGTAACAAAAGGAAATATGATATCATTTATCTTGACCTTCAGAATGTTTTTGATAAGGTGCCATATGAGAGATTGGCATCACACTAAAAGATGTGGGAGTTCAGGGTTTGTAGATGGGCAAAGAATTAGCTCGGACACAGGAAGCAGAGGGTGGTGGTGCGAAGAACCTTATCTGAAATTGGCTGATGTTAAGAGTGGTGTTCCACAGGGGTCAGTGCTAGGGCTGCTGCTTTTTTTAGTATATATAAATGATTTGGACAGGAACATAAGTAATAAGCAGGTTAAGGTTTCAGATGATACCAAGACAGGTGAATTGGCAGATAATCTAGAATATGCTGAATCATCACAGAGGGACTTGGACGGCATACAGGCTTGGACAGATTTGTGGCAGATGAAATTTAATGTAAGTAAATGTAAAGTATTACATGTAGGAAGTAGAAGTGTTACATTGCAATACACAATGGGATGTCTGAAATTTGAAAGTTCACCTTATGAGAAGGGCCGTGGGGTCATAGTGGATTCATTACCATCTACATCCAGACAGCGTAGAGAAGCGGTCAAGAAAACTAGCATAATTATAGGTTATAAAGCATGATGTGTGGAGTACAAGTCCAAGGAGGTTATGTTCAAGCTTTATAATGCGCTGATGAGGCCTCATCTGGAGTACTATATGCAGTTTTAGTCTCCAGGCTACAAAAAGGACATAGCAGCACAACTAGAAGGGCAACTAGGCTGATTCCAGGCCTACAGGGGATGAATTATGAGGTCCATTGAAAAAGCTTAAAAACGTATGAAATACGTTCATTTTTCGAGCCAAGACAGTTGTTGAGTACTGAGCCACATCATGTGATTACACACACATTATAAAATAGTTTATACATGTTATTTTTTAACAAAGTGTTCAAAATGCATTTGTCTACTTCCACAGTAACATTTCACCCCCCAGGGGGTGTGGTTTCCTTTCTAAAGACAAAAATCACAGTAAACGTTTCATGCCACGTGTTTGGTTTTGTTTTGATTTACTTCCGTATTTATGTGAGAACTCATCAATCCTTACCATGGAAAAAATAGTACCAGGAATATGTGATAAAATGATTATTTCCAAATTCCTTTTGTCATTACAAACATGCATTGGAAACATGGAAAGCTTATTTTTTTATACTGAAATTTTTTCTGTTTCCTCGGTTAAGTTTTTAAGCTTTTCTTTCCAGGTAGTGTTCTGTGCCCTATAGCCTCCCTTGTGAAGCCTGAGTGAGGGTAAGATTTTTGTTACATTTCTAGAAAAGGCTTAACATTAAAACAGTTTCATGCGTCCAAATGTATATATCCCATGCTCAGGAATAAATGACTTCAACTTGAAAAATATCAAACTTATCCTTTAAGGACATAAGCAAGCAAGAGATGTTTCAGAGAAGTAACAATGAAAGGTGCTAAAACAACAAATTTAGTAAAGCACCTAAAAGACCGATGCACAGGACTCTATAAAGCATTTCTGGAGGCTGGTGACAGCTCCCATTTCAAATGTTAAACAAAACATTCAACAAAATGCTCTAGTAAACTAATTTGCTGCCCAATGTGTGTTGTTGGTCCAACAGCTGTTTCTGATCTGGTCCTCTAAACTGTAGCAACCATAAAACATCCAATAATGGCCTCGGCATTTATTTGCTTCATCAACTGAATGCACATGTTATTCATTTAATATGAAGCCTTAGGTCTAGTCCACACTAACACATATAAATCGGAAACTATTATTTTTTATACATTTTGGCCTTCCATCCACACAGAAATGGAGTCTTCGAACACTGAAAATGAATCTTTTCTAAACCGCTGTTCAAACTGTATACATTTGAAAATGTCCAGTATGGATGTGGATGGGAAAAAATGCCACATTTCGAAAACACTGACATGTACTTATCATGTGATCAGGCACTGACTTCAGTTTTATTGCGCCATTTCCATTTGACAGTCCTCTCGTAACTTCTCTGTATCATCAGATGGGTACTGCACCTTATTTGAATATTTTCCCATATTTATTTCAGCAGGACTCCAATTCTGTATTTTTCATTGTTTTGGCTATCTTATACTTGTATGTATAGCAGCTGTGCATCTTCTGTCCATCTTTGTTCATGACTTTCCTAAAACGTTTTTTCCTGCTTTCAGCATTTAAATTTGCGTCACATTTGCTTTTAGGCTGCAAGCTGCATGTGCCTGACAGCAACGATTTGCCTGCTTTGGCCTATGACAAACTTTTAGAAAGTGATCTGGAAATGCCAGTTTAGATGGAAAACTATTGAAACAAAAATAGCATTTTCAAATTTGTGTTTTAGCATGGACTAAGCCGTAGGCCATTGACTCAAATAATTATATTGCTATTTTGGTCCGTACTGCATTGTCTGTACTTGTCTCTGTGCAAGTGTGAGCCTTAAGTTTCTCCCTAACACACAGACAAGCACAGGGCTGACATGAGGAGCAGAATGAGTTAATGTGGAAATATAGTGCCTTCAGAAAGTATTCAGACCCCTTCACTGTTTTCACATTTTGTTTTGTTTCAGCTATTTGCTAAAATCATTTAAAATCATTTTTCCCCACATCAAGAAACACTCAACATCCCAGAATCCATCCATCCATTTTCCAACCCGCTGAATCCGAACACAGGGTCACGGGGGTCTGCTGGAGCCAATCCCAGCCAACACAGGGCACAAGGCAGGGAACAATCCTGGGCAGGGTGCCAACCCACCGCAGGACACACACAAACACACCCACACACCAAGCACACACTAGGGCCAATTTAGAATCGCCAATCCACCTAACCTGCATGTCTTTGGACTGTGGGAGGAAACCGGAGCGCCCGGAGGAAACCCACGCAGACACGGGGAGAACATGCAAACTCCACGCAGGGAGGACCCGGGAATCGAACCCGGGTCCCCAGATCTCCCAACTGCGAGGCAGCAGCGCTACCCACTGCGCCACCGTGCCGCCCTAGCAATAAGATGCAAATGAAAAAAGAAACCAGCAGTTATCCATTTTGCTTGTTACCCTTTACACCTGTGTGTATTTATTGTGCACTATTTGGTTTAATTAAATACTTGGAAGGAAAGAGAAGAGAAAAAAGTGAAGGATTGAGAATTACCCATCCGATTTACACTTCAAAATATTTGGATGATATCTTTAGAATGGAAAAAAAAATCTAGGATTTGAGAATGACTTGACATAGCAGAGTTAAAGCACTAACAAGCCATGAAATGTAATTATTGGCAAGGATTGTTTTTTAATTAAACAACTGGGTTGGAACAAAAACCCGCGGCCACTGCGGCCCTCCAGGAATGACTTTGCACACCCCTGCTCTAGTATATTAAAGTAACGGATGACACACTCTAGGGCCACAACACTAGCGTTAAAGACATAAAAAGGTGTCCAAGGATCAAAAGATATCCAGGAGATGATATGTGAATCAAAAGCGTGGTGAGGGACAAGTCAGAGGCCAAACCTAGGAATGAAAGAAACTAATAAACACTATCAAAGGGAAAAGACAAAATCAAAAGTCATAAAATGGAAACGAATTCAGAGTTAAGGATTTTAGAAGTATTGGAATATCCACTGATTGATACTGAGCACTCTACACACCACCGTATTTATACTGGAAGTGCCAGTGATGTCAGTCACCTAAGTCCCTGAGAATGAGACCAGAAGGGTGACGAAGTCTGACCAATATGGCATTGAGTAAACATGATAAAGACAGCAGCAAAAATCAACACTTGTAAATCAAACTAATGTAAAACCTAAGGTCACCTATAAAAACACCAAATACGACAAAAAAAAACATGCATACAATGATCAAATTCTCTAAATAGAGCATAAGATGGATAGTGCCTTCTCAGATGAGAACCCTGAAGGAGTTCATAAAAGAATAGCTGGCTCTGAGGCTACAGCACCACAGCTGAAAGCACATCATCGCCTATGGCCACAACACTGGGAATGTGTTCATAGATGTCTGTTAAATATTTTGCGTCATAAATAAGCAGCCTTTAAACCTTCTTGTGTGTGTGTGTGTGTGTGTGTGTGTGTTCCGTTCCTCAGTATGTTCTTTTGGGGTTGCAACAATGTGAATAAATAACATATTAATCATTGTGGTATTGCAATGCTGCGGCTGACAGCCAGCTGCTTGCATCTTCAGAGTTCCCACATGCTCAGCATGTTTCTGCACCAAGACATTTCTCCTAAAGGAAATGTGTAAGTAAACATAACATTACTTTTGTCTGAACAGCTCCATATTCTTGCCTTGTAAGACAAAGTGGGCCTTTCCCAACCTGCTAGGCTTTAGTGGCACATCAGGCCTGTTAAGACGGCAAATCTAACATGGATGTAGGCCTCCAGCTGTACCTTCACCCACTTACATTCCAAACTAAGTGACTGAACTCCAGCTTGTCCCAGGATCTGCCTGGACTTCATCTGATAAGAAAGGTGAAAGTCAGAGTTGCACTGATATCTTTACAGAGCCAGAAGGCACAAAATCGACTCAAGCAAGAAAAAAGACCTATAATTCAAGAGATGATAACAATGGAAAGACAAAAACTCACCTATGAGGAAACAATGATTTTATAACTGGAAGTGACTTAAATACAATCCATAGAAGGTTCAGCCTTGCTTTAAAAACACCATGCACTCTATCTTTCAAGAGGAGACAATGACATGTTAAGAGAAAATCTTTCAGGGTGGGGGAAATATGCAAAATGACCTTCTGAAACCTGGTCTCTGAAGCCTAAGAAGTTATGAGCTGCTCTTCTTTGGAGAGCCGAATCTGACAAACTCTTCTCCTTGTGAACCTGAAGCTGAGACCCAGTCTGTCAAGCCAAAGCTGTGTGCCAATAGTCTGACGAGGCTGAGAAACCATCACTTCAAGAAAGGAACTTCAGCATCTAAACTCTTGGGCCAGAATGAGCAAAGACGTATTCCTATGAAGTGGCAAAAGACAGCAGAAGGCAAGCTGACAAAGCAGCATCTCACCATCAATAAGGACTATGTAGCAGAGAAAGAATGCACTCCAACACATGAACAATCCTCCACTTGAATCCAGAGCAACAACAAAGCAACAACTTCACACAACATTGGACATCATCCATAAAGACTTGGTATCATAAATCTATTTATCTGTGCCAAGATAAAGCAGAACTCTAAATACCAGTAAACAGCCAGCCTCTCTATGTGATATGTTTGTCTGTCTGCATGCAGTCTTATACGCCAACATATATATGCAGTTATCATATTTCTATAAATCTTGCGTTTATTAATAAATTGAGTTAATCTGTTCCTCAGTTACTTTGATGTAAATCTAAAGGTCGGAGACCCTCTTCCTACAAAAGAGAAAGGTGAGGTAAATAAAAGTAGGAGCTTTGCCGAAATTACTTGATTATTTACCAGTATTGGCAAAGGCACTATACTGATAATTATTTAACCAACTTTACATTTCTTTTTCAAATCCTACAGCCTGACTTCTGTTTTTGTGACTTCTGCTTCCTGCTTTTGATTGTTCTATCATTTTCATTTCTAAAAAAATTATAAATAGTAAAATTCTAATCAATTATTTTTTGCAATCAGGAATTTGATACTTTTTTTTTAAGTGTTGCAGCCCAATTTGAACATTTTCCTATCACATATTTAATGATAATCCAAACAAATTTCATTCATATACTCACTACTAAAGTAACAAAAACCAACAGTTTGGGTGCATACAAATATTGCTTGCTTTAAGGCATAGAATTTTATTTCACCACTGAGGGACCTCAGATCATCTGTCTGCATTTAAATGTTTCTGATTAAACCAGGAAAGAAGTGAATTAAACAGAATCCTTCAACTCGTGGTAAACATCACAGCCACACTCAGTTTCATTCCAAAAACCACAATGAGATCATCCTACAACCGCACTCATTTTGTAAGTGTTCACAACAGGGATAGGCACCATGACAAACTGAAGGACATTTAGAATGACAAATGTCATAGTTCTGGCAAATCTGCACTTGTCTTTCTTGTAAAACATATCACACAAATATTTTGATGAAGACATTACAATAACAAAGCAATCCTTCAATAACATCTTGATTTATTTCTTGAATAGCATCAGCTCCTTTTAAGTTGAAGCCACACAGGTACATGTATGGCAAACAATAAATGTTTCAGATTCACGGAGAGCCAGAGCCTGTTTTGGAAGCACTGGGCACATGGCATCGAAAAACCCTGGACAGGGTGGCACTCCATCACAAGCCCACTCATGCAGGCACCCACATTTACACTTATACAAGGTCGATTTGGAATGGACAATCTGCATGTCTTTGGGGATATGACGAAAACCAGAGTACCCGCAGGAAGACCCATGCAGACATGGAGAGAATGAGTCGAATCCACATGGGCACCAAGGATGCCAAATTCATGAATTGGCAGTGCTACCAAATGTACCACCATACCACTCTTTTTCCATAGGTTATGTGGAAGCTTGTTTGGGGTTACACAGTTATAGAGTGGTGGGAATTGACGTGAGAGCAGTGTGTTTTATAATCCAGTACCACTTAATATTTTTGTTGATTTACTGATACTTCTGTTATCATAGATCTACAGTTTTTCATTCACCTGTATGCTCAGCATGCTAAGTAATGTAGTCAATAGTATTGACTTTTTGATACATATTGATTCTGAAAGTTTGAAACAGCACCGATGCTTGTTTTCCGCAGTACCAGTTCTGTCCATGTCAGATGTGCTTTGCTGTTCATTCTTTCTCCTGACAGTGAGTTGACTCCCACAGGCTTTCTTAGACACACAGGCCGCTCCCCACTCAGAACAGGAGCGCACCCTCTTCTCACCCTGTATGAGGCCCTTTTCAAAAAAATTTGGAAATGTCACAACAACAAATAAATCTTCTTGCTAGCTAGCAGTGAATCATGTATTTTTAGCCTCTCCCCTTTCTCTTCCAAAAATCAAGTTTAGCAATGTAAGAAGAATTATTAGGGCGGCACGGTGGTGCAGTGGGTAGCGCTGCTGCCTTGCAGTTGGGACACCTGGGGACCTGGGTTCGCTTCCCAGGTCCTCCCTGCGTGGAGTTTGCATGTTCTCCCCATGTCTGCGTGGGTTTCCTCCGGGCGCTCTGGTTTCCTCCCACAGTCCAAAGACATGCAGGTTAGGTGGATTTAGTCGATTCTAAATTGGCGTTTGTGTGTGTCCTGCGGTGGGTTGGCACCCTGCCCAGGATTGGTTCCTGCCTTGTGCCCTGTGTTGGCTGGGATTGGCTCCAGCAGACCCCCGTGACCCTGTGTTCGGATTCAGTGGGTTGGAAAATGGATGGATGGATGGAAGAATTATTAAAGCACACTCCACGACAAAAACTTCAGAAATGGACAGAGATGATACGTTGTTTTGGGGTATACCTATATAATCACCTGAGTAAACTTTCTTATAATAGTATGCCAACAGTATCAGTTATCCAGTTTTCTATATTTAATTTTAGCACATTTCTTTCACCAGATGCTAGTATGTTGTAATATAAACAAGGTAAACTAATCAGCTGTCATCTTATACACTGGCCATATCTGATCTATACAGTGCCTTCAGAAAGAATTCAGACCCCTTCACATTTTTGCATTTGCAGCCTCATCCTGAACTCCTTTAAATTCATTTATTCCTCATCAAATAACAATACCCCAGAAAAACAAAACAAAAACAGGACTTTTGCAATTTTAATATAAATAACAACACTGAATTATCTCATTGACACAAGTACTCAGACCCTTCGCTAAGACACTTCAGTTTTGGCTGAGGTGCATCACATTCTATTGATCATTGATGAGATGTTTCTACACCTTGTTTGGAGTCCACCTCTGGTCAATTCAGTTCATTGGGGAAGGCACACACTTGTCCACAGAATGTCCCACAGCTGACAATGTATATCAGAGGTTGAAGGAATTGCCTGCAGAGCTTATTAAAAAGATTGTGTTGAGGCACATGTCTTGGGAAAGCATTGAAAGCTCCCAAGACTACGTAATTCTTAAAGAATTCTTAGAACAACCAAATTTCTTCCTAGACCTGGCTGCCCAGCCAAACTGAGCAATTGAAGAAAAAGGGCTTTGATAAGAGAGATGACTAAGAACCTGATGGTCGCTCTAGCTGTGGTCCAGAGGAACTGTGTATAGATGGAAGAAACTTCCAGGAGGGTAACCACCACTGCAACACTCCACTAATCTGGGCTCAGTGGTGGAATGACCAGATGACACATGAAAGCCCACTTGGAGTTTGTATAAAGGTACCTAAAGAACTCTCAGACTGTGAAAAACAAGATCCTCTAGTCTGAAAAACAACAAGATTGAACTCTTTGGCCTCAGTTCTAAGCATCATGTCTTAAGAAAACCAGGCTCTGCTTATCGCCTGTGCAATACGATTCCAACAATGAAGCATGGTGGCTGGCATCATCATGCTGTAGGGTTGTTTTTCAGTGATAGGGACTAGGAAACTAGTCAGGGTTGAGGGAAACCTGAACGGAGCAAAGTACGGTGATATTCTTAATGACCAGCTGGTCCACAGTCCTCTGGGCCTCAGGCTGGACTAAAGGTTCATCTTGCAACAGGACAATAACCCTAAGCACAAAGCAATGACAACACATGAGTGGCTTAGGGTCGACTGTGTGAATGTTCTTAAGTGGCCCAGACTTGAACCCAATCAAACATCTCTGGAGATACCTGAAAATAGCTGTCCACCAACAGTGCCTGTCAAGAGCTTGAAAATCCACAAATCCAGGTGTGCGAAACTGTTCACATCAGACCCTACAAGGCATGAAGGTGTCATCACTGTCAATGGTGCTTCAATTTAGTACTTAATAAAGGTTCTGAATACTTGCGTCAGTGTGATATTTCAGTATTTAATTTTTAATAAATTTGTAAAAATTACTAAAATCTTGCTTTTCCTTTACTGTTCTGAGGTACTGAGTCTTGGCTTGATGGAAATGAATTGAAATAAGTGAAGGGGTCTGTATAGGCCAACAGAGTGAGGGCTCATGAGGGGCAGGGGGTTATTTTGAAATCCTAAAGGCAAGAAAAAGACAAGAATGCCAGGAGATGAATTTATAATTGGCAGGCATGAAAATCTGAGAATAGAGGGAAAAGCCAACCAGATTACTTCTATAACTGCAAGCTTCCCTTCACCTGTAAAACTAAACACTTCTACCTGCATTCCTCTTGTTATCACCCAAGTTTTGAAGGTAGTGAAAGAAATGTGTTGCTGTTGCCTCCAGCGATCGAAAAAACGAATGTCACTGAGTCGGTGGGTCATGACTGAAGGTTCAGAGGGGTCAAGTTTAGTAAAAAAATAGTTGATATCACCAGGACAAGTGCATTAAAACTAAAGGATTCCTGTTGGAGTAAAATCAAATAAAATATTCTACATACATTCCATATTTACAAATAATAAAACTTCAATTTTGGCTATAATCCAGAAGGTGAGAAATTACATGGGTGAGGAAATTAAACGAAGAAGTGACTCAAGAGTAATTATTTGTTCAATAGCAACTCAAACTTGTTTAATTAAATTACCTTTGAGGAGTTATTCATTCCACTCCTTGTATGGAGAGAACTGGGAATGCAGCACATGAAATTTGTCACGTGAGACCTCACTAGACTAGTGGTCGATTGTGACATCTCCACAGGACTGGCAGGCTCAAACCTGTATGAACCTGGAAAAAATGGAAAGAACACCTGCGTGCCAAAACCCACATTGACTACCCCCGGAAATTCATTGTGTTCGGTTCTGACGTGTTACGCAAGGAAGGAATTCATGCAAAACTGGAATTTTTTTTATACCTGTTGTGTTCATAATGAAAATGTGCATGTGTTTAAAAGAATATCAGAGGCAGATGTTAGTTAATAATTACTGAAGGCTGTTACAATGGAAGCCTGTTTCTTCTTAAATCTACTCTAAAAGTAATGTGAAGAATAAAACGTGAATCATACTTCATGTCTAGGCATATGATATTCAGCAGAAGACAACCATTCAGCCTCATCTCTGACCTCTCCATGTGTGGGCCACGACATTTCCAAATTGCGACACGTTTCTGAACGACATCCTATGTTCATTTTAGACCTCCTGTCCAGGGTTGGTTCCTGCCTTGCACGTGCAGCTACAGCTCCTTCCCTCAAATCCCTCAAATGACCAATCAAACACGACTCAAACCTGCTTAATCCAGCTCAGGGTGGCTGTGGCAGGTTGATCTTTAGTGGAAAATCTTCCATTTTTGAACTTCAGATTCTTTATATTAAATCTTAATGTTTTTTGCTCAAACGAACCAGGATGAACTGACTTTACAGAACTTTAATTACAGATATTGCAAACATCCTTTCTTGCACATTCTGCCTATGTTAATTGATATACAACTTAATGCTGGAAAAAAACAGAAGGCAAGTACACAACACAGAGCCACTGAACATGTTAAATTAGTTTATAATCTGGGGATGGATGGACACTGCAGAACGTAAATTACAGAACTAGCTTACAGCTTGAGAAAAGAAGAAGTAATGGGGTACTTAAAAGATCAAACACTTTGATCAGAGTCATTTGTTATCAGGACGAGATAGCCAATCAAATGAGTGCAATGTCACAGGTTCCAAAATTCCACATGTGCATTTTAACATACAGTCATATGAAAAAGTTTGGGAACCCCTCTTAATTCTTTGGATTTTTGTTTATCATTGGCAGAGCTTTCAAAGTAGCAACTTCCTTTTAATATATGACATTGGATTAACAGAAAATATGTAATATGCATCATAACAAAATTAGACAGGTGCATAAATTTGGGCACCCCAACAGAGATATTACATCAATACTTAGTCGAGCCTCCTTTAGCAAATATAACAGCCTCTAGACGCCTCCTATAGCCTTTGATGAATGTCTGGATTCTGGATGGAGGTATGTTTGACCATTCCTCCATACAAAATCTATCCAGTTCAGTTAAATTTGATGGCTGCCGAGCATGGACAGCCTGCTTCAACTCATCCCATAGATTTTCTATGATATTCAGACTGTGACTGCCATTCCAGGACATTGTACTTCTCCCTCTGTATGAATGCCTTTGTAGATTTCAAACTGTGTTTTGGGTCATTTTCTTGTTGGAATATCCAACCCCTGCATAACTTCAACTTTGTGACTGATGCTTAAACATTATCCTTAAGAATTTGTTGATATTGGGTTGAATTCATCCGACCCACGACTTTAACAAGGGCCCCACACAGCCCCACAGCATGATGGAACCTCCAGCAAATATGACAGTAGGTAGCAAGTGTTTTTCTTGGAATGCGGTATTTTTCATCCGCCATGCAAAGCTCTTTTTGTTATGACCAAATAACTCAATTTTTGTCTCATCAGTCCAAAGCACTTTGTTCCAGAATGAATCTGGCTTGTCTAAATGAGCATTTGCGTACAACAAGCAACTCTGTTTGTGGCGTGAGTGCAGAAAGGGCTTCTTTCTCATCACCCTGCCATACAGATGTTCTTTGTGCAAATTGTGCTGAATTGTAGAACGATGTACAGATACACCATCTGCAGCAAGATGTTCTTGCAGGTCTTTGGAGGTGATCTGTGGGTTGTCTGTAACCATTCTTACAATCCTGCACATATGGCGCTTCTGTATTTTTCTTGGCCTGCCAGACCTGCTGGATTTAATCAGCAACTGTACCTGTGGCCTTCTGTGTCCTGATTACATTCCTTACAGCTGAAACTGACAGTTTAAACCTCTGAGATAGCTTTTTGTAGCCTTCCCCTAAACCATGAGACTGAACAATCATTGTTTTCAGATCGTTTGAGAGTTGCTTTGAGGATCCCATGCTGCCACTCTTCAGAGGAGAGTTAAAGGGAAGCACAACTTGCAACTGACCACCTTAAATACCTTTTCTCATGATTGGACACACCTGTCTATGAAGTTCAAGTCTTAACGAACTATTCAAACCAATTTGGTGTTGCAAGTAATCAGTATTGAGCAGTGACATGCATTCAAATCAGCAAAAGTACAAGGGGACCCAAATTTATGCACAGCCAGTTTTTCACATTTGATTTAATTTCATACAACTAAATACTGCTTCACTAAAAATCTTTGTTCGGAAAACACCCCAGTACTCAGATGTTCCTAGGAAATGAAAGACATACCACTGTTATCTTTTTTGTTGAAAGTAAATTATTATACAGGCTGAGAGGGGTTCCCAAAGTTTTTCATATGACTGTAAATATAGCTCGTCCAAGGGACAAAGATGATGACGACAGAAATACGACACAGGAAATGACATCAGATATCGAGACATGTGTGACCATTCCATCTGGATGTCGGAAGACGTAACCTATGAATAACAATGAGCACTAAACCAGAAACTTCCCAGGACAACATCCACACCTTGACATGTCCGATTTTCAGTTAACTTTTCCAAGACTGTTTAAATCCAAACTTTGTTACCTATTATAATTTCTTTTATATTTTCTTCTATTTGGTATTGTTATATGTTAATAAATACCACATTGCTTTTATATTTCCTATACTATACTAGCAAACCAACACACTACAAATTGTATTACCAATTTCTTTCATCATTACTCTGTTCACTGTATGTTCTTTCTGTTCACATATGTTCTGGTTTGGAGGTCACATCAAACTTCGCCACAAGTGGTTTGCTACTCTGTAGATGACATTGCAGCTGTTTGAAGTTCGTGATGCCCCCTACTTCCATTTTCAGTCCACATATTTTTATAAAGCGATGCTTATTTTTAGGACACTATTTTGCCAGTTTTGCTTCAGCTTCAACAACATGATGAAAGTTAAAACCTTGTTTGCAACTAAATTACAGGTGTTATTATTGTTACATGCAGAGAGTACAATGAAATTCTTTCTTGCAAGTGCAAATCAACATGCAGTACTTTGCCACTTATAATGGGAAAATAAATACATTCCAAGGTTTTTCAGGTTAGTAAGACTGAACATTCATGGTAAGGTACTTTAAATTCACTAATCATGGCTCTGCGGACTGACAATTGACAATAATGATCCCATCCATCCTAATAAAAGGACAATTGTCTGTGTCCATCTGGTTGCTGTGTCTCTGTCTTTCCAACAGATGCTGCAACACAAGCATTTGTAATAATAAAATGCATTGCATGGGAATTGGGAAATATGTGCAGCAGGTTAGGGTGATAAAGTATAAAGATGGAAACATACTCACAAGCGAGAAGGGTGTGTTGAGAAGATGGAAAGAGTACTTTGAGAGGCTGATGAATGAAGAGAAAGAGAGAGAATGAAGGTTGGATGATGTGGAGATAATAAATCAGGAAGTGCAACGGATTAGCAAGGAGGAAGTAAGGGCAGCTATGAAGATGATGAAAAATGGAAAGTTCATTGGTCCAGATAATATACCTGTGGAAGCATGGAGGTGTTTAGGAGAGATGGCAGTGGAGTTTTTAACCAGATTGTTTAATAGAATCCTGGAAAGTGAGCGGATGCCTGAGGAGTGGAGAAGTTTACTTGTGCCGATTTTTAAGAATAGGGGGGATGTGCAGAGCTGTAGTAACTACAGGGGGATAAAATTGATGAGCCACAGCATGAAGTTATGGGAAAGAGTAGTGGAAGCTAGGTTAAGAAGTGAGGTGATGATTAGTGAGCAGCAGTATGGTTTCATGCCAAGAAAGACACCACAGATGCAATGTTTGCTCTGAGGATGTTGATGGAGAAGTATAGAGAAGGCCAGAAGGAGTTGCATTGCGTCTTTGTGGACCTGCAGAAAGCATATGACATGGTGCCTCGAGAGGAGTTGTGGTATTGTATGTGGAGTGGCAGAGAAGTACATAAGAGTTATACAGGATATATATGAGGGAAGTGTGACAGTGGCGAGGTCTGCGGTAGGAGTGACGGATGCATTCAACGTGGAGGTGGGATTACATCAGGAATCGGCTCTGAACCCTTTCTTATTTGCAATGGTGATGGACAGGTTGACAGATGAGATTAGACAGGAGTCCCCATGGACTATGTTGTTTGCTGATGACATTGTGACCTGTAGTGAGAGTAGGGAGCAGGTTGAGGAGACCCTGGAGAGGTGGAGATATGCTCTAGAGAGGAGAGGAATGAAGGTCAGTAGGAACAAGACAGAATACATGTGTGTGATTGAGAGGAAGGTCAGTGGAATGGTGAGGATGCAGGGAGTAGAATTGGTGAAGGTGGATCAGTTTTAATACTTGAGATCACCGGTACAGAGTAATGGGGATTGTGGAAGAGAGGTGAAAAAGAGAGTGTAGGCAGGGTGGAATGGGTGGAGAAGAGTGTCAGGAGTAATTTGTGACAGACGGGTATCAGCAAGAGTGAAACAGAAGGTCTACAGGATGGTAGTGAGACCAGCTATGTTATATGGGTTGGAGACGGTGGCACTGACCAGAAAGCAGGAGACAGAGCTGGAGGTAGCAGAGTTAAAGATGCTAAGATTTGCATTGGGTGTGACGAAGATGGACAGGATTAGAAATGCTCAGGTTGGACAGTTGGGAGACAAAGTAAGAGAGGCGAGATTGCATTGGTTTGGGCATGTGCAGAGAAGAGATTCTGAGTATATTGGGAGAAGGATGCTAAGGATAGAGCTGCCAGGCAAGAGACAAAGAGATAGGCCTAAGAGAAGGTTTATGGATGTGGTGAGAGAGGACATGCAGGTGATGGGTGTAACAAAGCAAGATGTAGAGGACAGACAGATATGAAACAAGATGATCCGCTGTAGCAACCCCTAACCAGCCAAAAGAAGAAGAAAAAGATACCAAAATGGCATATAACAGAAACATATGAATCTCCAACACATTGTAGTGTTTTTTTTTTTTTTTAGAGAAACGATGAAGTGAAACAAATTAATGCAAAAATTGTCGATTGATTACACGGCAAATTGATTAAATACGTATCAGTAGACTATGCTGAAACAGTTGGTGGTGATGGTGTGGAAGATAAAAACATCAAATTACAATATCCTGTAGGATATCTATAACCATTAACACCGTCCGGTCTTCCACCGGCCGAATTACTGTTGAAAGAAGGTTATATTATTCATAATATCGTAATATTATTGTATAATTTATGTATGCGTGATGGGCTATGCAATAGGACAAGATTAGTTGTATTCAAAATTGGTCAAACAATTCTGACATGTAAAATTTTAACAGGCAACAAGAAAGATAATGTAGTACAGTATATCTTCCGCGGATAACATTAGAAACCAAAGGAGACCTTGATATGCCGTTCGTATTAAAATGTTTACAGTTTCCCATTAGAATAGCTTTTGCTATGACAATTAACAAATCACAGGGACAAACTTTCGAAAAAGTCGATTTATTTATTAGAGAGAAAGAAACGATATTCACTCACGGGCAGTTATATGTCAAAATTCAATGCGATATTGATGAAAAGTTAATTTCAAATATTGTTTTTACTGAGGTTTTACAGTAAAAGTTTAAAAAGTATTTGTGTGTTAATATCAAAGCCAAACAGAACAAAAACGTATAATGCAACATGAAACATAATAAATTTTTCAAATTATTACGTTTTACTATATTTTACTATGGTTAATTACGTGCTGTAATGTAAAATAGTTCTATTATGCATTTGTAACAATTCCCATGAAATTAACCATCTGTTTAAACTGTACATCTGCATCCCTATACGCAAGCGACAGATCCGCAGTGGCTAGTGCATAGCACCCGCACAGGGGTTGGAGAGCGAAGCGAGCATGGGGCAGAGCCCCCTAGTTTCTTTTACAAATGAGAATATTTAGACTTGAAACATTGAAATTAAAGCACATACTTTAATACTTTAAATATCCGATGCAGTTATTCGTGTTTATTATGTATTTCTACCTCCTAAGTTGCTATCTTTCTTATGAAATCTATATGGCATTTTACGCTAATTCAGACTTTTTATAGCTTTCATTTCAGGCTGATCTGATGCTGTAATCTTGTGATTCAGCTTCATAACTACTAAGTCTGAGATATTTTCTTAGTAGTAAAAGGCACTATAAACTGAATTGTGGGAGCTGCGCATATCACTGACTAAGGAAGCCTTTTATTTTATACATCTTGCCTGAAGAAGGGGCCTGAGTTGCCTCGAAAGCTTGCATATTGTAATCTTTTTAGTTAACCTGTAAAAGGTGTCATTTTGTTTGGCTTTTCTCTACATGTAAAATCCACAATGAAATCAGCTAAGCCCTCGGAATGATCAGGCTTTTCAACAAGCGCTCATTCAGCTGAGGCGCTGCTGAAAAACGAAACTCAAAAGCTGTCGGAGTCCCCAGACAGCTGGCGCACTAGCATGACCCACGGCTAAACAAGCTCATTGTCCCCTTGGCACTTGTGCGATTAGAGTGGCATCAGATGAGGACGCAGTTTATTCACCCGTCAAGAACATGTTCTGGTTAAGATTACACTGAATCGTGGATTGTTCCATTTGTTGATTGCATTTTGTTTCTATTATAGTTTATTATACTTATCTAATAACAGGAAGAAGCTTAGCCCTTGTATGGATCGCATTCTGTCGCCAGACACACTCGCTCATGGTGACGTCACCAAGACCGGACATGCGCGCGACCTCCGAGTGCACGTGCAAACTGAGCACAAACGCAGGCTGCCTCGAGAAGTGAGGCACCTGGATCAGTAAGGTGGCGGCCAGCGTTACGCCGAAAATATATGATGTACTAGATATTGGTATTTATGCTTGACGTCTGCCTTTAAAGTACTCAGCTGGAAAAAAAGAAACCGTGCTTTACTCCTGTTGCATTCAATCCGGCGGGTGGGCGTCCTGGAAATTCCTATGTGATGACGTCCGCAAAGCCCGTGGCTTCACAGGAAAGTGGGCGTGGGGGAGTGGGGGCGGTGCGACAGACTTCCTGAAACTTTCACTGGCATGTTCTGCGGTCAAGACATGTGATCGAGAGCTTTCTACGGCTTCAGGAACACGGGGTGAATGTGAATGCCAAGTGCCGGAAATCAGGACTTTGTTCGTAGTGTTAGATAAAACGAAACTTTCACGTAACTACATGATTCAAATGTCGAGGTGCTCGAAACATCGTTTTGTAGTGACATCTACTGGAAGCATCAAGTAATGACTGCAACCATCTACTGTAATAGTTTTCGAAAGTGGTCCCGTTTATTATTATGTAAACTCAGTACAGTGAAATCCCCACTTTATATGCCTAATCAGAAGAAAACAATGCAAACAACAGGCACTCACACAGACACAGGTATCCATAGAATGCAACATATTGTGTGTGTGTGCATATATATGTATACTGTATTTTATTATAGGAATAAAACTATTTTATGATACGTGATTCGTTTTTTCTCCCTTTGTGGATCTCCAACTGCAAATATATATATTATACACATACATACACACAGTTAGGTCCATAAATATTTGGACAGAGACAACTTTTTTCTCATTTTGGTTCTGTACATTACCACAATGAATTTTAAATGAAACAACTCAGATGCAGTTGAAGTGCAGACTTTCAGCTTTAATTCAGTGGGGTGAACGAAATGATTGCATAAAAATGTGAGGCAACTAAAGCGTTTTTTTAACACAATCCCTTCATTTCAGGGGCTCAAAAGTAATTGGACAAATTAAATAACTGGAAATAAAATGTTCATTTCTAATACTTGGTTGAAAACCCTTTGCTGGCAATGACAGCCTGAAGTCTTGAACTCATGGACATCACCAGATGCAGGGTTTCCTCCTTTTTAATGCTCTGCCAGGCCTTTACTGCAGCGGCTTTCAGTTGCTGTTTGTTTGTGGGCCTTTCTGTCTGAAGTTTAGTCTTCAACAAGTGAAATGCATGCTCAATTGGGTTAAGATCAGGTGACTGACTTGGCCATTCAAGAATTTTCCACTTCTTTGCTTTAATAAACTCCTGGGTTGCTTTGGCTGTATGTTTTGGGTCATTGTCCATCTGTATCATGAAACGCCGCCCA
Source organism: Erpetoichthys calabaricus (assembly GCF_900747795.2). Taxonomy (NCBI): domain Eukaryota; kingdom Metazoa; phylum Chordata; class Cladistia; order Polypteriformes; family Polypteridae; genus Erpetoichthys; species Erpetoichthys calabaricus. The sequence continues at coordinate 261,655,472 of NC_041395.2, read as the reverse complement.
ATCAATTTGATTGCATTTAGCTGGATTTGAGCAGACAGTATGTCTCTGAACACCTCAGAATTCATTCAGCTGCTTCTGTCCTGTGTCACATCATCAATAAACACTAGTGTCCCAGTGCCACTGGCAGCCATGCACGCCCAAGCCATCACACTGCCTCCACCGTGTTTTACAGATGATGTGGTATGCTTTGGATAATGAGCTGTTCCACGCCTTCTCCATACTTTTTTCTTGCCATCATTCTGGTAGAGGTTGATCTTGGTTTCATCTGTCCAAAGAATGTTTTTCCAGAACTGTGCTGGCTTTTTAGATGTTCTTTAGCAAAGTCCAATCTAGCCTTTCTATTCTTGAGGCTTATGAGTGGCTTGCACCTTGCAGTGCACCCTCTGTATTTACTTTCATGCAGTCTTCTCTTTATGGTAGACTTGGATATCGATACGCCTACCCCTTGGAGAGTGTTGTCCACTTGGTTGGCTGTTGTGAAGGGGTTTCTCTTCACCATGGAAATGATTCTGTGGTCATCCACCACTGTTGTCTTCCGTGGACGTCCAGGTCTTTTTGCGTTGCTGAGTTCACCAGTGCTTGCTTTCTTTCTCAGGATGTACGAAACTGTAGATTTTGCCACTCGTAATATTGTAGCAACTTCTCGGATGGGTTTTTTCTGTTTTCGCAGCTTAAGGATGGCTTCTTTCACCTGCATGGAGAGCTCCTTTGACCGCATGTTGTCTTTTCACAGCAAAATCTTCCACATGCAAGCACCACACCTCAAATCAACTCCAGGCCTTTTATCTGCTTAATTGATAATGACATAACAACGGACTTGCCCATGAAATAGCCTTTGAGTCAATTGTCCAATTACTTTTGAGCCCCTGAAATGAAGGGATTGTGTTAAAAAAATGCTTTAGTTGCCTCACATTTTTAGGCAATCGTTTTGTTCACCCCACTGAATTAAAGCTGAAAGTCTGCACTTCAACTGCATCTAAGTGGTTTCATTTAAAATTCATTGTGGTAATGTACAGAACCAAAATTAGAAAAAAGTTGTCTCTGTCCAAATATTTATGGACCTAATTGTATATATATATCAATCGCCCTCGGTCTGGAGCTCCATGAAACATCTTGCCTCATGGGGTGAGGATGATCATGAGTTTGGTGAGGGATCAGCCCAAAACTACACAAGAGGAGCTTATTAATGATCTGAAGGCAGCTGGGACCACAGTCATCAAGAGCATCGTTGGTAACACACTACACCGTAACAGATTGACATCTTGCAGCACCTGCAAGGTCCCTTTGCTCAAGAAGGCACATGCAACAGGCCTGGATGGTCATTTTACATTTCTTCCATTTCCGAATAATCGCACTAACAGTTGTCACCTACTCACCAAGTTTCTTGCTGATGGTCTTGTAGCGCATTCCAGCCTTGTGCAAGTCTACAATCTTGTCCCTGACATCCTTTGACAGCTCTTTGGTCTTGGCCATGGTGGTGGAGAGGTTGGAATGGAAGAAATTGATTCTGTGGACAGGTGTGCTTTATGCACATAATGAGTTGAGAACAGGAGTATCTGTAATTGATTGATTGATTGTAATCTGTGTGCCACATGGGCACACGACCAATCTGTGGGAGCCAGAATTCTGGCTAGGTTGTAGGGGATCAAGTATGTAGTTCTCTAAATGACATGCAAAACAATTTATAACTTTTATGTGATAGATAGATAGATAGATAGATAGATAGATAGATAGATAGATAGATAGATAGATAGATAGATAGATAGATAGATAGATAGATAGATAGATACTTTATTAATCCCAAGGGGAAATTCACATTTACATTCACATGTAATGTGTTTTTTCTGGATGTTTGGTTGATATTCTTTCTCCATTAAAATGAAACTACCAGAAAAATTAGAGACTGTTCATTTCTTTGTAAGTGTGCAAACTTACAAATTCAGCAGGGGATCAAATACTAATTACCCCACTACATATACACACACATCTTCTTATATAATATGCTACCATGACTGTTCGTTTGTCTGTCCAGGATTTTAAATCACCTGTAGCTCACAAAACGTTTGACCTATTGATCTGAAATTTGGTACACATATACTACGTGATGTCTACTATCCGCTTTCGGAGTGATGATTGACCTCCAAGGTTATTGGTCTTTTTATTTTTATTTTATTTTATTGTAGAATCAACTCTGGGCAGCAGCCAGCAGGGCAGCCGTGCATTGCATGCGTACGGGCGCCGTTCTTATCCCTACCACCTTTGCCGTCACTTCCCCTACCTCTTTATATCTTAAATCATTATTGAGGCAGATTGAACACTTAAGTGCCAGCTTAAGTGAAAAATTAAGGAAAACATACTAAGTAATTGCAACACAAACACTGACTTAACTTAACTGACTTTTAATGCGAAAAGATGCCGACGAAAGAAGAGAAGCGGGTGGCTAGGGTGGAGAAAAGAAGAGCTGCTCAGGAAGCAGCAAGCGCATCAACCTCTGAGCAAACGAATGCTAAACGTACAGAGAAACAGTATGAAAACAATGAATGCTCAAGCCAAGTGTATTCACGGGACGTTATCGTGCAGTGCGCCGTTACTGGTATGTATATTGTGATGCATGAGTTGCTGCCTTGCACCCAAAAGACGAGGCTGAGTGTAAGGATTTCAGGAAAATCAGCTTCATTCAAATTGAAACAGGAACACCAAGGTTATTTATTGCAGCAGGAGCAGGAGCTACCACTCTACTACATACAGACACAGCAAACGGGCAGGGCTGGGGCCAGGTCAGTGGCCAAGTTATAGTGTTCCCTGCATCACCCATCGGGTGACCGACGTGTTGCGCAAGAAGGCAGTGAGCTTGCTGTTGGGGCAGGTCTCAAAAGAGTTAAAAAATCTCACTATATATAAATATATGTATATCTACTATATATATATACTGTATCTATATATATACTGTATATATCTATATAAATACTGTATGTATTGTGACAAGTGAGTCACTGTGTTGCACCTGAGAGAAAAGGCTCAGTCCAAAGGCTTCAAAAAAGCAAACTTTATTTCGATAAAAACAGGAACAGTCAGGGTATTTATTCAAACAATACACACAGACACAACAGACAAGCAGTGACGGTGCCAGGTCAGTGGCCAAGTTAGAAAGTTCCCCGCATCAACCATCGGGTGACAGACGTGTTACGCAGGGAGGCTGCGAACTTGTAGTTGCCTCGGCAAAGGACAAACAATTCTCAACAGTCGCGTCGACTGTGTTTCCGTGTGCAGCACAGTTGGGGATGGTTTCAAAGGGTCTCAAAAATCTCAACCCCTCAAGCTTTGTTCACACTGGTGTGGATGAAGTGACCGCCTAAGCAGGCTAGGCCAGATGCAAGAGAAGTCAGTGTTGACGTGTGCAGAACCGGGACAGTGGCGAACATCAAAAACAAAAGGCTGCAAGCTAATAAACCACAGAGTGAACCAGGCATTTGTATCCTTTTGTCTGTACAGCCACTGAAGCGGAGCATGGTCAGTCACGAGGGTAAACTGCCAACCCTATAAGTAGTAGTGGAGGGTCTCCACCACCCACTTAATAGCCATTCTTTCTCAATGGTTGAGTTATTACACTCCCTAGGGAGCAATAGCCAGTTCAGAAATTTGATGGCATGTTCCTCCCCATCGAAACACTAAGAGAGAACTGCCTCCAAACCAAAAGCACCTGCATCTGTCAGTAGACTGAATTTCTTAGAAAAGTCCGGATTCCGCAGAACCAGGAATGAAGACAAAGCGACCGTTCAGTCAAAGAAGGCCCTCTCACAATCATCGGTCCAGACAATGGCGTCTTCTTTTTCTGCCCTTCATCAGGTCAGTGAGAAGGGCAGCTGTGTGTGCAAAATTCGGAATGAATCATCTGTAATAACCAGTGAGTCTGAGGAAAGCACAAACCTCCTTCTCTGTTTCTGGACATGGATAAGGAAGCACCTCACTCACCTTTTCCAACTGAGGTTTAATTCAACCATTTCCAATATAGCACCCTAAATAATGCATTTCTGACATACCCAATTTACATTTCTAAGGGTTATCTGTCAATCCAGCCAGCCTAAAACTGTGAAGCACCGCTTGAAGATTGTCGAGATGCAACCTCCAATTATTACTGAAAATCACCACATCATCAAGATAGGCTCCAGCATACACAGAAAAAATCTGATCCGTTGAAAAGTCAATTGTGCACCATGAAAAACAAATGGGAGCCTAGTAAATTCATACAGCCCATATTAGAGTGGTGAATGTGGTCTTCTCACAACTGGCCTCCTTCAGGGGCACCTGCAGTACCCATGATGGGAATACACGAGGGTCGCCAGAGTTTCTCCAACAAGTCATTAATACATCGCATCAGATATGCATTAAACTTGGAGATCTTATTCTAAAATCTATACAGTCTGAACCGAGCCATACAGTTTTAGAACCAGAACAACTGGGATTCGCCACTCACTTTTACTATCGCAAATTACACCCAGTTCAAGCATCTGCTTCCCCTCCTTGCGTATCAGGTTCAATCTCTATGCCAGCTCCTTGACTGGCCTTCTCAGCGGTAAGACACTCCCTCTCTGATACCGAAAGAGGTGCTCTGCAACTGCATAGGACGTGTGGGAAGAGGGCATTCTTCTTCCCTATTAAAAGAAGCCAGGGTGAAGTGTCTGATACGGCAGTCCAAACTTTAAAGTGACAAGTTAGGTTAGCCCCTCTGTTTCCAGGTGGCCTGGGTGCCCTCCAGTCTGCAGGTCAGGTCTAGCAGTGAGTGAACATCATTCCAAAGCATCCCATCACTAAGGTCTTCGTTTAGCCCAGACAAGACTGGATCAATAGCAAGCTTTTCCAAAATGAGCTTGAAGGTGTCGCCACAAAACTAGCATTGTATCAGGACCACTATGTCCTGGACCTATCCCCATATGGGGTGCTCCAGATCAATCTGCTACAGCCGAAACTGATGTCCCTTGGCCAAGGGGCTCTTAGTCATATGGAGGAGGATCTTCAGGAAATCATAATTCTCAAGCATTTTGTGAGGAAGGTTTTGCATGACTTGTAGGATATCTCCTGATAAGAAATTTGGCCAAAATAGCTGCCCTGCCTCTCTTGTCCCAGCGCATCAGTGTTTCTGTGCAATCAAAACAAAATAGGAAACACTCTGGGTGCTCAGAGGAAGCCATCTTCACCAGTACATTTCTGGGATGGGCAATGGCAGGGGTGCCTGCAGAGGCCTCATCCAGCATCCGGTGGAGGTGGAGCATTGTGCAACTGTTGAGGATCTGTCAGTGCAAGCCCCCACTCCTGGTACCATGTGATGTGTGAGTCACTGTCTTGCACCTTAAAGAAGATGCTGAGTCCAAAGTCTTCTGGAAAACCAAAATTATTGTAATCAAAACAGGAACAGGCAGGGTATTTATTCAAACGGGAGCTACCACTTCAATACACACAGGCATCGCAAACAAGAAGTGATGAGGCCAGGTCATTGGCTGGGTTAGAATGTGTATTCAGGGATGGGAAAAGTAGGTTTACATTTTTGAGTACACGAGACCGGCAATTTGAGCACTTATGAAACTGTACCTAAGTGCATTAGTGCCATTGTGACATTCTTTTGAGTTAATAAATTTGGGGGCAGAGTGGTGGCTGTGAGGCTAAGGATCTGTGCTGGCATCCAGAAGGTTGCCAGTTCAAATCCCCATCACTCTGCTGGGCCCTTGAGCAAGGCCCTTAACCTTCAATTGCTCCAGGGGTGCTGTACAATGGCTGACCCTGTGCTCTGACCCCAAGGGGTATGCGAAAACTAACAAATTCCTAATACAAGAAATTGCATAAGGCCAAATAAACGAACAAAAAAAAAAGTTAATAAAGCTATTGAGTTAATAAAGCTATAGTAATAATCATAACCTGCATGTCTTTTTCCATACGAACAAATAAAAACCTACTTTTTCCCACCCCTGTATACAATGCAACATCGCTGGACAAGTTACATCAGCCAGGGATGAGTCACCAAAAGAATGAGCTGGCGTTACATCATCAATAACAGGACCGCCTATAAAAATGGCAACTATGCACAGTCGTCCATGTTTTTCCAACTAGTACGGCAAAAAGCAAACAATCCTTTTAAGGATACCAAGCCACCTCAAAAAGCCACATAAAGAGCAGAGAATCCATTCATTGTGGAGCTTAGCGCCGATATTACAATATATATAACAAATAAACACACTGTTTATTATATTACAATATTAGTTTTTATGATTGTTCATCCACCATACAAATTGCCAGTAAAAACTGTCTGTAATCTACTGATGTGGTTGTCAGTGACCCTTTACCATTTGTCAGTAAATAGGAGTGAGAAAAGTAAGGATATCTTTAATTATCATGTGTGGGGTTTTGGGGTGCAAGGACTCAAGTCCTAGCATTAACTTATATAAGATAATATATAGGGCTTGTATCAGTAAAAGAAAAAAAACAAAAACACATCTACTATTCACCAATAAGACACAAAGTTAAAACTAGCTGCCTAATATTGTGTACAGTAGGTTCTTGTCATGCTTCCAGAAAATCTCTGACCCATCAAGGCATGGACTCCACAAAACCTTCAAGGTGTCTTGTGGTATCTGACACCAAGTAGTTAGAAGTCTTGTAACTTGAAAGGTGGGGCCTCCATAGATGGGACTTGTTTTTCCAACACATCCCATAGATGCTCAATCAAATTTAGAATTTGGAGGCCAAGTCAATACCTTGAACTTTTTGTCATATTCCTCAAACCATTCCTGATCAATTTATGTAGTGTGGCAGGGCCCAATATCCTGCTGAAAGAGTCATGAAGCGGTGTATGTGGTCTGCAACAGTCTTTATGTAGGTGGTACATGTCAAAGTAACATCTACAGTACATGAATGCCACGACCCAAGGTTTCCCAGCAGAACATCTTCCAAAGCATCACACTGCCTCCACAGTTTTGCTATCTTCTCATAGTGAATCCTGTTGCCATCTCTTCTTCAAGTAAACAATGAATACAAACCCGGCCATCCACATAAACTAAAAGAAAATGTAATTCAACAGATCAGGGCACCTACATCCATCGCTCTATGGCCCAGTTCTGACCCTCACATGCCCATTGTAGGCACTTCGGCAGTGTACAGTGGTCAGCATGAGCACTCTGACTGGTCTGTGGCTACACAGCCCCATACACAGAAGCTGCAATGTACTGTGTGTTTGGACAATTTTCTCTAATGGCTAGCATTGCTTTTCTGCAATTTGTGTTACAGTAGCTCTTCTGTGGGATCAGACCAGATGGACTAATCTTCACATCCCGTGTGAATCAATAAGCTTCGGGTACCGATGACCCGGTTCCAGTTCACTGGTTGTCCTTTCTTGGACCACTTTTGGTACAAACTACCCGCTGCATACCAGGAACACCCCACAAGACCTTCCATTTTGGAGATGCTCTGTTACCTAGCACATCTCCATCTGAGAACTAACTGTTCCCTTACTGCCTAATATATCCCACCCCTGATAGGTGCCACTGAAACAAGATAACATTATTCTGTTTACAAATCAATGGTTTTAATGTTATGGCTGATGTACAATGTACAATAAAACGCTACTGTCTGTGTGTGTTCAGTGCCTCTGAGAAATCTGATTGGTCATTTTGGCTTTGGTTGTGCTGTCAAACATGATCAAGACAAGAAGCACCATGCAAGACAATGTGACACACATGACGATATTGAGGATTTTTTTGTGTAAGAGGAATACTTCAAAGATGCCAAGTATTCACAATATGAATGATGTTTTTACAGTGGGTAATGGGGGCCCATATACCATTGGTGATAGTCAAAAAAAACATACAGTACGTGAGCAACACTGTTCAAAATGACAGAGTCTGCGAAGCAGGCTATATGGGAACTTGATCGAGACAGGAAGCGCTGTCCAACACAGGTTTAGACATATAAGGATACCAAAGAAAGGAGTAGTATGAATGCTGAATGGTGCACATAAGGCAAGAGATATCAAATATTTACAAATGTATTCTATTACGTGTTTTTGACAGGTAACATAGCTACTACATAGTCAAACACCAAAGCTGCTATACTCGGGAAACAAAAAGAGGTCTATGGGCGCAGCCTCAGAAATCCCCCTCCTTGATGACTTCCGGCATACCTGCCAACAATCATATTGTGAATTTTGAACAAAACCCATCTGTCTAAATAATAAATGGCATCATTGTACACTTTATGCAATGTTTATAATTTCAAAATAAAAATCACACAAAATATCCCAGTATTTTTGGAAATAAACCGTAAAAAACTAAATTCAATATTAGAAAAGCCCAAACAAATAACATAATTTATGATATAAGACACACACACAAATTATACTGAGCATCTGCACAGAGAGACAAGCTGAAAGAATGCTAGTTTAAGTTAAATATCTTCCTGAACAAATGAATATTAAGTTGTTTTTAAAAAGAATTAATGGAGTCAGCTAGGCTAATTAATTTCTGGAGGTCATTCCAAAGTCTGGGTGCTCACCCTTAGAGTGCAGGTTAATGTGGAGCACAACATGGTTGCCAGAATCAGAGGACCTTAGTTTGCAGGCAGGAGCATAGTGATGGAGAAGGTCACTGATGTAGTCTGGTGCAAAGCCATTTAAAGCTTTGTAGGTTAATAATAGAAGTTTAAATTCAATCCTGTAAGGCAAAGGGAGCCACTGAAGGCGAAGCAGGATGGGTGTGATGTGCTCACTGTTGCTGGTTTGTGTAAGTACTCTTGCAGCAGAATTTTTAATCAACTGGTGCTGTGATATAAGATTAGAAGGAGCCCCTGCCAGTAGGGAGTTACAATAATCAATGCAGGATGTGATAAAAGCAGGGATAAGATTCTCAGCATTAGGAAAAGAGAGGAATGAGCAAACATGGATATGTTATAGAGGTGGAAGTACAAAAGTTTCTTAATGTGGTTTTATGTGAGTAAGAAAGGGAGGACACCAAGAGTCCTTGCATTAGAAGAAGGTCTAATATGATCAGCGTCAAAAGTAATTGAAAAGGAGCTCATTTTTTACAGTTCAGTTTTGTTGCAATTTAATTTTAAAGAACTCTGGTCCATCCAGGTTTTAATTTCACTGAAACAAGTTGTGCACTGAGAAAGCTCTGATGAAGTTTCACTTTTGACACTGAAACAGAGTTGAGTATCATCTGCATAATAATGATAATTCAGTCCAAAGCTACCAATAATATGGCCAAGAGGAGCAGGGGTCCAAAGACAGGGCTCTGAGAAACTCCTGGCACTGAGCTGGGCCTGCTTTTGCCAAGACTAACAAACTCTTGCCTATCAGTCAGATAGGGGACACAGGGCAGTGCCACAGACACCCAGAATATTCTCCCTTCTGGACAGTGGATTGTCTTGTTTGACAGTGCCAAATGTGGCACTGAGGTCTAACAGAATAAATCTGCTGGCTTGTCCAGAGTCTGCTGCCATAAGCAAACCATTGGTTACCTGAAGCAAAGCAGTTTCACAGCTGTGCTGCGCTCTGAAACCACACTGAAAGGGTTCTTACAAATTATAAGAAGTTAAGTAATTAGTGAATTGGGAGGCTACAACATGCTCAAGAACTTTTGAAAGAAAAGGTATTTGAAAGATAGGCCAAAAATTGTTAAAATTGTCATCATCAAGACCAGACGTTTTTAACACTGGGGTTACAGAAGCGATTTTAAAAGTGGCTGGCACAAAGCCAATGTCAAGGGATGTATTGATTATTGTTCTAACAGTCTGGATTATGGCACAAGAAGTATGGTGGGGATGAGTCCAGTACACACTTAGTTGGCCTCATCTTAGAAAGTAGGTCATTAACAAATCTAGATGTGACTTGTGAAAATTTAGAAAAGGAGTTGTGGAAAGACAGGGAAAGACATAAATGGATGACAGATTTATGTTAGTTGAATTATTTTGATTTTTAATTTTATTATAGAAAAAGTGGGGGGATTTTTCACAGACTTCAGTAATTGGGCCATACAGGTTGAGGTAGTTAATTAACTACAGAGAACAAAACCCTTAGGTTATCATGGCCACTTTCTGTTATTCTGCCATAAGGGGTGTTCTTGGCTGCAGTTAGTGCATCTCTGTAATCCCTTTGATGGTCTGAGAAAGACTGGATGTGAACAGTGAGGCTAGTCTTATGTGACATTCTCTCAAGGCCTTGGCCAGCTGCTGTCATAGAACATAATTCTAAGTTGTAGCGTGGAGCTGAGCGCTTAAAGGAAACCTCCTTATGTTTTAAAGGAGATGTTTTATCTATTTCTGAAAGAAGGGCTGAGATATAGTAGTCAATAAGAATATCTAGCGTTGATGGAATAGGGAAAGACAGAAAAAGATTAGAAATTGATCCAGCAAGGATAGAGGGACAGATATTTTTTTTTTGTTCTGCCTTATACAATTTCTTGTATTTAGGAATTTGGTAGTTTTTGCATACCCCTTGGGGTCAGAGCGCAGGGTCAGCCATTGTACAGCGCCCCTGGAGCAATTACAGGTTAAGGGCCTTGCTCAAGGGCCCAGCAGAGCAGTGGCCTTTTTTTGGCAGTGACGGGGATTCGAACCAGCAACCTTCGGAATACCAGCGCAGCTCCTTAGCCTCAGAGCCACCACTCCGCCCATTTTGTTAAGCTTTCTGAAAGAAATTGTTTACAGGTAAGATGGGGGAGAGGTAATGAGACAGAGAAAATCATTGCTATAGGTGTTGCTGACAGATACAGTTGTGCTTGAAAGTTTGTGAACCCTTTAGAATTTTCTATATTTCTGCATAAATATGACCTAAAACATCATTAGATTTTCACTCAAATCCTAAAAGTAGATAAAGAAAAACCAGTTAAACAAATGAGACAAAAATATTATACTTGGTCATTTATTTATTAAGGAAAATGATCGAATATTACATATTTGTGAGTGGCAAAAGTATGTGAACCTTTGCTTTCAGTATCTGGTGTGACCCTCCTTTGCAGCAATAACTGCAACTAAACGTTTCTGGTAACTGTTGATCAGTCCTGCACACCAGCTTGGAGGAATTTGAGCCCATTCCTCCGTACAGAACAGCTTCAACACTGGGATGTTGGTGGGTTTCCTCACATTAACTGCTCGCTTCAGGTCCTTCCACAACATTTTGATTGGATTAAGGTCAGGACTTTGATTTGGCCATTCCAAAAAGACAGATGTCCTAACATTTTTCATTAGAATTCTCTGAGATAATTCAGAATTCATTGTTCCATCAATGAAGGCAAGCCGTCCTGGCCCAGATGTAGCAAAACAGGCCAAAACAATGATACTTCCACCACCATGTTTCACAGATGGGATAAGGTTCTTATGCTGGAATGCAGTGTTTTCCTTTCTCCAAACAAAACACTTTTCATTTAAACCAAAAAGTTCTATTTTGGTCTCATACGTCCACAAAACATTCTTTCAATAGCCTTTTGGTTTGTCCACGTGATCTTTAGCAAACTGCAGACGAGCAGCAATGTTTTTTTGTGGAGAGCAGTGGCTTTCTCCTTGCAACCCTACCATGCACACCATTGTTGTTCAGTGTTCTCCTGATGGTGGACTCATGAACGTGAACATTAGCCAATGTGAGAGAGGCCTTCAGTTGCTTAGAAGTTACCCTGTGGTCCTTTGTGACCTTGCCGACTATTACACGCCTTGCTCTTAGAGTGATCTTTGTTGGTCGACCACTCCTGGGGAGGGTAACAATGGTCTTGAATTTCCTCCATTTGTACACAATCTGTCTGACTCTGGATTGGTGGAGTCCAAACACTTTAGAGATGGTTTTGTAACCTTTTCCAGCCTGATGAGCATGAACAACTCTTTTTCTGAGGTCCTCAGAAATCTCCTTTGTTTGTGCCATGATACACTTCCACAAACATGTGTTGTGAAGAGCAGACTTTGATAGATCCCTGTTCTTTAAATAACACAGGGTGCCCACTCACACCTGATTGTTATCCCTTTGATTGAAAACACCTGACTCGAATTTCACCTTCAAACTAACTGCTAATCCTAGAGGTTCACATACTTTTGCCACTCACAAATATGTAATATTCAATCATTTTCCTTAAAATAAATGACCAAGTATAATATTTTTGTTTCATTTGTTTAACTGGTTTCTCTTTATCTACTTTTAGGACTTGAGTGAAAATCTGATGATGTTTTAGGTCATATTTATGCAGAAATATAGAAAATTCTAAAGGGTTCACAAACTTTCAAGCACAACTGTAAGTCAGATGTACAGAACAAGTCTAATATATGACTACCAGAGTGGGTAGGAAAATCAACATGTTCCACCAAATCAAATCAGTCCAGTAAGAAATGTAATTCTCAGCTTACACATAGGAATGTCAATATGGATGATGAAATCACCAAGAAAAATGACTGCGTGGGAAAGGGAACGTAAGTGGGTTAATAATTCAGTCAGATCAAATAAGAAAGATTGAAGGAAGGAAGATAGAAAACAAATAAGATAAACTAATAATGAAATCTGGTCCTAAGAGCCAAGCACTCAAAAGACAATGGACACTCAATTGGGTTCTTTTGATGTTTAACTCTAATCTAACAATTACTGTGACCCCTCCGCCTTGTCTTGAGCTGCGTCTGTGAAGTAAATGTATCAGGATGATGTCGTTTCTGTAAGAGATGCAAAGCTGCTTAGTTTTTGGGAAGTTTCTGTTAAGCATTGTGGCGGATGGCTGGGACGCCCCTTTGTCACTGGATCCGGGGGAGCCGCCATGGGAGCCACGCTACGTCCCTTGGAACCTTTGTTGGCAGCCCCCCTGGGTTGCGTTGGGGCCACTTTTGTGGAACACCAGTGCTCATCGTGGTTGGGCTCCGTGGCCTCCGCTGCGGGAGCTGCATAGAGCTGCACAGCTTAACGAGCCCATCTGGGTGGGAGTGCAGCCACACCCAGAAGTACGTCAACGAGCACGTGCAGCACTTCCAGGTGGGCTATAACAGGAGCCTGCAGCCACTACTCAGGGTGCCAGAATCAGGGGGAAGAGGACGAAGCTGCCTGGGAGGAGTAGTGGAGGAAAACAAAGAGTTTGATTTGGGGTGATTTTTCTTTGTTTGCTTTGGGGACTGTGTAGGGCCTGTGGGACACGGGGAAGACGTACCCCACGGCTGAAGAAAAAATAGTTTGTTTATTTTACCCGTGCCTCTGGTGTCAGTCTGTGTCGGGTCGGTGCCAATAAAGCGCCTTTGCCACAGCAAATCACATCAAAGTTGGAGTCTGTAAAGAATCCTGATGGCACCAATGCTTTCCATTAAGAAATCCTGAATGAATGCAATATTAGCTAGTGATGGTTCGTTCCGCACATACCCATAACCAGAGGTTATTTTAGTATATTGCAAATTTGGGACACTGACACTCTTATTTCAAAAGCCATGAGTAGGATGGCGTATTCCTGAACAAATGCTGCTGTTGAACATTCATTTGTGGCCCTATGGTGGCAGCAACTTTATCCACAATGTAAACATTTCAGGCGCCGCACAATACCAGTCTGACCATTTGCTCTGGAGAAACTGTTTAATATGCAGGAGTTCATCACAAGAGTATTTCAGCATAGCAGAAATCTAATACTTATCTGAGAGTAGTGGAGCACAGCAGAGAAGGTGAGACAGGTGAGGTGGCACAAACGAGCGGCAATATCAATGCAGAAAGAATCCAGAAGCATAGATTGATGCCACTGGAGGATTGATCCATTAAAAAATAAGATATATTACAAGATGCATATGAAGATAAACTACCAGAATTCAGAGGTTCCAACAGATAACCATACACATACTGTATAACCATGGGTATTACAAGTGTGATCGTCTTAGCGCCACAAGTTGGGTGGGTTTGAACATCAGATCATTTCTTCAGTTGAAGCAAGAAGGCATTGACAGCAATCCAGTATATCCATTTTAATTAAAAAGACAGAAAATTCCCAATTCTTAGATGGCCATGATGTAAAGAAAAATAATCACAAATCAGGCACCAGGCAGGAGCGGGCAATCAAAAGGAAGTTTTGTCCAGTGAACCACAAAAAGATTCATAACAGTTGTCCCTGAGGCAGCAAACTCAGTCAAGGCAAAGACCATAAAAATAAATCCAAATTCAATACAAAAAGTAATCAATTGCACCCATGAACTATATATATAGTGTATATATATATATAAATATATACACTTACACAGGGATCTAGACTTCTCAGGTTGGGGGGGGGGGGGCAATAAATAATTTTGAGAGGACACCTTTTCATGCAAGTGACTATACAATAGTGCAGTAGCAGCTTGTGACCAGAGAGTGGGGCACATGGATATATTTATTTTTAATATTTTATTTTAATATTTTTAACTCTGAATTATGCTCTCATTGTCATCTCTCCGATCAGGAAAGACATATTATTATTACTATTATTATTTGTGATTAAGGTGCTTTGGATAGATATATAGCTCATCAAACATAAAACTTTGACTTACATTTGATAGGCAAAAGTGGAAAAAACAGAAAGCTACTAATGATCCTTGCTGCAACCTCTAATCAGTTACTTCAAAGCATCGGTCTTCTGTTTTTTTGGGCAAAAGCTCTAACAAAATCTTCCATGTCTATGCTTTTTGTTATTAATTTTTCATGAGCCAAATTCACTAAATTCTTTTTCCGGTCATGTGGCATGGTGTGACAGAAAGAGGCCAGGACCTGTGATAGCTTAGAGAATGAACTCTCACATGTGGCTGAGGATATACCTATCATCAATGGAGTTACATAGCATAAAGTTTAGGCAATGCTTCCTTATTTGCCTGTATATGTTGGCACACAGTTTAAAGGCTTACATAATTGTCAGGGGAGAATTTCATTGGCAGCATGGCTTTTTCTAGTGGAGTTTCATGTTCCAGACTATTGGTTGAAGCATCCATATCAGTGAGGAGTGGGGCCAAGAGTGTCAAATCTAGAAAAGAATTTTACCGAGGAAGAAGACAATTTATAACTCTCATCAAGTCAAGATTTTTCTTTGAAAATCAATTTTCCATTTTTTCAATAACCTTGTCCACAATGTTCAGAAGGGACATTACTGCTTGAAGTGCCCACTTGCTCTGAAGGGGCATCGATCCAGAAGAAGCTGAAAAGAAGCTGAAATTGCTGGTAAGAAGCTTTGACTTAGGAACCAAAAATTGCTGCATGGTGTTTGTGGCTTGGCTTCTTTAAGGGATGCCCAGCACAGACTCTAACCAAGTAATTTTGTTTAACCTGCTAATATACTGTAAACTTTAAATGTGCAATTTTAAATACTTAAATGTTAAATACTGTCCAAGTGAGCTAGCAAGCTAACAATTATGTTAAAACAATTTAAATTTCTTATTCAACCCAACACTAAAACGAGCTACAGCAACAATAATAGAAATTTTAACAAAAAAAAAGCTTTATTAAGAATGCACAAATATTCTCCGCCACATAACAGGCACTCACAAATGCTCCAAAAAATGATGTTGGAGGGTCAAGGCAGCACCGTTAATTCTTTTGTTCAGTCAGCAAATCAGAAATTAGAAAACTGTGACAACAGCAGATTGGCATTTTCAAGTGGCGCAGAATATAGTTGACCAATTGGGTGGGCAGAGCAAAATTTTGGGTGGGCATTGCCCAACCCTGCCCTTTTCTAGATCTGGCTGTGCTTATAGTAAGAGAAAGTGAAAGAAGTGCAAAAAGGGCAAGGTTTTAATAAAAAGTGTTGTTAACAGGGAGGAGCAGCAGCAACATGCATGCACTAGCATTCCCTCCACCATTAAAATTCAATCCAATCCGCTGTTACAAAGACACAGCAGAGTTCAGCTGCTGTTCTGAGATCAGAGTACAATCGATTCTGAAATGTCTAGAGATGGAGCTTCTGATGATTTAAAAAGCAACACACGCTTTAAATGTTGCAAAACGTGGTCTCACAGAGGATTGCCGGATTCTGCTATATATACAGTATATGAGGCTGAAGTTAGCTACTCATTTGGCTGGACTACTTCATACATTTTATACAAAGTAGTTACTTATTCTATGGTAAAATGAGACATAATATTCTACAAATTAAATATTGATTTGCATCATTAATTACTTGGAAAAAAAAACTATGTTGCATCTCTTTGAGCCATCTAGATTTTCACAGTTTGAGACAAGAAAGATTCTTTTGTTAAATTACACTTGAGTTTTGCCCAGCTCAGCGTGGATACACAAGTCTAATTCACCGGCAAACATGGCACTGGTAATGTTTTTTTTTTTTTTTTTGTTTTTTTTTACAATATCTCAGAACATCATAATGGCCAACCTTTAAGTGAATTTGCTGAGACACCAATCTTGAATGTTTTAATTCTTTAAATAAACTCGTTCTGAGGGAAAAAAACGCTTCTCTGAGACCAATGCAGGTACACAGGCATTGCGTCAGTACGATTCTAAAATGTTTCAGAAACAACAAAGCAATGTGTCTTATCCAAACTATAAAAATTAAGGTTGTCCAATATGATGTAACCTATTTGTAATGTGCAGGGTAAAAATGTGTAATTTAGTTTTTTTTCTTTTTGAATAATTGATTAATTTTAATGATGCAAATCAATGTATATCTTCTGGAATATTGTGTCTTCTTGTTAACATGGAATAAGTAATTGATTTACATAAGCTGCATAACTAAGTTCAGGCACATGAGGACCTGAGAGCAAAAAGAAGCCAACTACAGCTTTGTGAAATATCTATGGAAGACTTCTTGGTCAGTTGGACAAGACTCTGCAACCACTAGGAGACATGCTGTGCAAACACTGGGTTTCTAGCAAGCTGCTGCTCACCTCATTTGGAGATTGGCATTCCACATTCTTGGAAAAAATATTGTAGCTTTAATCTCTGTTTTTTGCAATCCTACACTTGCTAACGCTATGGAGACCCTCAAATTACAGTGTAAGGATATTAGAAAACAAGAACATGGAGAAAAAAAAGAGGTTATTGTTGTTCTTGCAGAGGGATTTTAACCAACAGTACATATAATGTAATATCTTCAAATCTACTTAATCCAGTTCCGGGTCATAGCAGGACTGGGTGCATATCAGTTCCCCCTAAAATGTAATTAAAGTGCCCTGCCAAGGACAGCAAAGTTTCACAGCAGCTAGAGCTGATGCCTCATAGAGTCCTGGGTTGAAATCATATGCCCTGATTTGCTGTCTGTGTGCAGTCTCCACAATCACTACATACCTGCCTGTGTGTTCCTCTGACATTCTCAAAGCTGTGGTGGCCTCCATTCCAAACTGACCCTACTGTGTTAATTTGTGTGAGGTGGTCCCTGCCATGGACTGGCGTGCTGTTCATGACAATGTTTCCTGCTTTGTGCCCAGTGATGCTGGGATAGGCTCTACAATAGCCACCTCACTTCTGAACCGGATTAATCAAGTTTGAGAATGTCATGTTCCTTTTAAACTACACTGACATTATTAAGACTATATATAGTGTGTATAGCTCTGATACTAATATGGAAACTGCTCCTTCAGTAACAATATTATACAAGGCAAACTAAAGCAGATAGGCAGGTGGAAACTGTAGGAAACCTTATACTCTGGTATACGTAGTTTAGAAATAATTACAGCCACCACAGATAACAATGTCACAAACATATTAAATATTGACAAAGAAATTAGACCATTGCTGAATTGCGCCAGACAACTTGATGTAACTTACAAATAGGAACAGACTGGCTATAGTTAGTCATCCAACTGCTGAACACACCACTGATACTGAAAAAGGGATACTAAGAGTAATGAATGGAATATGGCAGCAGATGACCCCCAACAAACTCCAGTCCATTACGTGAAAAACAATGAGGTACAATTATGGTGGGCTAAAACACAAGCACTGGAGAAATGTAAAAAAAGTACCTTATCGGCTGAATCTGAGTTGCAGCTATTTCATGCTGATGTGATCCAACTCTAATGACTGCATGAATCCATCCTATCATACAGTAACAGTACAGGCAAGTGCTGAAGATGTGATGGGTGTTTTCAAAGCACACACGGAGTCCCTCCAGAGAAGAGCAACAAGTAGGTGTGCCATAACATCGGAATATTAGTACCAATACAAAGCAGACTTTTGTTTTTTGAGTGGAATAATAAGCTTAGTAAAACTAATCAGTTTCTATGACTGAAACAGGCAAAACTTTATGGAAAAATTAAGTTGAGAGAGAATTTCTATATAGACAAGTAAAAAAAAACAAAAACAAAATAAAAACATGTTCATTTAAAGACAGAAACTGGCCACAGATTAAAAAATTGGTTGGAATGAAAATTAAAGCACAGTGATCATCTAAGATTGCATTTATGAAACTGTACTGTGCCATAAAGCACAGAAGGCCTTAATACTAACTTACCGTTTATACTCGAGTATAAGTCGACCCGAATATAAGCTGAGGTACCTAATTTTACCTACAAAAACTGGAAAAACTTATTGACTCGAGTATAAGCCTAGGGTGGGAAATGCAGCAGCTACTGGTAAGTTTCAATAATCAAAATAAATACCAATAAAATTACCGTACATTAATTGAGGCATCAGTAGGTTAAATAGTAAACTAGCTCTGTAAGTGGAGAAGAGGGTCAACAAAAACAATATGGTATCTCTCGCTCGCATGTGTGTGTCTCTCTCTCTCTCGTGAACGTATGTGTGTGTCTCTCTCTCTCTCTCGTGTGTGTGCGTGTGTGTTTGTGTGTCTCCCTCTCTCTCTCTCGCGCGCGCGCACGTGTGTCTCTCTCTCGCTGCACAGGGAATGCACAGGGAGAGACCGAACACGTGTGGAAATCATTGGCGCGCACAAACTGAAAGAGAAACTAGCTTGATCATATACCGGGGGGCAGCGGGACCTGTCTCGAATATAAGCTGAGGGTGATGTTTTTCAGCACATTTTGGGTGCTGAAAAACTCGGCTTATATTCAAGTATATATGGTAATAAGTTAATAACTTAATAAGGCCTTAATAAGAAACTTAATACAAAATTTGGTTTAATGTAGTAGCAGCCCGGATCTCAATTCAATAAAACATCTTTGTCGAGCAACAAAATTAATGAAGGAAGGAAAACACAGTGAAAGACAAATCATCCCTCAGGCTACAGCATACAGCAGCAGGTTTGTGCTACTGCAAATTCAAGACCAAATTAGGCCACAGACCAATGGTGTACCAACGCAGGTGTAGCAAATATGGTGGCCACTCAATATCTATGAGGTTTGAAATTAGAATAAAACATTCCTAAAACCGTGTATGTAACTGATATTCATATGGTGGTGCAGCATTCTTAAGAAATGACAGGAGTAAGGTAACCATTACCATTCAAACATTTATTGTTTCCAGTAATTCAAAAGGGGTGTTTTAATTATGCTTATGGAGTAGGAATAACTTGGCACACACTTTATTCACAGAAGAAATTGATACAAGTTTTTGTTGTATATTTTTATCATCTCCCAAGAAAGAAGAGGTTAAAAAACATTTACTTAACAGTTTATCAACAAATGTACATGATGAGGTATTAATAATGTGTAGAATGTGCAGACTAAGCCATGTACTCTGAGAAACTTAGAAACACAATTACCCAGAGGGATTTCTCACATTCTGAGGGTTAATGATGACTTTCAAAATGTTCAAGTGCTCGCCACCATGTAACATCTAAGCTAAAGTTACATCACTATTAGGAATTCTTTGCTGTAATTATTCTTGTCTTTGTTCTTAATTAGTCAATTGTTTTCTCTTCTAAATAGTGACATTCATATTGTTGTTAAGGATATATGTGTGATTTAATCCATTCTAACATCTCATTTCAACATCTAAGAAGTGTGAATTTAGTATGCGTAACCCAAAGCTAAACTGATTACGCCTAAGTATCCAACATTTTGTTTGAATTTCAAATCCACATTATTTTATTACCTATAAATACATAATTTTTTTTTAACTTTATAGAGTATCAAATTTCAGCTTAATTCAATTCAGGCTAAAGAGGAGCTATACTGGCAGCATAAGGGTCAAAGCAGGAAACCAACCCTCCCATCACAGGGTGAAATCTGGAATAGATGTCACTTTATTCTTTAACTTTAGAGTTTTTGATTTCTGTGTCTTACTTTCAATGTCTGAGATGAACCCTTGGCTAAAGGGAAACCCTCTCTCTAGCAATTTAAAAATTTCAAGATATTTCAAAATGATTTTAACATTAGAATACGAACAGGGAGTTGCTTCAAGATATTTCAAAATATATGTCACATAATAATGAAAAAATGGTGACATTATATCTTTGCCAAAGGTTTGAGCAATTTCTTAGTAAAATAGTTCAAAGCAACATTACATTAAAACACAAAAAAGATAAGAGCATCACTTTTTACATAAAATGTACAGATCACCACAACAAATGTCACTACATCTCTCATCATATTAATCACTTGAGCTAACTATAAAGTTTTTTTTTTTTATTATTTAAGTGTATCTTATGTACAGTACATTGATGGTGCAGACATGGTCCGTAACAAATGGGACACAACATGCAATGAAATAAAGTGCAGTTTCCAGCAATGTCTTTATTTTAGTTAGTTTAGCGTGATAATTCAGACATATTGGGATATGCGTTACAGAAAAATATAACTACATTTAACTTCCACTGTAGTGAAATAAACATTAAAATTGCATTTAGATAGGAAGGGATGGAATAGACAAACAATGATCCTAACTGTTGTAGTTTAGCATGTGATGGATGGCCAGGTCCCAGTCCCAGCCGGGACGCCCCTTCGATGTGGATTCAGGGGGAGCAGCCCTGGACGCTGCAGTACCTCCCCCTGGACGCTGGATGGTCGCCCCCCTGGATTACAGCGCTGCCTCAGTCTCTCGCAGGGCTTCATGGGAAATGGAGTTCTCCACAGCCCTGTTGGGGTCTGGAGTGGCCACGGCAGGGGTCCCTGAGCCCACCTGGATTAATCTTCAGCCCCACCCAGGAGTGCAATTGGAAACAGGTGATCAAGCACCTGGAGCACTTTCGGGTGGGTCATAAAAGGAACCAACAACCACCACTCGACGGCCAGAGTCGGGTGGAAGGAGGACAAAGCTGTGGAGGAGTGGTGATGAAAGAGAGAGGAGTGTGGTGACTCAGTGCTTGGGACTGTGTCGTGGCTGGAGGGATTACGGGGAAGACGTGCCCTCCAGATGAAGAAAAATAAAAGTCTTTTGTTTTATACGTGCCTCCTGTGTCAAGTCTGTGCCGGGTCGGGCACAATATAGTTCCTTTCTTACAAGTAGTATAATTGTTTAATTAAATTACCTCTACCCTGTTTCATAACACTGATCTCTACCTCTGCTTAATTAGTTCAATAAATAAGAAAGAATGCACAGAGGTGCACTATCTTCATTGAATTTACACTAAACTGTCAAACTATCTCATTAGAAACAACTGGTTTAAAAATATAAATCTTTTAGGTTTAAGTGTTTGAACTGAGTGGCACAGTGGTGAGCACTGATATCCCATCCCCTGGCACTATCTATGTGCACTTTACATGTGCGTCCCTCATTTGATTGGATGGACACTCTCTCTCAGAGGTTGAAATAGCAAGTTAGAAAATGGATGAATGGATAAATGTTCCATTTCTGTAATATAAATAGGTGATTACTCTTAAAAATGATCCTGTCTGAAATTTGTTTTTGCAATGGTTGGTTCCCTGCACTGCATTGTATCTTGTGGATTGTGCTGCAAGAGCATGGGAATCCAAGGCCGCTGTGGCATATTATTCTATTCTTATAGCTGCTGTGCAAAAGTTATGCTCTCATATTTGTCATTAAGTCAAGTACTTTCAGATGGAACTCTACCAGAAGTGTATCTAATCTCCTTGCCTGTTCATGATTTTCATGGACAAGGTATTAGGGTGCATGCAGCCTAGCATTTAATAGCATCCAGTCTGGGAACTTAAGAAATGTATCTCCATTTACATCATGTTGTTCCCTTGGCATCACCAAAATGTGCTCAGTTCACAACCATGTGTGATGATCAGTACCTCCAAATCTGAGGTCAGTTTGCTCTCCCAGTAAAGACAAGATTGTTTTCTTCTTGTAAGTAGCAACCAGTTCTCCCAAGTGGAAAAATGGAAGTATCTCAGGGGATCATGAGACTGGCCAAGAACCAGCAGCAGCACGAGTTCTCCCTGATGTTGTGTAAGTTTATGAAAATAAAGTAAGAGTTACTCCCTGGACAAAACTTTACATTCACCAGCTATACAAGACATTTAGTATCTTCATTCACACTTATGGTCATAAGGACTTGGTGTCAACCATAAGAAAAAAAAAAGGAATTGCAAATACTTGTAGCCAAAATGACAGTCCAGTGTAAGGTTGCTAGGCTCACTTTCCATGCCAGAGTGAGGAGCAAAGGAATATGGAATTACTTTAAAGTAGAACAGATGATTCTCACAATGGTGAGGAGACAGCTAAGGTGGTTTGGGTATGTAGTTACAATGCCTCCTTGGTGCCTTCCCAAAGGTGTTCAAGGGCCAGCGCTGTGGGAGAAAAGGGGCAGTCCAAACATATGCTGGAGTGATTATATTTCTCAAATGGTCAGGAACTGCACGTGAATTCCTTTGGATGTGTTGGAAGAATTTGCTAAAGACATGGTGGCTTGGTCAAGACACCTCACTGTGCTGCTGCCACAACCCATCATAACGAATTCCTATATTCTCTTCTTATGCGTGGGGTATTTCTCCAGGTATTCTAGTTTCCTCCTATATCCCAAGGGCACAAAGATGAGGGTAATTGTCCTATGTGTGTGAGTGTGCTCTGTGATGAACTGGTACCTGTTCCAGAGCTTGTTTAGCTAAACAGGTTAGGCTGCAGCACCCTAACACCAAACATTGGATTTAAAATAAGTGTACAAATTTCATGGATGGGTAAAATTACTTTGCATTTTTTTAAAATCTGTCCTGCCTGCTTAAAGACTGGAAGGAATTTAGATACACTTCAGTAGTTCAAAATTAACACAAAACCCTCATCTAATAAATATAATGATTTTTGGGATAAAACACCATCTAAGCATAGGATCTTGTATTGCAATACATTCATTGTGTTTCTAACAAGTTCTAAATCCACACATTCAACTGAAGAACAGATGTACTGAAACCTTGAAGAAGAAAATCTTATCTTGTAATATGTCAAATAATTACACATTAAAAGCACTTTAACATTATACTTGTACATAATACTGAAAACAGCACATAAAAAACAGAAAAAACAAGAAAAAACAAATTAATTTTTTTTTCTTATTAAAGAAAGACACATTCATTAAAAGAAGTTATCAAAAACCTATCAATAACTGTATCATATGCAGATTATTTTCGGTACTTTGTAAAACTTTTTTTTTTTTTTTAACAGAAAGATGTGTAGAAGAATAACAACTCACCGTGAGGTATTAAAATGTATATTTCAAGTGGCCAAAGTGCTGTTCTTTTGTGTTTTCCACACTAATGCTTTTTAATTATCCTAATAAGAGCATCAGCATCAGCATTTAGTTTCAGTTCCCTGAGGTTTCTGATCAAAGTCGGATAGGCACCACAAATTCCGTGTTTCTGTAGCCATGTATGCCAAAGTTCATAAGACTGCTCAAGTGCATTATGTGGATGGTTCTCTACAGCCCTGTCAATATCAGCCTTCGTCAGTCCCTCCTTCATAACAAACCTCTTTGTATTTATAAGTGCTATTTGCTCTGCAATTGAATATAAGTGTGGTCCAAGGTCCAGATCTTAAAAAGAGCAAAGACATAAAATATTTTAATTACTTAATTTCAGAAAAAAGTATTAAGAAATCCATTCACCTTCTCAGGCCACTAACTCTATTGTAAAGTTGCTAAGATATGCAGCCTATTCTAGCATTACTGGGAAATAAGCAGTCACCAGTCCGTCACAAGATAAAAGTAACATATACAGCCAAGTGCTGTTCACAAAGGCCCAATTTAGAGTTACCAATTAATCTCTCGTACATCTTTGAAAAAATTCGTATGGGCAATTATTAAACACCACTGGTCTGAAATTCAAATGCATATGCCTCGAACATGAAAGCAGCTACAGTGCCACCTGAACTTGTATTGCTTAGATTTTGATTTATGCAGAATTTTATTACAGCTTGGGTAACATGTGGTCAATATAAAATTGTAAGTGATACAATTAAAGGCCACTATTTGGACATAAATTTACAGTCAATATTACCCTAGGTTCTTGTCTATAAGCCGGACTCGTGTATAAGCCGGAGACCAAAAATCATACGAATTTTTAAAATAAAATCTTATCATAGATAAGCCGGACTCATGGATAAGCCGAACGTACTATAACCTATAACTAATAGAAGGGAGGGAGGTCAGTGGTCTCACTCGCACCCATTTAATTTCTTTAAGGGGGGAGAGAGTGTGAGATATTGGCGTCTCTCTCACTCCCCGCATGGCGCGGTTGGAGCGGCCGGAGCACGTTCTTTCTGCTCTGGGCGTCGCTGAGTCAACACGCGTGCGTAGCGGTCATTTAAATTGTGATTTTATATGTAAGCATATTTAAATATATATCGCGGATTTTTTGCTGGTTCGCGGATTTCTGCGGACAATGGGTCTTTTAATTTCTGGTACATGCTTCCTCAGTTGGTTTGCCCAGTTGATTTCATACAAGGGACGCTATTGGCAGATGGCTGAGAAGCTAGATTGCTTACTTTTCTCTCTCTCTTGCGCTGACTATCTGTGATCCTGACGTATGGGGATTGAGCAGGGGGGCTGTTCGCAAACCTAGACGATACGGACGCTCGTTTAAAAATGCTGAAAGATCATCTTCACGTTGCTATCTTTTGTAAAGCTGATTCCTGAAACGACATGCTGCACAGTGCTTCGCATACTTAAAAGCTCGAAGGGCACGTATTGATTTTTGACTGAAAAACAAACTCTGTCTCTCTCTCTCTCTGCTCCTAACGGAGGGGGTGTGAGCTGCCGCCTTCAACAGCTTTGTGCCGCAGTGCTTCGCATACTTAAAAGCCAAACAGCACCATTGATTTGTTTGCTAGAGATTGTTTTCTCTATCTATGTGACATTCTGTGCTCCTGACACACACTCCTTTGAAGAGGAAGATATGTTTGCATTCTTTTAATTGTGAGACAGAACTGTCATCTCTGTCTTGTCATGGAGCACAGTTTAAACTTTTGAAAAAGAGACAAATGTTTGTTTGCAGTGTTTGAATAACATTCCTGTCTCTCTACAACCTCCTGTGTTTCTGCGCAAATCTGTGACCCAAGCATGACAAAATAAAAATAACCATATAAACATATGGTTTCTACTTCGCGGATTTTCTTATTTCGCGGGTGGCTCTGGAACGCAACCCCCGCGATGGAGGAGGGATTACTGTATAAGCCGGACTTATGCATAAGCTGATATTCTATTTTTTCATTTTCACAACTTTTTTCCTTAGATAAGCCGCGGCTTATAGACAAGAACTTAGGGTATATATTTCCAAATGTATCATTATGAATGGTATTATAATGTAAAGCCCAATCCCTAAATAGCTTCTAATTAAAAAAACAGTCATGTCTAGTTTTATAAAATCCATACTGCATTCTAAACTTCTCACATTCATTAATGATTTATATATAGAATAGCTCCAGAGAACCTAAATGTGGAATTTGTGGATTTAGAAAATGCATAAAACCATGGTGATGGTTAGTAAACTATTGCGCTGTGAAACAATTGAAAAATAAACAGTCTTTTATTGCACCTGTGGCCTAGTCTCATCAGTTGTGTCCTGAGATAGGTGTGTGAGAAGCCCCAGTACCATCACAATACCACATACGGTAACTATGTTGTTTTTAATGTTTACATATAGATTTGTTAAGTGTGTATACAGTATATATATATATATCAATCAATGTCAATATATTAGCATACTAAGAACATATAACGTCAGTTTTACTTGTTTTTCTGTGGAGTGCTATCCTGTGCAGAAACACTTCTGCAACAATCACTATGGCACATTTGCGAAAAGCAGAGCGCAATAATAATAGAATGGAGCTGCAGCCACATTTTCCGGTCTCACATGTCAGACGTTTATACTAGACTAGGAAATAGGGACTTTGTAGTAGCTGGTAACTTAGAAGTTTTAATTAGTAGCTAAGTAGTTCCCACCCTTACCATTAACTTTAAGAATGTCAAATTATTTCAGGACTTTTTTGATTAATGAAAAAATTATAACGTAATTTGTCATTTTCTTCCCATGTACACAGCATGTTTTACTGCAAGTCTGCAATCTGAAGATTTAGAGTAATTTAAAAATAAATTTAATCAGATGACTTTTTCAGTTTTACCAGTTATATTGTCTTCATTGCATAGCATAACATTATTAAACTTGCTTAGTCTAAACTAGGGTCATGGGGGCGGAGCCTGTTCTAGCAGAAATGGCTGCAAGGAATGAAACATGTAAGACAGGGTAACAGTCTATTGTAAGGTCCAATTATGTACCTAACCTTCACTTCATAAAGATTTGGGAATAACCAAAGGAAAATCCATGCAGACAGGGAAAACACTTAAACTGCCCACAGAAAGCTAACAGGCATTTCTGATTTTAATATTTGTAAATATAATGTTATTAATGATATTGAAGACAAAGTTTAACTTTAAAATTCAAATTTTGGAAAAAATAATTGTGCTAAATTACACAACTAGAAAATGCTAGCATCTTCCATTTACCATGATTGGTAATAAATAACCTCAGAGTAAACTAACAATGTTTATTGAAGTTAGAATAATTAATTTGATTATCATTTTATTTGTTTGTTGATGTTAGGATAATTAATTTGATTATCATTTTAATTAATCCCATTATGTCATTTTTCCAAACTGTTTGTTTCCAATATTACAAATATAAATATATGCACTGCAAACTGCTGTTGTTTTGCCCGGCACTTCATGGTGTCTCGTCAAACTCAAGGAAGAAGCTTGCTTTCTGCTTACCTCTCTCAAAGACACCACCTGGTGGTCATTTTTACATTTGAAAATAGAATCTCTCAAACAACAATATAACTTTAGGTGGATGGATAGTTCCCAGTTTCTAAAAATCTAATTTCAGCAAACTGTTATATGTGTTGTTCCTGATGCACTGAGGCAGTGTCTGGATTCTGGACAATTTTTTCATCAGAAATAATCATAAAGTAATATTCTCAAACCCAGGAAAAGAGAGGAACCAAACTCAATAAACGGTTCAATTAAATACAAGGAACATTCATTCACACAAACACACACATACACACACTTCCTCAGAGCCAATCTTTTGTTGCCAAATACTTTAGCATGCATTGTCTTTAGAATGAAGGAGGGAAGCCTGTGCAAACACATGCGCAAACTCCACATATATGAGGAACAGGTGTGGGATATGAAATCAGCATATTGGATCCATCACTGCTAATCACTACACCACTTTGCTGCCCAGTATTAGTCAGTCAGCCTTTGGAATAAAGATAAAAGAAGACTGCATTCACTTTGGATTAGTATTCAAAGGAGTGTGGATAAATCATTTTTAAATTCCTGGCAGCTTGAATGATAACATAAACATCAATAAAACCATACTGTACATTTTAAAATATTTGAAAGTATGAATATAATGTCAAAGAAACGGTACTAAATTTTGAAAAAATAGAAAATACCTTCATCCACGTTATCATGTAGCTTAACTACCTCCTAAGAAAAACAAAGAAAAGGTCAGCACCTTGTTAAAACAGCTGTTTGTAAAAAACCGTTATGTGCTACTAAAGTCTGTTAAGTACTATTCAAACATATGATAATGTAAACTTTTATAGACAACAATCTAACAAAGGTAGAAATTCCCAATAAGTTATATAAAGACTTTTATACGTAAATAAATACAGGCACTGCTATTGGCTTTATTATTACCTCAAGTGTTCACATAAAATGAACACATTTCAATTTATATAATTAATAATTACAGAATTTTAAAAGTAGAAAAACTGAGTATCTGCTTACCTCATGGTTACTGCTTCTTGGATTCTCTCTTCTTTCTTTACATGCTATACAATGGAGAAATACAATTCTTAATGATTTTATACTTTGTATATATCTTTTACAAAACTGAACTCTAACATTGTACATATAGGAAACTATTTCAATGGAGGGACCACATGAGGTGTGCAAACCCAGTAAAATAGCAAAGCAGGAAAATAACCCACAAACTACAGTCTATAATAGAGTTTATAAATAAAAAAACAGACCTGTTACTGTTGCATTACAAGAAACCCATTCAGCCCAATGAAGCTTGTTAACTCTTATTCACCAAAAACATCAAACAATTTCAATTCACAAAATATACATCCCAAAAGTGCTGCTTTCAATAAATTTCTAGCCTGCTCCAAATTATTCTAAATGTTTTGTGGTGAAATTAATAAATTAAACACGTGTACCCTATACCCACAACTCCTTCCTTTACACATGCCTTACACCCTTAAACCCTGCAATACCATAAGGTAAGTCTTCTCCCGACTTTTTCTAGTGCTGTAATATTAATTTCATCACGATGTAAACCAGATGTATCCTCACAAGTACACAAGTTTGTGTGTGTAAATATGTATGTAAATATATGTATATGTATATACAGTATATATGTAAAGAGATTGTGAAACAACTTTAACTGCCTGTCATTGGCCCATCTCCTATGTTCTTGAGACTGCACTGGGAGAAACAACAAACCTTCTTGTGACAGCACATATGGATGTGCCATCCTGGAGGAGCTGGACTACCTTTGCAACCTGAATTGGCTGCAGGTACTGCCTCATACTACCAGTAGTGACAAGCACACTAGCAAAAAACAAAACTAGTGAAGAATCAGTTAGGAAGGATAAGGAGAGAGCAATTGTCAGTGGCCATCACCTGCAAAACCATTCCCTTTTTGGGGGGGTGTCTTGCTGTTGCCACTCCAGTGCTGTTATCACTTTCATTTGCACAAACTGATATCCCTGAAACTTAATCGACTTAGTGTTAGACTGTGATGATTAAGTGTTCCCTGACAGAAACAGCTTTGGCAGACCCAAAACTAAAACAGAATCACAAGTGTCTGAGAGTTATCAGGTTGCGTGAATGTGCCCCACAGGACAACAGCTTCAAGCACAGCTTAACAGTGAATAAGGGACTTAGAAAGAATAATGAAAGTAAATTTGCATTCATTGTCTGAGTATCCACGGTCAGCAGGTGAATGCAGATGTTTATCCAGGCAGCAAATGATGATGGAGGAATTCCTCCACTTTTTCCATAACAAAATTAAAGATCTAAATAATTCAACGAACATAAATACATCATCTGTTTATATCTCTCCCTGTTTTCCCACTCTATCCAGCTCCTTCTCCAAGTTTATAACCTGCTTTGTATGATGAGGCCGACTACTTGTGTACTGGACCCCATCCCCACCACACTACTTAAATCCTGCCTTCATGCCATAATCCCGACTGTTACAACAATAATAAACTCATCCCTTGACACTGGCTCTGTGCCGCTCACTTTTAAAATTGCTTCTGTAGCCCCAATGTTAAAAAAGTCTGGTCTTGATGCTGACAATCTTAACAATTTCCGGCCTATTTCCCACTTACCTTTCCTGTCAAAAGTTCTCGAGCGTGTTGTAGCTTCCCAACTCACCAATTACTTAACCTCTAATAACTTGATGGAACCCTTTCAGTCTGGTTTCAGGGTGCGGCACAGCTGTGAAACTGCTCTGCTATGGGTAACCAGTGATTTGCTTATGGCAGCAGACTCTGGACAAACTGCATATTAATTCTATTAGAGCTCAGTGCAGCATTTGACACTGTCATACATGACGTTCTATTGTCCAGAATGGAGAATATGCTGGGTATCTCTGGCACTGCCCCCCAGTGGTTCAAGTCCTATCTGACAGATAGGCAAGAGTTTGTTAGTCTTGACAACAGCAGATCCAGCTCAGCGCCAGTCACACAAGGAGTCCCTCAGGCCTCTGTCCTCGGCCCTCTTCTCTTTTGTATTTACATGCTTACCCTTGGCCATATTATCTGTAGCTATGGACTGGGTTATCATTTTTATGCAGATGATACTCAACTCTACTTCAATGTTAAAAGTGGAACTTCATCAGAACTTTCTCAGCTCACAACCTGCCTTAGTGAAATTAAAACCTGGATGGAGCAGAACTCTTTAATATTAAATTGCAACAAAACTGAACTCCTGCAAATTGAGACTAAAATGCAACTTAATAAAATGAGCTCCTTCCCAGTCCATCTTGGCGGTGGTCTCATCAGACCTGCCTCTACTGTAAAACATCTTGGTGTCATTTTTGATTCCTCCATTTCTTATTCCACCCACATAAATCACATTAAGAAACTTTCTTACTTTCACCTCTGTAACATATCCTGTGATTGCTCCTTCCTCTCCTTCTCTAATGCTGAGAAACTTGTCCATGCTTTTATCACATCCCGCATCGACTATTGTAATTCCCTACTGGCAGGTGCCCCTTCTAATCTTATATCACAGCTCCAGCTTATTCAAAACTCAGCTGCAAGAGTTCTTACTCGAACCAGCAGCAGCAAGCACATCACACCCATCCTGTCCCGTCTTCACTGGCTCCCTGTGTCTTACAGAATCAAATATAAAATCCTACTAATAACCTACAAAGCCTTAAATAACCTAGCGCCAAACTACATCAGTGACCTTCTCCATCACTATGTGTCTGCCCGCCCACTAAGGTCCTCTGATTCTGGCAATCTTGTTGTACCCCACACTAATCTACATTCCATGGGTGACAGGGCCTTCAGCTGTATAGCACCCAGACTCTGAATGACCTACCGAAATTAATCAGGTCAGCTGACTCCATGAATTCTTTTAAAAAACAACTCAAAACTCATCTGTTCAGGAAGGCTTTTAGCTCTGCTTGACTTTATTACCCTTCTCTCAGTTTACCTCTCTGTCAAGATGCTCATGTACTGTAAACTGTATGTGTGTGTGTGGAAGACCATCAATTATGTTGTCTGTTTTTTTTCTTCTCTGAATTCACTGCCGTAATCTTCTTTATTTATTTATCTGGTTTGTACAATGCTATATACTGTATACCCTGCCATTCTTTCTCATATTCTGTAAGTGCCTTGAGCATGGGAAAGGCGCTATATAAATAAAATGTATTATTATTATTATTATTATTATGGGAAGTAAAATTGAGGAAAGTTTCAAACTGAGAGGTTTGTGGATAGTCTACAGGTTAATTAAAAAGATTACATTTATTCTGTTTAATTAATTTTCCTAGGTTGGATGTGGTCAAGTGGATTGATATTTGTCTTTGTTCTTACATAACCCAATATCTATCATTATTGTTGGTTTTCTTTTACTATACTCCTTTTTTTTATCAATAAAAATAAAATAAAATGTATTTAGTCAGTATTTTAAAACTTCCACATTGGCTAGACATTCATTCATTCCATATTTGAAGTAAGAGACAAATCTTTCTAACGATGCTACATATGGTGTACATGCATAATAATAGAAAAGGACAATTAGTGGGGCTGCCAAAAAAGAACATTTAATTGCTAAAATCATAGCAGCAAGCAGTAAGTTTTTTGTTGTTAATTGGGTTTTGGAAACTAACATAATGTTCATTTTCGTAATAGCTAAAATGTGACAAAGCTCATCCAATACATTTTGAATGGTACACGAGTACCAATAAATGTAGACTTCAGTCAGGAGTAATAAGTGTTATTAAAGTCAGTCAAGCTCCATTTATGTAAGCATAAGTAATAACAACATCTAATCACCTATAAGGCACCTTAAAAACAACAGAAGAAAGACATATATAGGAATTTGATTAATATTCAATTAATCTTCAACTAATATTTTTGATTTCACACCCATATCCTTAAAGTTGGGACAAATGTTAAAATGAAAGAGAGGTTTGGAAAGCTAAAGCATTAGTAGTATATAACATTTAAATTTTAAAGTTGACTTGTCTATTAAATATTACTCATCACTAAATAATATTAACCAGATGTGTCCTCCACATACTACTGCTAACATAAATTTCACAGCAATAAACGTCACAATCCTGAGAAAGTCACTTGCTGAAAAAACTCATTTAACAAATGTGTTGATATAAAAGCAGCAAGTAAAAATATTCAGAATACTACTGGCATTCACTAATATTATCATTTGCTAATAATGTGGCATTGTTTTAATATGTGTAGAATTTTATTTTTCACTACTGACTTTAAGCAGTATACATTTTCAGTTACTGAATAGAATCTTTTTAGTGAATAAATTTAGTATGTGAACATGGACAGATTAATCAAGAACATGGTAGTCATTTTATCATCTCTATGAGCAATATGCTGAATCACATAATGCCTATAAAACCTCCCCTAAGCCAATACCCTATTAAACCCTTCAACTCCCCCTTCATTTGTTGTTACACAAACCCTAAATGAAATTCAGGTCATGACATATATATATTTTTTTATTTATTTATACCTGCTCTTTATGATATACTTACGAAAATGCAACATTCCTTTCTTCCTCAAAATCAGTAGCAGTAACAGTAACACCATACCTATAGCCAGCACAGCTACAACGGGTTTCCACCAAGGGGTGCCTTGATCTGAATCAAAATAATTTTTTCCTATTAAAAGCAAATAATAACACCAAGCAAATGTTAATAAAGTCTGCACTTCATTATATATTCTCAACTGACAACCCTAATTTTTTTTTATTATTATTTTATTAATTTTATTGTAATCATTCTGTACAAATAGATCAATTTTTACAAAAAATAGGATTGAAAACAAATCAAACCCCACCCCTGAGAAGGACAGCATGGCCAAAGGAGTAATACTTAAGGCTTGTAAACATGCCTAAATTGTTGAGTTTAATAGGGCAAAAAAGATAAATGGAGAAGGAAAAGAAATGCAAAAATAATTATTTCTTCTTATTCTAAAATATTATTGATTAGATCATGCCAGGTTTTGAAAAAATTCTGTACAGATCCTCTAACTGAGAATTTGACTTTTTCCAATTTCAAATAATATAAAACATCGGTTTCCCACTGACTTATTAGAGGAGAGTTAGGATTCCTCCAATTTAACAAAATCAGTCTGCGTGCCAAAAGTGTAGTGAATGCAATCACAGTTTGCTTGTCCTTCTCCACTTTAAATCCATCTGGAAGAACACCAAACACAGCTATTAATGGGTTATGAGGGATTGTGACACCAAGGCTGTCTAAAAGGCACCAAAATGATGTTAATTTGGTGCATGCCCAGAACATGTGACCCAGTGAGGCAGGAGCTTGGCTGCAGCATTCGCAGGTTCGATCTTGCCTTGGAAACATTTTGGATAGTTTTAAACGAGACAGATGAGCTCGATATATAATTTTAAGTTGAATAATTCTAGGCTTTGCACATAGCTCGAGTGAATTCTCTGCATTGCTACCCTCCACTCCTTTTCTGATATATTAATTAAGAGATCTTTTTCCCATTGTCCTCTTGGATCTTTGAAAGGAAGGGACTCTAATAAAATTTTATTTATTGCAGAAATGGTGTCTAAGTCTTCGAAATTGAGCAGTATTTTTTCCAGCATGGTGGAGGGTACGAGATGAGGAAAATCGGGCAGGTTCTGTTTAACAAAGTTTCTAATTTGAAGATAGTGAAAGAAATGTGTAGCTGGAAGGTTAAATTTGGAATGTAATTGTTCAAAGGATGCAAAGATATTGTCTATATAAAGATATCTGAGCAATTTAATCTCAAATCTTTTCCAGATATTAAAAACTAGATATGTTTGCGAGGGTTGAAAGAGGTGGTTCTCCTGCAGATGTGCCACAGATAAAAGATTTTCCATCTTAAATTGCTTTCTAAATTGGTTCCATGTTCTGAGTGAGTGAAGCACAATTGAGTCATTAGTATATTTGCGATAAGTTGCATTTATTGGAGCACAGAGCTGGGAATATAAAGAAGTACTGCAGGATTTTACTTCTATTGCGGACCAGGCCTGTGTATGTTCATTTATTTGTGTCCAGGTTTTTATGGCTTGTATGTTTGCTGCCCAGTAATAAAACTGAAAATTAGGTAGAGCCATGCCACCTTCTGCCTGAGGTCATTGTAGGGTTGCTCTTCAGATACGTGAATGTTTTGAGTTCCAAATAAATGAGGTTATGGTTGAATCTAATTGCTTAAAAAATGATTTATTGATATATATTGGAATGTTTTGAAATAAAAAAAGAAGCTTAGGAAGGATATTCATCTTAACAATGTTAATTCTTCCGGCTAGAGTGAGATGAAGGGTTGACCATCTATTCAAGTCTTGCTTAATTTTTTCCATACAGATGGCGAAATTTTGTTGATAAAGAGCTTTAGGTTTACTTGTGATATTTACCCCTAGGTATTTAAACTGTTCTGCTATGGTAAAAGGTAGGGTGTCCAATTTAATATCATATGCTTGTGAATTCACTGGAAAGAGTATACTTTTATTCAAATTAATTCTGAGACCAGAGATCTTTTGAAATTCTGTAAGTGCTGTTAAAACTGCAGGCACAGTGTTTTCTGGGTCTGATATATATAAAACCATATCATCTGCATATAGAGAAATTTTCTGTTCCAGTCCTTCTCTGATAATCCCCTTTATCTGATAAGAATTTCGACAGTGGACCGCCAGTGGTTCAATGGTGATTGCAAACAGCAGTGGTGACAAGGGGCATCCTTGTCTGGTGCCACGTTCTAGTTTAAAGTAGTCTGAACAAATGTTGTTAATATAAACTGAAGCTTCTGGACTGGTGTACAGTAGTTTGATCCATGCACAAATATTCGGGCCAAACCCAAATTTCTCCAATGCAGTGAAAAGTTAGTTCCATTCAATCATATCAAATGCTTTTTCTGCATCCAATGATAATAATATCTCTGGGGTGTTTGACTTTGCTGGTGAGTATATTACATTAAACAGGCGTCGAAGATTGGAAGATGTGTCGGCCTTTAATAAATCCAGTATGATCCTGTGATATTACCGAAGGCAGCACTTTCTCCATCTTTGTAGCTATAATTTTTGAGAGTATCTTAACATTATTATTCAGAAGTGAAATTGGTCTGTATGATGCACATTGTAACAAGTCCTTATTTTGTTTGTTTGTGAAAGACGGTGATTAATGCTTGACGAAAAGTTTGAGGTAGAATTTGATTGTCTCTAGCTTTTGTAAATGTTGCCAATAAGAGGGGAGCTAGCTGAGTGGAGAATTTCTTATAAAATTCTACAGGGTAGCCATCAGGGCCTGCTGATTTCCTGCCTTGAAGTGACTTTATAGCATCTTGTAATTCTGACAGGGTCAGAGGTTTATCCAGTTCCTCAGCACTAAAAGTATCTATTTGTGGTTATCTGTAATGTACCCAGAAATGCATTAGATTGTGTGTTGTCTTCTTTAAACTCAGTAGAATATAAGGTTTTATAGTAGTCTCTAAATGTGTGCATTATATTTTTATGGTCAATGATTTCATCTCCATTCGTGTTGGTGATTACTGGGATTGCATTGCAAACTTCTTGCTTGTGGATTTGTTGAGCTAAAAGCTTATTAGCTTTCTCTCCATGTTCATAGTAATGATGTCTTGAGTTATAAATAAGTTGTTCAGTTTCTTTAGCTGTCAAGATGTTGAGTTCTGTATGCAGAGCCTGCCTTTTCCTATGAAGAGCCTCACTTGGACACCTGGCTTGTTCTTCATCTATTCTAGTAAATTCGCTTCCTAGCTCTGACACTTTCTTGGTTTCTAATTTATTTCTGTGGGAAAGATATGAAATAATCTAAATCTACGATTTAATCGTAGGCAAGAAATTATTATCTATAAAGAAATACAGTAATCCCTCGCTATATCGCGCTTCGCCTTTCGCGGCTTCACTCCATCGCGGATTTTATATGTAAGCATATTTAAATATATATCTCGGATTTTTCGCTGCTTCGCGGGTTTCTGCGGACAATGGGTCTTTTAATTTCTTGTACATGCTTCCTCAGTTGGTTTGCCCAGTTGATTTCATACAAGGGACGCTATTGGCAGATGGCTGAGAAGCTACCCAGCTTACTTTTCTCTGTCTCTTGCGCTGACTTTCTCTGATCCTGACGTAGGGGGATTGAGCAGGGGGGCTGTTCGCACACCTAGACGATACGGACGCTCGTCTAAAAATTATGAAAGATTATCTTCACGTTGCTATCTTTTGTGCAGCTGCTTCCTGAAAAGACATGCTGCACGGTGCTTCACATACTTAAAAGCACGAAGGGCACGTATTGATTTTTTTATCTGTCTCTCTCTCTCTCTGCTCCTGACGGAGGGGGTGTGAGCTGCCGCCTTCAACAGCTTTGTGCCGCGGTGCTTCGCATACTTAAAAGCCAAACAGCCCTATTGATTTGTTTGCTCCTTTGAAGAGGAAAATATGTTTGCATTCTTTTAATTGTGAGACTGAACTGTCATCTCTGTCTTGTCATGGAGCACAGTTTAAACTTTTGAAAAAGAGACAAATGTTTGTTTGCAGTGTTTGAATAACGTTCCTGTCTCTCTACAACCTCCTGTGTTTCTGCGCAAATCTGTGACCCAAGCATGACAATATAAAAATAACCATATAAACATATGGTTTCTACTTCACGGATTTTCTTATTTCGCGGGTGGCTCTGGAACGCAACCCCCGCGATGGAGGAGGGATTACTGTAATCAATTCTTGAGTAGCTATGATGCACTGGTGAGTAGAACGAATATGTTCTTGAGTTTGGGTTTAGAAACCTCCAGGGGTCTGATAAGTTGTGGTTGGTTACAAACTGTGTAATTGTCTTTGCAGTGTTAGATGTCGTCCCCCCTGTGGCAGGAGTCCTATCTAAGAGTGGATTTAAAACACAATTAAAGTCCCCAGCCATTATAATTTTATGATTGTTCACATTGGGAATGGATGCAAATAGATTTTGCATGAATTCCTTATCATCGACATTGGGTGCATAAACATTTATCAAAATCATTTTACAGTTAAATAAGTTGCCCATGACCATCACATATCTCCCTTCAGGATCCGATACTACATCTGATGCTACAAATGGGACTGTTCTATGTATGAGAATTCCCACAACTCTAGTTTTCTTTGTAAAGCTAGAATGGAACATTTGACCAGTCCAGTCTTTTTGTAGCCGGAACTGATCCTTGCTTAGTAAGTGGGTCTCCTGTAAAAATACTATTTTAGCGTTTAAGCCTGTTAGGTGAGGGCATACTTTCATTCTCTTTAATTCGTGATTCAGGCCTTTAACATTCCAGCTCACAAAATTAACTGTCCCATCATGGAGATATGTTCTATAATAACAATATTTAATTAGTAAAAGTATGCCTTTTATTATCTTAACATGATGCAAAAACTCATACATTCCGAGTACAATTACTTTAACACTAATTCTAATAAAAAGATCTTTATACAATAAACATGAGTGCAGTATTGCACATGCAGAAGGAAGGAAAGAGCAAGAAAAACACAAAAAGAAAAGATACATTAGAAACAAATGAATCTCTCAGCACAGTACATGCCTACCAATCTTTTCTTTCTACATGTGTACATTATTAGTTTTAATCTCAACATCATACTTCTCTGCTGTACATTTTTTTGACCTAATACAGTAATAATAATCATTTAAATGTATAGTATTATTTTCTCTGAGGTGTGGGGACACAGTAAATGCTTTCTAGTTATGAAGACTGAGTGATGATGAAATTCATCTCAGAAAGACAACAAGCACACCCCACAAAAGTGGTGTGTGGTCTGAAATCCAAATCCAGTCTCTTTGAGCTGTGACACAGCAGTGCCATTCATTATGCCAGTGTACCACCCCAGATACATTAAAACAAGGAAAGAATTGTACTCCAGGTACAATTATCATCTACATGCATATATTTTGAAGTGGGATCTACCATTCTTTTCAACAACTTTGAACAATAGCCAGAATAAACAAAAGACAGGTTATGCACTATAAAATCACTAGAATACCCCATTAAGGCAAGGCACTAAAAACAGTCAACTCATAATCCATCCATCCATCCATCCATTTTCCAGCCCGCTGAATCCGAACACAGGGTCACAGGGGTCTGCTGGAGCCAATCCCAGCCAACACAGGGCACAAGGCAGGAACCAATCCTGGGCAGGGTGCCAACCCACCGCAGGACACACACAAACACACCCACACACCAAGCACACACTAGGGACAATTTAGAATCGCCAATCCACCTAACCTGCATG
The DNA here is from genome assembly GCF_900747795.2 of Erpetoichthys calabaricus. Taxonomy (NCBI): domain Eukaryota; kingdom Metazoa; phylum Chordata; class Cladistia; order Polypteriformes; family Polypteridae; genus Erpetoichthys; species Erpetoichthys calabaricus. The sequence continues at coordinate 261,617,175 of NC_041395.2, read as the reverse complement.
TCTTTGGACTGTGGGAGGAAACCGGAGTGCCCGGAGGAAACCCACGCAGACACGGGGAGAACATATAAACTCCACGCAGGGAGGACCCGGGAAGCGAACCCAGGTCTCCTAACTGCGATGCAGCAGCGCTACCACTGCGCCACCGTGCCGCCCTCAACTCATAATCATTAACAACAAAATTAGATTTTACTGCATTAGCTATAGCTGCTGAACATTACGTTACAATTATGTTTAGTTCACTACAAACAAAAACAAAGACCACCAAAAATATTAAAAGAAGCTACAATCATAAGTTTAGGCCATACTCAATAGGTGCTGTTATAACTTAGTGGAAACTCCCAAACATGTTATTCTTATGACAGACAGCCATTAACGTTAGCTTTTTACTAAATAAAGACTAATTAAAACATATGATTGACACTCTAGTAGTTGTCATCACATATATTGTTTACTTCTTTCCCCTTTCAGAGAGAAATATGCCAGTCTGCATTCCACTCCTATAATTATTATTAAGAAAAATAATAAATAAATTATTGGAAATTATCCAGCAATCACAATACCTTGTGACTTCTTGCATACAGTGTTGTTGTACTTGCTGCACGATTGCTCAATTCCAAAGTCTTTACACCTAAAACATAAGTACAGAAATATTCTCAGCAAGATATGGATTGGCATGTGAAGTTCATTATTATGGTAAATAGACTATATTATTGTTGTTGTCCACTTGAACATATAAATCCACTTTAGATGTCATGTTTTGAGGGCGGGTAGGGGGATATGCTTTTCCACCTTACCTACCAGTCCAACACATGCTCTTTACTAGCTTCTGCTGCACCAAAGTAGTGAAAAAGAGAGGTCCTTGATAAGTAAGGATACACACTGAGGAAGGAATTCCAGGAATATCGGCTATTTGAGAAGTTTCAATAAACAACTGTGAATTTTCACAACTGAGCTACACACGTGACTTCAGGCCTGTTTTTAATTTTTTTTTTCTGGTTCCTTCTTATATATACAATAAAACTTAGATGCCAGATCATAAAATCTCATTTGAACGATCATTGAGTGTGTCTACATGAACACATAAAACCAGGATAAGTTGAGTAACCTGGTTGAGGCAGAAGTCTGGTTTCTTAAAAGCCTCTGTGAAGTAAATACCATCCATCCACAAAACTGAGCACCTAAAGAATCATGGTATGAACACTGGCCACTATGCCACCCGATCACACTGTTTCAACATACTGTATCTATAGCAAATAGCTGCATAAAACCTAAAGTGACACTTTATTAATAGGTTTCTGTTGCCAGGTTGCATTCTGCACACACTTTTCTGCTCGGCTATGCAACTGAGCCCTGCAAAGGAGCAGTGCACCAGTACATTAGCTTCTTGCCTTATACTCAGTGCTGCTGGGATAATAATAAAGAAGGTGTTTTTATTTCAGTAAATGCGATAGGTTACTCTTTACATTAAAAAGAAATTGGACTATGTAATGCTCATTCTTTTTAACACATTACCCCCAACGCTGCTCTCAAGTACTGTTATGTTCAGCTCATCAACATACATGGGAAAGGCGCTATATAAATAAAATGTATTATTATTATTTATTATTATTATAAATTTAGAAATTTCTAAAATATTGAGACATTTTATTTCAGCCAGGATAAGAAATAAAGAGGTGCTGCAAAGAGGAATGGGCGAAACTGGCCAAGGATAGGTGTGCCAAGCTTGTGGCATCATATTCAAAAAGACTTGACGCTGTAATTGCTGCCAAAGGTGCATCGACAAAGTATTGAGCAAAGGCTGTCATTATGGGGTGTTGTGTGTAGAATTCTGAGGAAAAAAATGAATTTAATCCATTTTGAAATAAGGCTGTAACATAACAAAATGTGGAAAAAGTGATGCGCTGTGAATACTTTCCGGATGCACTGTAAGTCTGCGTGCCAATAGTGTAGTAAAGGCGATCACAGTTTTTTTGTCCTTCTCCACTTTAAGCCCATCTGGAAGAACACCAAACACAGCTGTTAATGGGTTAGGAGGGATTATCAGAATAAGGGTATACTCATGAAGCCAACACATGAGATATGTGTCAAGAACACCTCCATTAGTGAATGCTCATTTAAAAAAAAAAACCTTCACAAACATTACTTTTAGTTTTGATCATAGGATCTCTGACATTTACAACTTTTAAATTGTCTTTCACCATGCCAGATTCATCAGAATCAACTCATTTGTTTTGGAGGGCTAGATGAAAGAGGATATATGAAAAAGACGTACGGCACGTCTGTGTAATATGTACTCACACTGAGCCAAGGCAGACAAAACATTGACCACTCTCTACAAGGACATTTATTAAAATCATTAGCAAAGTATGCATTCTTATTGGCTTGTACTCCTAAACCCAAGTTGCTTTTAACTTGAACATACTTGAAAAGATTAAATCCGAATTGGTTCCAAATAACTTACTCTTCACATTTTTCACAGTGATTGCATACGGAATTAACACAATACCACCCTTTTTTGCATCTGCATATCCTGTCTCTTGTTGCTTCACATTTTGATTCCTCAACAAGATCTGAAAAATGAAAAAAGAAGTCCAAAATATTAACATTATCAGATTAATAAATGTACTGCATCTGTATTTATAAAACAAGCAGGCAGTGTGGTGTAGTAGTCAAGGCTTTGGAATTCAAACTCTGAGGATGTGGGTTCAAATTCCACTACTGACATTGTGTGACCATGAGCAAGTCACTTGACCTGCTAGTGCTCCAATTAGAAAACCAAAAGAAATGTAGCCAATTATATCATAAATGTTGTAAGATGCCTTGGATAAAGGCGTCAGCCAAATAAATAAATGTAATGTAGAAGCAGATTAATACATTCTAACAATAATAAGAAATAATGTTTTGTAATGCATGTCCACCTCATAGATGCATAATTTGTGATGTGAGTATAATGGGCTTTGTCTCCTGATAACAGTCATTCAACAGAACAGACACTGGCGATTCATTGTGTTCTACTGGTTATTTAACTTGTATTTTTATAAATTTATTTTACTGCATGGGGCAATAATTTACACTTACGTCTTTAAAGTTGTAAATATTTATGCGCACACAGATTGTGTTCAATGATCAGGGCTACATGAGATATTTTAAATATCCACCTTAATACAGTAATAGGATAAGTGTCTGTTTGTCTGTGTGTGCCTCTGTCATTCCTACTGATGCCATATTACAAACACTTTTAGTAATAAAATGTATTGTACTTGTCATTCCAATAGATGGCACATCACAAACATGAACATTGCTTTTCTGAATCCTGTACCAAATAGCATTTAACATAGACATATGCAATGCATGGTGCACTGCAAATGTTAACGGATTATGTCGATTACTTAGACTTTATCCTGTATTAGGCAGACCGCACATCTAGTGATTTTAAAAAATGGTAGTGAATGTAAGGTCAAAAATACAACAATATTTTACAGATTTTATTATATCAAACAAGCCTATGCATTTCAAAGACTCTACATTCCATCAAGAAAAAAATAAAACTTAAATAGTGCAGGAAAAACATCTATACACATTTACACTGAAGGTAGGACATATGTTAGAAATAATGATAACAAATTGTTCTTAACTTGATGGAATTGGCATAGCCCCTCATCAAGGGAAAAAAAAACAAGGAAGCAGAAATGAACTAAAAAATATCTATATTAAACAAAATACTTCAAAGAGGAACACAGAAAATTTGACAATAAAGTAAAAAATGAACAAAGGCAAAGCAACAAAAGTTATAGACTCCTGTCTATCTGAGGGGATGGATCACCCACTCATCCAATACCATGTGACACCAATTTACTCCATTGCTCAACTCCTGTTTTTCTACCTTTCTCTCTTATCCCGAGTGGACCCTGTACGAAGGAACTTTCCTTTTGGACTACAAGGCACCTTGTATACCATTTGTGTTGCAATACTCTGAAAGTTCATTGTGGTGGGGTGAGAGATCATTCCTGATCTACCTACGCTACCAGCGTGTCTCTAAGAATCAAAAGTGTTGCATAAATTCAATTATATCTTTCATATGTTTCAGTAACCAAATAAATGAAATCCTTGCACTTCTGGAGCTATTTAATATTTAGTTTATTTGTGACTATTCTGTTTGTTGTGAATTTCAGCTCAGCTTGTCCTTTGATAATTATGCACATGAGACACCATAGACTAAGATGCCTGTCTAATGAATATTGTCCTTTAAGACTCTTTAAACATTATATAGATAGAAATATATTTGTCCCCAAGGGGACAAATATTATCTGGTTTTCATTCTAATCAATCACAATGGAAAATATCTGATACAAATCTAATTTTCCTTCTACTGTTTTAGAGGATTCATTCAAAACCACCATTTCTAAAAGCTTTTTTCATGTTGGTGTCCGTCTTTTTTGCTGTTCAATCTGCTAGATTTGAGTACAGCATCTGATGTGAGAGGAACATCACTGTTTAATACAGACAGCCGTAGTTTAAAAATAGATTTATTTAGCGGCAGGGAGAAAACTCATCATTTCAGTCCTGGAACTTATTCCATCACCACCACCTCCCACGCATATCTGTAGTAAAGCGGTTTCGTTTTTGTGGAGACGTGATTCCGTTGCCTTCGCTGACACCGACCGCTGGCAGAGTGGAGCACAGCAAGTTCAGCCCAGTGTCCTGCGTCCATATCCGTTTTACGCCATGTAGTTTGGACGTCTGGGGCTTCCGTACTGTAATACTGCAATGTAATTCACATATGCGCTGAATCCTCTCGTTTTTGTTTTCTCTATCATGGAGGGTGGGTGTGTCTGGGGACATGTCATTTAATTACACCCGCACATCTGTAGTAAAGCGGTCCCGTTTTGTGGAGACGTGATTCCGTTGCCTTTGCTGACACCGACCACTGGCAGAGTGGAGCACAGCCAGTTCAGCCCTGCGTCCATATCCGGTTTATGCTGTGTGATGCGCTGCAGTGCGGCAATGCGCGTGCGCCTCGATGTGCCCAGCGCCCTGCGTCCATATCCGGTTTACAACCTTCAGTTAGTAAGATGGATCTTCTTTACTAAATATTAATTATTCCATTGTTTAATTATTCCATCCATACATCCAGGGTCGTGGCAGTCCCAGCAAGCATTGATCACGAGGCAGGACCAATCCCTGGATGGAATTCCAGCTTATCAGAGGGTGAATATGAGTACACACATACACTAGTAGCTCAATTTAGCATCACCAAATCCCCTAACCTGCATGCCTTTGGAAGGAAACCGAAGCACACGGACGAAACCCACCAGGAAAACATACAAACTCCTGGCAAGGAAATCTAAATCGACTTAGAAGAAAGTCATCATCATAGGAGAAGAAATTAGTATGGTCTCTAAATAAACACTCTTTTCTAATTATCCTATTTCCAATGTCTTCTAACAATGCTAAAGCAGCCATGGTAGTTGGAGTAGTTTGTCCGTTCCAGTTAGTCAGTCAGTTTCCAACCCGCTATATCCTAACACGGGGTCATGGTGGTCTGCTGGAGCCAATCCCACCCAGCACAGGCAGGAACAAATCCCCGGGCAGGGCACCAGCCCACCCAGTTGTCCATTGTATGTACCATTAAATGGTTACAGAAATTACAATCAAGTGCCTTAAATTTGTAATCAGTAAGCAATTAATTTCAGTGTAGTTGATAAAGCCAACGTCATGGATGCAAATCTAAAAAAGAAATGTAAACAACACAGAAACAATTGCACTGCTTTGATGATGTCTGTCTACTGTGTCGTTACACTCATTACAATGTATAAATTCATTATGGGTCACTTACCTTGTGCTACTGAGCTCCTGAATTGATAACAGCAATTTTAGCTTTTTATTTTTCCTCAGGGTCAAAGGTTTAGTTTGCTCTGTCCCTGAAACTCTAGTGGTTTGAAATGCACTGACTCTGGGAATCTGGGGTGTTTTATGTGGGCTTTTGCTGCTGCAGATTTTGCTACTATTCGCTACAAACCTTTTAACAAGATGTCCCCAGATGTGCATTCTCGTTTGACAGTCAATTCTGTCCCTGTGAGACTAGTACCTACCTAATGCCATTCTGGGACACACAGCACACGTAAAGGGTATACCAGCCTCAATCAGCCCCACTGCTTTCTTACTGGCATCTGTAGGACCTCTACTGCTTCTCTACCTTACATCATTATGATGATGCCTTCGCCTGTACCAACCTTTTGCCAACCATGCATGACCTCACACTATAAACATAAACTAGAAGAAACTGAATGATCAAGGATGGGAAAAGCAAAATCCTCCCAAAAATACAATGAGGTATAAAATTGATTCTAATGTTATTTGGTAAAATGAAAATTATAGTTTTTAATTAATGCAACAACATACTGATGCTACTTTAAAGATGTTCTTAACCAAATCCTAATGAAAACCTTTAGTGTGAACACAAATGTGCAACTGCTGAAGGACTACAAGCGAAAAAGATGTGGATAAATAATAAAAATCCATCATTACAGGTGTAAGCCTTAAGTAGACATTTCTGGGAATAAAAGTTCTGTCCAAATAAGTTTTAATCTTCTTCTTGTCCATCTTCTTCCCAACCAAGATTCCTGCAAAGTTTCTCAATTATCCACATCCTCTTCCCTTAATTCCAGCATATCCCTTACTATACAGTCCCTACACCTGAGTCTATGCCTGCCCTTTGACCTTCTCCATACTCTTCATTTCTCCCACACATCGTCTAACCACATACCCACACTATCTTAACCTAGTTTCTTTAATTTTCTCACAGGACTTTATCCTTCCTGCTCAGTCTTTCCCTTAGTGAAACAACTAAAGCTAACCTCATCATTCTCATTTCGGTTTTTTAATCGCATTGCCCATGTCTCTTCCTTGTACATTAATCGCACACTGTATTTGTCTTTCAACAGTACAACAAGTAGTTCATCTAAAGACACCTTTTTAACACAAACACTTAACACTCTGTCCACCACAACAGATTCCATTTTAAATGTGTACTATTAATGAATGCCAACAAAGAACAGCTTCATCCCCAGTATGGGGCACCCATGTATTCCATAGCATGACACTTATTGACTTAAATACTGTTAGTGGGAGAAGCACTGCTTAGATTAAATAGGCTCAAATCCAACAAAAACAGGCTCAAATGTGTAAATAGACTCAAATAAAACAAATCATCAAGGCCAAATGACATTTGTCCACAAATGCTTAAGGAGGTTATTCAGGACATATATAAATTCTATACATCCCATATTTTTTCAAAAATTTCTGCACACTGGGGAAATTCCTAAGGACTGGAGAAGTGGGAATCCAGGCCATTCTGTAGATGGGTACACAACTGGCCCAAATATAGAAGCAAAGGGTTTCGGTAACAGTAAATTGTTCAAAATTAAATGATGTTAAAAGTGGTATCCTGCAGGGATCAATGCTGGGGCCACTTCTCTTTTTAATGTACATTAACAATCTGGACAGGAATATAATCAGAAAGCTGGTTAAGTTTGCAGATGCTACCAAACTACTGTAGGTGGAAGGGCAGATATTGTAGAATCTGCTAAATTGTTACAGAGGGACATAGGTAGCATACAGTCTTGGACAGATGTATGGCAGATGAAATTTAATGTAAGTAAATGTAATTACAAATGGGAAGTAAAAATGGTAGATTTGAATACACAGTGGGAGATCTGAAACTTGAAAGCACCTTGTGAGAAGGATTAAAGAGTCACACTGGACTCATCACTATCTACAACAACACAATATGCCAAAACGATCATGAAACCTAAGTTTTAGTTTATACATAACGATATGTAAAGTATCAGTCAAGGGAAGTTATGTTTAAGTTAAATAATGTTTTAGTAAGGCCTCACATGAAGCACTATGTTCAGTTTTGTTCTCTATACAGTATTACAAAAAAAACATTGCAGCGCTAGACAAAAGATCAGAGATGAGTAAATAGCTTGTTTCCAGAACTAAGAAATAGGAGTTATAAGGAGAGACTGAAGGAGTTGAACCTTTTCAGTTTAAGCAAACCATTATTAAGAAGCAAAATGACAGATGTTTTTAAAATTATAAAAGGTACTAGTACAATATATCCCATCTGTTCCTTTAAAATAAATTCTGCATCAAGAACACAGGGACACAGCTGAAAACCTGTTAAGGGCAGATTTCACACAAATATTAGAAGGTTCTTCTTCACGCAAAGAACCACAGACACATGGAATACATTACCAAGTAGTATAGTGAAGAGTAGGACTTCAATGTAATGGTTGTTGATTGATATGGACTAGGTGCTTAAACACCAGGATAGTCATTATTACTGGTCTGGTATTCTTTAAACAGGTTATTTTGCTAAATAGGAGATAAATTATGTAATCACATCAGTCTCAATAAACAACCTTTTCTCAGCTCTCCCCTCTCTCCACGACAAATAAACATAAGAAATCTGGAAAAACAGGAAATCTAGGAAGGAACAAATTATCATTCAAGAATAAGACGGATACTTAGTTTTTAAAGCTGCAAACAATACCCAATGTGTTCTTCTTTATGCTGAGCCCATATCCTATCTTCATGGCAAAATTATACAAAGCTCAAAAAATGAAGGGAACACTTAATCATCACAGTCTAACACCAAATCAATTAAGCTTCAAGGAAGAGGTGCTGAAGAGGCAACAGCAAGACAACCCCCAAAAAGACAATGGTTTTGCAGTTCTTGGGCACAGACAAATGCTCTCTCCTTATCCTTCCTGACGGATTCTTTTCTAGTTTTGCATTTTGCTAGTGCCCTTGTTACTACTGGTAGTATGAGGCGGTTTCTGCAGCTGATTCAGGTTGCACAGTGTGTCATATGGAATGGATGGGCATCCCGACCAGGAGGGAAGAAGGTTCCATGCCCGGACGGGAACCCCAGGTGGATGGACAAACATCTCGACCAGATGTACTGGCTCGGGTAAAAGGGACACAGGGAAGGACTGTCTCTTGGCGTTGTTTATTCCCCCACGAAGCAAGACTGCAGCAGCCCTGGATATCGATACCCATTTGGACACAAGCAGGGAATGCCAGGAATTGTAGTCCAGTAGCAAAGCCCATCACCATACAGCTCAACTGGCATTTGCCAGGGAATACCACAATTGGCAGCTCTAACATTGGTGCCCCAATTTCTTCACAGATGAGGGCAGGTTCACACTGAACACATGTGACAGACATGAAAGAGTCTATAGACAACATTGGTGAATGTTATGCAGCCTGCAACATCATCCAGCATGACTGGATAGGCAGTGGGTCAGTTATGGTCTAGGAAGACATGTCCTTGAAGGGTTGCATGGACCTCAACGTAATTGGCATCGGTACCCTAACTGCTGTTAGGTACCGGGATAAAATCTTCAGAGCCACCGTCAGACCTTAAGCTGGTGCACATATGAATGTGCCATTCTGGAGGAGCTGCACTACCTGAGCAACCTGAATTGGCTGCAAGTACCACCTCATGCTACCAGCAGTGAAAAGGACACTAGCAAAACAGAAAACTATTGAAGAATCAGTCAAGAAAGATAAGGAGAGAGCAACAGTCTGTGGCCACCACTTGCAAAACCATTCCCTTTTTGGAGGTGTCTTGCTGTTGCCTCTCCAGTGCACCTGTTTTCACTTTCATTTACACCAAAGTTGGTGACGTTGATTCACAATCACTTATGCTTCCTAACTGGACAGATTAATATCCCTGAAACTTAATCGACTTAGTGTTAGACTGATGATTAAGTGTTCCCTTAATTTTTTTAGTAATATGTTTTTAGGTTTTCACAGGATAGACTTTGAACACACAATGTACTTCAAAATGTGTTCTTCAGAATAATTTGAAAATTGAAATTTCTAACCACAAAAGTCATTTAATGCATATACGTATGACTGGGACTCTGGATACCATGAAATTTAATTTATACCCCATAAAAACAATTGTTGACATAATTAAATGGTCATAGTTTGGTGGCATCTGGGAATCACTATAAAAGTCCTAGAGAACCTGTTTTTATCTTTTAGAAGCAATTATCAAAACAAACATCAAGGAAGATATACAGTACATACCCAACTGTAAGTCACAAATTGCGCAGGGTCCACATTGTCTTAAATAGTTTTTGTGATTCGTAAATGTTTCATCTGTACACTTCTTACAAGTTGGAATTGAGTGATCTTTTTCACAGTCAGAGACCACATGAGTACCTAAAATATTTAAAAAGAGACATATGTTGAACCATAAGTTTTCTTTTAGGAATACTATTATACTGATCATACATTGAATTTTTGGATGATTGTAGTTCATCCACTATTCATTAATTTTTGGACCCAATTATCTAATATGAGACGTTTGAAAAGATATACTGCATTTGTAGATTAGATACATCCCAGGAATGTCCCCTAGACATGTTTACTCTTCGTCTTTGGAAACTTTAAAGAGTGCAAGGTACCATAAAGCAATTACCAAAAAACAGTGAAGACTTAAAACTTTTTTTTTTGATACTTAGGCTGCCAACTGTCTTGCCACTAAGTCTCATCTAACATACAGTGGCTGTAAGGATTTAATTACAATTCTCCTAGTTTAATTACTTTTTGATTTTTGTGACCTTAACTTTAAATATTTGTAAAACGGAGTGCAATGCATCAGGGAACTCTTCTATACAATTGGTTTTGCATATACTGTTTTGTTATTTTAATCCAGTGTTATATTTATATGATTTCAAGTCGAAGGGGATGTCTAACTTTATGACTGCAGTTGCAGATCTCTTTGCCTATTGCATTACCTGAGTATGTCAATTTAGTCAATTAGAAATCACTAGAGATGTGAAATTATGCAACTGTATGATGACTTTCCAGCAGTGTCACGTTTTCAAAGTACTGCAATCTCACCTCTTTTTCTGACAGCCAATAACATGCTGTCTGAAGGAGCCAGTTTCTGTACAAATGGTTTACAGATACAACAGGTTCAGCCTCTGCCTCTGCCCTCATTTTTTTTCACTTTTCTCTATTCTATCATGGTACACAAAACATAAGGCATCAGATACGCCTCTCTTCTGTTTGCGAGAACCTTATACTTATTCTCCGTTGCTACATTATATACATTGTACTTCTGGGCGAGCGCTCATTGGTTGTCAGGTCTCCAGCACACAAAGCCCATCCCTACAACTTAAATTAAAAATCAAACATCTTTGATTTTGTCGGGCATGTCGCAGTCTAGTTGGACTGAGTTCTTGGGCTTCTCACACTAAACAACTGGTGGTCACAGGTCAGTCTGCGACTGAAAATCACTGCCAAAGTCATAGAATGTGATATGGCTTTAAAGTGTCATGTATTCTAAGTAATTGCACTGTAAGATTTTGATTGTATTGGTGACTGCCTTTATGATCCTGCACAACCCCTTTCAGAAGTAACTGGTAGCTTTTACATTTAACAAGGTGTATCATATTTACCTTCAGGGCACATTTGGCAGCAACGTTTTTCCTCTGTCGGATATTCATCACTGGGACAATCACCATAAGTAACCGGGGAAAAAAAACCAACCTATAAAGACGAAAAAAAATCAGGCTAGTTTAAATACAGATGAAATAAAGCAATGCTGGCAACTTTCTATAATATGACATACTGTATAAACCAAATGTCTAATCTATCTCTGGGGCATTAATCCATTCATCTTCTACCACTCTTACCAGGCTCAGGGTTGTGGTGAGCTGGTGCCAATTCCATTGCTATGCACATTCACACACACACACACACACACAAACACACAAATTTAGGAGCATTAATATACTCTCTGTGATTAATACAATACCTCGACAAGACTCAAGTAATACATATAACATTAAACATGCTTATTTAAAAACTCTAAACTGATGCAGCATGAGTGAGTGTGGCTATGTGCTTAATAGTGCCGTCTTATTCAGTGTTGGTTCCTACCTGTTGGACTTTGTAATGAAATGCAGAAAAAAAGATGGGTAGTAAAACATAATCCCTGCTAAATACTGGGTCTTCTAATATCTGCCCTACATTATTCAGTACTACTTTGGGTTGGGATGAGCTCTTTCAGCTTCTAAGAAATGAATGGAAAATTGATTGGTTTAGGCCAGTTAGTTTTATGGCAAGACTCAAAGTGAAAAGAATCCTCTCAAAAATACACAAAAGACATTTAATTACATACTCTTCTTCTGCTAATCCTCATATCTATCAGTCTCTTTAGATTTGGTGTCAGTTTAGGAGACATTTTAAACTACAGTCTATAGCAGTGCTTTTACCTATCGATGTAAACCATTTCTTCATTCCCTGTGATGAGGATGTACCATCTCTCCTTTTATGAAAAACTGGTAACTAAAACTAAAGAGCAGCACATTGATAAAAAAACATCATTTTGATGCTTCTGCAGCTGCTTGGTTTGCTAATATGTGGAATAATCTGTCCGAATTGAGTGCTCATCCTAGCACAGCCAGCAATGTTATCAATAAGATGGCATATTTTAACTCTTAAGGTGAGAGCTGCAGCTGACATAGTGACCCCTGAAAAAATTGTTAAGAAATCCTCCAGCACTAAAATACCTTAGATAATTCAATGAGTGTCTGATAATAAGAGAATATTCTATATGACTGAGCATAAATGGAGGAAAACTGAAATAACAATATTGGCCTTTTTTATAGTTTAGAGTTGTGTACAACAAAATAGTCCTATCTTGAGAGGCAGTCCTATTTTTTTGTAAAATTTTAAATTATTATGCATAAAACTCAAGTTTTACTTACAATTGTATTGACTATTAACATTATTTATTACTATTTTAATTGATTGCCCCTAAACCCAGTTCTTTCAACAGAATGCCACTAAAAACATTTAGAGAAACATGTGAGGCTTTTGCCACAAATTTTTAAACTCAATATGAATGATATTAGAAGTAATATAATAATATATCCCTCCAAAGTTATTTTCTTTGCTCTTTGTAGCAAATTAAATTTCACCACTGAAATAGGTTTACCTGAACTCCGTAGAATAATTCCTCAACTAAAACCTTCCACTTGTGTCCTTGACCCAGTCCCAACAAGCTTTTTAAAGAAGTCTCTGATGTGCTAAATGATTGTGGTACTTGACATAGTGAACTTGTCATTAGATACCGGGGTCTTCCCAGATTGTCCAAAGACTGCAGTAGTTAAACCCCTGCTCAAAGAAAAAAACCTCGACTTCTCTGTACTTGACATCTTTAGACCCATTTCTAGCCGGCCTTTTTAAGTAAAATTCAAAAAAGGCAAGCTGACTATTTAAATAAACGTTCCATTCTTGATACATTTTAGTCAGTCAGGTTTTAAAACAAATCACAGTACAGAAACTGCACTGGTTAATGAAGAAAATGACTTGTGGATTAATTGTGACAGAAGCCACATAACTGTTTTTGTTCTACTAGACCTATGCACAAAATATTTGACACCATAGACCACTGTATTCTTATAAATTGTCTTAGTCACTAGGTGGGTCTCGCAACCAGTGTCTTAAATTGGTTTAAGTCTTATTTAACAGGTAGAAAATTATTTATCAGTTGTGGTAATTATAGTTCAGGAATCCATAATATTGTATATGGTGTACCATAAGGGCCTATACTGGGCCCATTGTTATTTTCAATCTACCTGCTACCATTAGGCCAGATTATATTGAAACACAAGGTGAGCTAACTCATTTATGGAGATGACACCTACTTGACTATAGCACCTGATCAACCTGGCACTTTGGGATCTGATCCAATAGCTTTCTAATATTTCTGAATGAATAAGTAGTAATTTCCCCAAGCTAAATAAGGAAAAAACTGAAATAATAGTCATTGATAAAATGGAAATAATGAGGTATTAGAGACAAACTTAATTCCTTAGCAATAAATGTCAAGGCAGAAGCTAAGAATTTAGATGTAATCATGGACCCGAACCTAAACTGAAAATTACACATATTACTAGAATTGCATTTTTTCCAAGCAATATTGCAAAAGTTAGACCTCTTATAATGCTGCAAGATGCTGAGAAATTAATTAATGTTTTTCTTTTTAGTAAACTAAATTACTGTAATCCACTCCTAACAGGACTGCTTAAAAAAGGCATCAATTGGTTGCAGTGAGTCCTGAAAGCAGCAGCAAGAATCTTTACCAGAAAAAGAAATTCTTAGCATATCTCACCAGTTTTAGTGTTGTTTCATTAGTTACCTGTGTCTTTTAGAATAAACTTAAAATACTGCTAATGGTATATAATGCCTTAAATAATCTTACTACTTCCTGTATTTTGGAATCATAACCTTAGATCATCTAATAGCTGTCTGCTTATTATTTCAAGAGCCAAGCATAAAAGAGGAGGTAAGGCAGTCTTTTGCTGTTAAGATCCAAAAATCTGGAACACTTTACCAATAGAAGTATGCTAGGCTATCACTGTGGATCATTTTTAAAAAGTCCTGAAAACCCACTTTTTCATTTTGCTTATTCATAGCTATCCTTTTAGTTCTACTCTTAATAAACTAGATACACATTGAAAATTCATAGAAGAGTATGATAATTCTATCATTATTAATCTTTACTTTTCTTTGTTTTCTTTTCAGGTTCTTCTATGGTGACGTTTTGTGCCACCACTGCCTGGTAAAATGACTATGTTTGAATGAAAGAGTATACCTCAATCTCAATCTCTAACAAGACCCACTAAGTTAAATCCTCTAAGATGAAGCCAAAAAAAAAAAAAAAAACAACAAGGAACCAATTAAGGACATTCACATTAGGTATAATGCCCAAAAGGAGCTAGAGTCTTCTGGTCTTGGAAGCCCTGCAGATGCTTTTTTGTCTAGCTTAACTAGAGCTTTTTTTGTTTTTTCTGATCTCCCAGTCATCTGACCATATCATCAGACCCATTTTTATAGACTTAAAACCTGATTCTATATATAAGGATTCTACTTCTCTATTAACTACAACTAGCCAACCTGCGGCGTAGCATACACCGCATAATTATTTATTGATGGGTGAACACTTCCTGAAAGACACAGTTGTACAAATGGGGTGGGTTTGAGGATACGACTGTGAATATTCATGTAGTCAACGTATTGTTGAGCAGACTGTATGACTATGCTTCTGTGACTAAGAACAATGGACAGCACGTTGCCAAAGTTATCCCAATGTTGGCAAGCAAAGGTTACAGCTATGTTGCGAAGTTCGAGAGCAACAGTTTCGTCGATGACATTTTTCCAGAAAAAAACAACTGATAGAAACAAACAGTTACCTGATGCAGGAATTTGTATAACATTGAAAGAATTGTTGTTTCCATGAAATACATTTGAAGCGGTGGCCATGGTAGGCAAATGAACAGTCAACGTGACTCACAGCTGCATGTGGACTGTAGCACAGACCAAAGCGAGTGAGGATGTGTTTGGTGAGGTGTTGGGGGTGAGCACATGAGCAAGCATTGCCTCGAGAGCGAGGGTGGACATGGGAGGAGGGTTAGAGTTGGTGGGCGGGGCTCTGTCGTGCGTTCCCCATGACGCATGAGGAGGGTTAGAGTTGGCAGGCTGTGCTCTGTCGTTCGTATCCCATGGTCGGGCGACTTGGTGAATTATATATAGAAAAGCAGCCGGAACCGAAAAGAACAATGAAAAGTCAACGTGGCTCAGAGGTACATGTGGACTATAGCAGAGACGAAAGCGATTGAGGCGGTGTTTGATGAGGTGTTGCGTGCGGGCACATGAGCAGGAGGAGGGTTAGAGTTGGCGGGCGGAGCTCTGTCGTGCGTATCCCATGGTCTTAGAGTTGGCGGATACAGGCATGTCTTTTTGAAAGTTTGGCCCTGTGCCTTAGTAATTGTCATTGCAAAGGCTAATCTAACAGGAAATTGTCTGCATGTAAAAGTAAAAGACAAATTTGAATCTGATGGGGTCAGGAAATTGTCTGCATGTAAAAGTAAAAGGCAAATTTGAATCTGATGGGGTCAGGGAAATCTGGGGAATAAGGACAGTTTGTGAGGTAGCAGCTGCAATAGTTTTACACTCCAGTACATTGTGGTGAATGCTGGTAACAGTCAGGCGGGCAGGCAGGCGAACAGGTGGGCAAGCCAACAAAAACACTATGCTCTTAGTATGGTATGAATCAGGTTTTTGTAGACAAAGGTTTTCCCTGTTCCTGCAGGACCATCTAAGAAGAAGCATGTTTGTCGCGGATGGGAATCGCTGTATGCAGCGTGTAAAACAGTTTGCGAGGGTGGACGCAGTCGTGCGTATCCCATGACGCGGGAGGAGGGTTAGAATTGGTGGGCGGGGCTCTGTCTTGCATAGCCCATGGTCTTAGAGTTGGTGGGCGTGGCTCTGTGAGTTGGCAGGCGTGGCTCTGTCGTGCGTATCCCATGGTCTCTGTCTTGCGTGCCATGGTCGGCTGCTTAGTGAATTATATATATAGATATTTAAGTATACAGTGCATTATTTTTGTTTGTTATTTAATTACTATTATTTGTATTAATTTTAATTTGTTGGTTTTCTTTTTGTTTGCAATTATTTCTTTTGACATCTTGTAAAGCACTTAAGTGATTTGGTTGGAGTGTAACTGTCAGTAAATGATTGCACTATTTATATTTTGTGTTCAATGTGAGTACAGTAATCCCTCCTCGATCGCGGGGGTTGCGTTCCAGAACCCCCCGCGAAAGGTGAAAAACCGCGAAGTAGAAACCATATGTTTATATGGTTATTTTTATATTGTCATGCTTGGGTCACAGATTTGCACAGAAACACAGGAAGTTGTAGAGAGACAGGAACTTTATTCAAACACTGCAAACAAACATTTGTCTCTTTTTCAAAAGTTTAAACTGTGCTCCATGACAAGACAGAGATGACAGTTCCGTCTCACAATTAAAAGAATGCAAGCATATCTTCCTCTTCAAAGGAGTGCGCGTCAGGAGCAGAGAATGTCAGAGAGAGAGAGAAAAGCAAACAAATCAATAGGGCTGTTTGGCTTTTAAGTATGTGAAGCACCGCGGCACAAAGCAGTTGCAATGAAGGCAGCAGCTCACACCCCCTCCGTCAGGAGCAGAGGAATGTCAGAGAGAGAGAGAGAGAGAGAAGAGAGACAGAGAAAAACAAACAATCAAAAATCAATACGTGCCCTTCGAGCTTTTAAGTATGTGAAGCACCATGCAGCATGTCGCTTCACGAAGCAGCTGCACAGAAGGGAGCAACGTGAAGGTAATTTTTCAGCATTTTTAGACAAGTGTCCGTATCGTCCAGGTGTGGTACACCCCTGCTCACACCCCCTCCGTCAGGAGCAGAGAATGTCAGAGCAAGAGAGAGAGAGAGAAAAGTAAGTTGGGTAGCTTCTCAGCCATCTGCCAATAGCGCCCCCTTGTATGAAATCAACTGGGCAAACCAACTGAGGAAGCATGTACCAGAAATTAAAAGACTCATTGTCCGCAGAAATCCGCGAACCAGCAAAAAATCCGTGATATATATTTAAATATGCTTACATATAAAATCTGCAATAGAGTGAAGCCGGGAAAGGCGAAGCGCGATATAACGAGGGATTACTGTATAAACAGCAGCAGGGGAAATAACATTAAAGACAATCGTTTGTAGAGGGAACGTTGTTGGTGCAGGATGTTTAGGAACTGGATCTATGCTTTAACCTCCTGTCACACACGTGTGCATGGGAGGCAGCTAAAGGGCTTGAGTAAAGGCAGTTCTGAGGCATGCCGGGATGTGGCAGAGTGTACTGACTCTTTTTCTCCCTTCCCTGTAGACCATTCACGGGAGATTCCACCTGGCTCTCTTGACGTCACTTCCGGGACCAAGCCAATGGAAGGAGACCTTGCCGGCTCCGACCCCTGTGATATCACGTCCGGGCTCGAACCAGTGGCTGAAGAACATGAGCCCGATCCTTATGATCTCACTTCCTGTCTCCCCCTTTAAAAGCCTGCACCTTTTCCCCATTCCCTCAGTCTTGTTTTGGACTCGGTTGTATGCACATCAGTGCTGTATATTTTGAGAAAGCAACTTTGCAGCCAGGATACCAAATTATACGGGTGGCTGCCCCAAACCTTTATATGACTCTGTCTCGAGTTTGTGACACTCCTTAGCATTGCATTTTATTTAAAAAAAAAAATTTAAAGTTGCATTTTTTGGGCATGAAAAATTACATATTTATTAAATCTCAAAAGTATAATAATGATACAAAAAATAATTGTAATGATGAAGAAAAATAATATGAAATGAACAATAATCCCAAAAATAATAACAACAGTAGTAACACTAATACTAATGATGCCAAAACAGTATATAATCTCAAAAGGAGTCCTTTGTGGGGTAAATCTTAATGCACGGTGAAAGACACAATCCAACATCAGAGTCGGGACAATAATAGTGTGTTTCTTTTCTGATTTTCTTTCCAGATTTATCAGTTTTTGAACAGCACACTGCACAGGAGTTTTTTTTTTCTGTTGCGAGTTATATAATCAATAAAATGTATACCAATAGGACACTCTGGATTGACCCGCGATGTGCTGGGTTGCTTTAGCAGTAGTGTGAACGGTGAATGTGCGGAAATGATTTGTTCTACAAGTGGTCATGTAAAGTTGCATGAGATACAGTTTTACTAGCTTTTTGTTAATATAAGATGAATGCATTCCAAATGTACTGTTCCACCAGATAACGAAATATGTTTTTGTAGTATATCTTTTGTTGCCTCCACATAACAGGATAGAAAGTCAATTCTTGATTTGCGCAATCTTTGTTGCCCATCATGCTAATGTAGCTGACCACAGCACAAAGCTTCGTAACTTGTTTGTTGCCTTTTGCCTATACAGTGACCATAGCTGCCTTATGTACAGTGCTAAGACGACAAACATCTTTCATGTCCTTCATGCACTTCACCCTTTTGCCAAGCTACCACCGCACCTCACTGTAATTTAGCTCTGCCAAAGTCTTCAGGCATGCCACAATGATTGGGTCACACTGTTTCATATACGTCAGTCTTTCTTTGCAGCAACATGTCAAATAGCTCTGGCGAAGTATAAAAATTGTCCATGGTCACACAGTAACTTTGATCCAGCAGAACATCTATCAAAGTCAGCACCGATGACGTTGCAACGCCGTAGTGATTGTATTTCGGATCAAACATGGTCCCTTTTCCAGTGTACAGAACCAAATTCCAAATGTATCCCATTTGAGATTCCCAAAGCTTGCAATACTTTATGCCAAATGTTGCATTTTTGACGAGATGTACTGTATCCATGACAGCCTGCCCTTATAAGCCATAAGACTTTAATTGATGCGGACATCACGGTGCGGAATATAATGGGTGCTGGATGGGTATTCTCATTGAAGTCTTCATTCTTGGTAAAGTGCAAATATTTCATAATTAGTGAAAACCTACACTCAGACATTATTTCTCCAAAGAATGGTGCTGCCAAAATTTTGTTCTTGGACCAGTATCATAGTTGCTCAGGTGTCATTACAAGCCTTGCAATATCAATAAGCCTAAAAAGGCCCAGTTACTGGTTCCTATCATTTTGAACGGGAAAACTGCTTAGGTGTACGGTTATTTGCTCGACACTCTTCAGCGTAATGATTTTTCTCAACAAAAACTCTGTTGATCACGTTATCATCCAGGAATAACTTCATGTAAGTGAGCGGATCATGGCTGTCAACGTCTACTTTTGTTCCTGGCTTCCCCACAAAATCAAAACGAGGTGGCGCTGGTTTATTTGAAATAGGGTCAACTGACAGCCAGATGCGAGGGTCACTTTTGGATTCATCAAAATCACTTTCGACTCACTATCCATTTCAGTTTCACCACCTGAGGACAGATTCACTTCCTTATCACTGCTAAAGAGAAGCTCCTCAGCATCATCACCATCACTGCTTGTATCACTAGCAAGAGCATGGAACACCTGGGCTTCTGAAAAATGTTTCTTACAAGATGCCATTGTTACAGAAGAGGTTACTGATCACACTTACAGATGAGAGGAGAAGACACACCGACACCTTTGCCCATGTGATGCTCAGACATAATGCTTATGCAGGACCCGCATATAACATTGCCCGAGTAATGCTCATGACTTACACTGACAGCACTTTTACAGCCTGAGTGATTCTAACGCTTACACAAGACGCATCTGTACAGTTGCCCATGTGACACTCACAACTGATGCTTTTAGCACGATTTTCGTAGTCCGAGTAACGCTTGAGTCTAACACTAAGGAGATTACGAAATAAAAAGGGGTTCCACGGGCGTTTGAAGAGTGTTCAGTGATGCGCCACAATTTTCAGAGTTTATAAACCGATAGAAAATTAAGTGTTTTCTCCCTTTTGTAAGCAGCTAGTGAGGTATGCTTGAAAGTTAAATTATGTTTATTTAAAGTTTGTTTTTTGTTTTAAATGTAACGTTAAATTAGTACGTGTTCATTAAAATATTGTTGTTTATTAAGAACAGGTTTACTTTTTTTGAATTTAGATTAAAGTAACAATTTTCTTTGTGGAATACTACATTATGTTATTAAATGTCGAGTAGATTTATTTGAATTTATATTGGAATAATTTTTATGTAATTACATACAAGTCTGAAAACGTTATAAGTGAAATAGTGAAGTAAAGTTAGTTTTCTGTATAGGTTTAATGCAAGAAGAAAGATAAAGTGTACCCTTGTGTTTTTATTTGTTAATTTATTGTATATTTAGTTCTCACAATCATGATAATTTGGATATCCTTGTTTGGGTAACATATGAGAAAAAAACATCAGTTAAGTCAAAGAACTATTTGCTCATGTTTGCTGAAGGGAGCTACAACATTCTGTGTTTGAAAATGTGCTATAGAAATAAATGTTGTTTAGGCTATGGTACAAAAATTAAATTAAAAACTTGTGCATAGACAATTGTTTGCATCATATGAGGAATAGGCTCAAAAATATGTTATTCCAAAAACATTTTTTTTCCATTACTTGAAAATCCAAGCAGTTCGGGGTCTTTTATATTGTAACTCATTGTCTGCTATTTTAAAAACAAAAATTCAACCAACTTCTTTGTTATGTTTTTTTTAGTATTGCCCTAGATCAGGGGTGCCCAATACGTCAATTGTGATCGACCGGTAGATCGGAAAGGTAGTGCAGGTAGATCGCATTGCATTCAAAAAAATTTTTTTTTAAATGTTAGTCTATCATATCCTCCCTATGGCATTTGCCACTTGATTGACATACAGGGCGGCCAGTCTGAGATCTCTTTTCTTCTTACACACAGGTCATCCCGCATGCACGCTCAAACACGTGAGCTGCTGCAAAAAGAAGGGATTTAAAAAAGGGGGTTGTTTGGGCTGGATGTAGAATTGGAAGAAGATTTTTTTTCTCACAATGTCACAATCGAAGTGCGTTTGTCTGATCTGTCAATCTATCATTGCTATTCCAAAGAAGGAAAATGTGGAAAGGCATTTTCAAACTGTTCATAAAAACTACGAAACTGACTTCCTTCCAAAAAGCGATCTGAGAAAGAGAAAGGAGAGGGAACTAAAATAGCAGTTAATCGGACAGCCATCATTTTTCACTCGGCTGAATTCAAAAGCAAAGGCAGACACACTTAAGTATTGTTCCGGGTGAGTCACTCGATCATTAAGCATAAGAAGTCCTTCCAAGATGGAGAGATGATAAAAGAGGCCTTCGTTGAGGCAGACGGCTAGGGAGAAATTCCTGCTGAGATTTCGAGACCCCTGGCCGGAGAAAAAGGAGTTTCTCCTTGTCATTAAACATGCAGAATACAAGCAACTTAATAACGATCAATGGCTGCTAGACTTGGCATTTTTTTACCGATCTGACCAACATGTTGAATGAGCTTAATTTACAGCTGCAAGGAAAAGACAAAACCATGGTCAATATGTTTAGCTCTGTTAATGCTTTCAAACGAAAAATGCAACATCTGTCCTCAAAGCTGCAGTACCTTGATTTGGGAAACATCCAAAATCTCGCGTCAGAGCTGGAGACGCAATGGAAGGCGTGTGCGCAACTTGACAGTATACGCTACACAGAGCAGATTGAAAATTGTCTGTCAGACTTTGACAGACAGTTTCAAGACTCAGCTTTATTTGAGCCAATCGCTACATTTAAGTGCTATCCATTAGGGAAGATGTTGAGGGTGATTCACCCGCATCAAAAATTGCAACACTGTTTCACCTAAAACTCCTCTACAGTGGAGGATGAGATTTTGACACTACAGGATGACATTCAGCTGAAATCTGGGGCTCATGGACAGTTTTGGAACTTACTCACAGAGGAAAAGTACCCAAACATGAGCAAATGTGCTACCTCCTTGACTGCATTATTCAGCTCTACTTATTTATGCGAGTCAGTCTTTTCCCACATGAAGATTATTAAATCCAAATACTGTAGTGACCATAAATGTATTGAATTGTTATTGTGCCATAAGGGTTATTCATTTATGCAAGATACGACAACATATATTTTATATATAAAGTATACTCAGTATAAATATATATATAATATTTTAATGTAGGTAGATCATTTTGACATGGTCATTTTAATAGTAGCTTGGGAGCCAAAAAATTGTGGGCACCCCTGCCCTAGATCATATCCCATTAAGCAAAAAGCTGGCTGCTATATTGTCTTTTGTAACCCTTTTGTTAGACATCTCATAAGATGTTGGAAACAAGCAGTTCCATCCTTCGGACATTCGTTGGGCTAGGCCTGTAATGGGTTTCATTAAGCTTGCGAAAATAAAGATTCTCTACTCCTGGCAACACTGAAACATTTTATTTCACCTGGCAACCCTTACTGGATTATTTTTCAATAGTTATCACACACTCTTAAGTTTTAGACATACTCCTCCGTCCTCTTTAAATAATTTTATATCATTACAGATAACTAGATGGATGATGCCCAGTTGCTCTACTTTCTGCTTTATTTTTTCCCTTTTTTCTATATTGGAAAGTAACTTGTTGCTTCTATATTATGGTTTGTACATACAGTATATTAATGTTTTTAGATATCACTTTTGAATGTATGTAGTTATAACTTCCCAGTTTTTCCATCTTACTCAACTGTTGTTTGTTCTGTGTTTCGGCAACATGAAAAAAGTATAAAAAAATTTTTAAAAAAGCCTGTGTATAAAATATCTGTTTATTTTTATAGTTGATATTTTGATACAGGGCCAGTATTCATTACTAGATTGGTCACAGTTTCTGTGTTTGAGTGGGTTGAATGCTATGAGCAAGTATTGGTATGTAAGCAAGTCCTCTTTGCTCAAAAGGTGTTCCCTTCACAGGAAGCGAGATGTATCCAACCCCCGCAAAAGGTCTAGAAAAAAAACAAAACAGCAGCAATCTTAACCCCACTACATTTGTCTGTGTCTTAGCTATATATTGCTGCATCTCCTAGGTTTGATTCTTGCCCTGGACCCCATGTAAATGTAGGCTCTGTAGAGCAAAGTGGGCATTGCCCATTTTGCTAGGCTTTAGTGGTACACCAGGACTGTTATCACAGCAGATTTAACAAGGGTACAAACATCCAGCTTCAGCTTGTCCATGCCTTCCATTCCAAAGTAAGGGACTGAACTCTTTGTACCAGGACCAAACTGTAGCTCATCTGATAACAAAGATGTAAATCATAGAGGCCACTCTGCAGACCATTTCAGGCCAGAACACAGCAAATAGACACCCAAGAACAAAGAGATACAATTCAAAAAGTGGCAACTGTGATAAATAAAATAACACTCCTATGAGAAGGCACTGATTGTGCAACTGGAGATGACTTTAATCCAATTAAGTGAAGTTATACATTACATCAAAAACTCCAGGGGGCACTCTGTTCACATTCTCCAAAATGACCTCTCTCTAAAAACAGCTTCTCTGAAACTAAAAAATTGATGAGCCGCTCTCTCTTTGGGGAGCTGAAAACTGACGGTCTCCTCTCTTTGTGGACCTAAAAGCTAAGACAGCCTCTGCCAAACCAAGCACTGTGCCAGTCTGAGAACGCTAAGAAGCAGCCATTACTTCAAGAAAGCAGCTTCATTAGCTAAACTCCAAAAAGAATAATGCTTTTCCACATGAAGCTGCAAAGAATAAAGCAGAAAGCAAGCCGAGAAATAACATAGCACACCACCAACAAAGGACCGCGTCACAAAGAGAAAGAGTACACTCCAACACCTGGAGCAGCAACAAAAGCAACAAATTCACCCATCAAACATCACCTTAAAGACTTGGCATCGTAAAACTATTTATCTGTGCAAAGTAAATCAGAACTCTAATTAACCAGTAAATAGCCAACTTCTTCTATCTTGCATATTTGTCTGGCTGTGTTCTGTCTTATATTATCAATATATATGTAGTTATATTTCTAGAATTCTTGTGTTTATCAATAAATTCTATTATTATGCTTCTTAAAACAAGCGTGCCTCAGTTCCCTTGATACAAGTCTAATGGTTGGAGACCACCTATTACAGCAAAGAAAGCTAATCAGGTAACAGAAGCCCTTACAAATCATTTAGTTAATTACTAGCATTGTCAAAGGCAAAACTGACAATTAATTACCCAAGTTTAATTTCTTGTTATTCCTACAACTGTATACATCTCCTGGTAATATTTCACACATATGCATGTAGTTCTGCCCAGTAAGACTATGTGCAGAGGCTGGTTTCAGCATTTGTTTAGCAGTAAGATGCACAGCATCCAGACTGGTAAAATCTAAATCACAAAAGAACTAAATAACACACACATACACATGTATTGCAGGAAGCCATCAGATCTATAGTAACTACCTGTTTTTGGCCAATTCAGACATAAGAAAATGTTTAGGTGTAATGAAACAAACTCAATGTCCCCTGAAATGAACACAAGACACAAGGAATTTTGATTTTTTACAAACCCAACAGTATCAGGCGCTAAATGGGAAACAACCCTGGACAAGGGAACAGCTTAAGCATAAAGCACATTTAGGTACAACTTTACACTCACTCTATCTGGGCCAATATAGAGTCACCGATGAAAAATTACCTAGTGACTTACAATGTCTAGTTTCCTTTAGCTTGTCAGAGTAAGAATACAGCAAGGAGTGCAACTCCACTAAAGGATAATCCATCCTTCCATCCATCCATAGTATTTTCTTGCCATGGGGAAATAACAAATTAAACAAAAAAATCTTCCTACAAAATCTTCCATTTTCATCTTAATTTGACACAGGATTTGTATTTTCTGCCCTTGACTAGAATTATTGTGTAAACTGCCTTATAAGTGTTGGGTACAACTTCTACCAGCATCTGAAACAGCATAATGCTGCATTAACAGCATTTTTTAATTTTATAAACAAAAAATGAGAGATTTTCAAGCATCTTTATACTATTACCATTCAAAAGCTTCAGCACCCTTAGCACAACTATTTCCTTTGCTTATGAACTGTGTACTGCTTTGTGATTAAATTAAGTATACTAGCCAACCCGCGGCGTAGCATACGCCGCATATATATGTACTGATGGGTGAACACTTCCTGAAAGACACAGTTGTCCAAATGGGGTGGGTTTGAGGATACGACTGTAAGTGAATGCAAAGATGGAACTCTGGAGAGAGGACGGGGAAGCGGGCCCAAGAGGTTTTGGGTCCTAACCGTCCAACGATGGGTCAGCACAACCGGTAACGATCCTTCCGCAGGTTCACCTACGGAACCCGTGTTAGGACATTTACATCCTCTAGATAGGCAAGTTCGATCGTTTGACGCCCATTCCGCCCCCGCCATTCTAGTCTGCTGATTTCTTAAGTCATCTCTTAGTCATCGTTCAGTCCGCACTGCCTGCTCATGTATCCGCCCCCAACTCCTCACCTGAATTGCTTTTGTCTGTGTACAGTCCACATGCACTTGTGAGTCAGGTTGAGTGTTCATTTTCCACACACCGCCTCAGTCGCATGCACCTGTGAGCCACATTCGGGCCGGGTGAGGTTTCCCATGTTGAGTCCAATTAAGCCAAAGGCTCCACACCTGGTGGTGCCCTTCCGTTAATTCCTTTAAGTTTCAGCTTTGCAACCATATGCCACAGTTCACATGCACCTGTGAGCCATGTTTGGGCCGGGTGAGATTTCCCGTGTTGAGTCAAATTAAGCCACAGGCTCCACGGCTGGTGGTGCCCTTCTGTCAATTCTTTTCAGTTTCAGCTTTGCAACCATACTCCCCCCGGAACCCAAAGACTTTGGTTATCCGGTTGGCTGCCCGGCAGGTCATGGGAATAACGCCGCCGGATCGCCAGTTGGCATCGTGTATGGTCAGAACTACGACGGTATGTGACCTTCAAACCTCCGACTTTCGTTCTTGATTAATGAACACATTCTTGGCAAATGCTTTTGCTCTCGCACCATGGTCGGCTGTTTAGTGAATTGTTGGTGGGCGTGGCTCTGTGAGTTGGTGGGCGTGGCTGTCTTGCGTGCGTCTTGCTTGCCATGGACTTAGTGAATTATATATATATAGATAGTATGATGTGCTTGTCTGCCAATCATATATTAAGCCACATGTTTGTCAAATCTAACCCCAAGATATACATGCCCAAAGAGACAAAGGTATTTTTTATATGTGTATTTCCATCCACATCTATGCTTTCAAAACACCATTGTGAAAAAAATCACTAAAAATGCCCATTGTATATGTAGTTCTGTTTCCAAGTGTATACATGTGCTCTTTGATGAACTATCCTCCCTTGCCCTATTAAATTCTAAACAGTACCAAATGCTTTCAAGTACCTCTGAAATGGGTAAAGCATGTTAAATATGTTACAGAAGGGCCAACATCCATATCTGGGCTACTGTTATTTTGATTAATTTGAGATTTTAATACATTTAGGTTATTTTTTTTTTTGTTATTATTTGTCTTTCTTTCTTTTGCACTTATTATTATTAATATTATTCTGTTATCATTTTTATAGCATTTTACATGCTACCCTCTTGTGTGTTTCTGTATGGCTGTGGCCATATCGTTTATGGCTGTTATGTCCATTGCCAGTCAATGGACATATTATGTCAACTCTCTCTCTCTCTCCACCTATATAAGATGGTGGAAAAATCCTTTAGGTGTCCAAGTTCCTGGATATTCTAGAAAAATTTCTTTTGTGTCATATCAAAATCAATTTAAGAAATGATGCTGAAGCTTGTTGTTTTTATTTTCCTTTTATTTGCATTACACACTTAATGTTTAGTCTTTATACTCAACTTTTAATTGCTTTTTTGTATGAATCACTGCTACCATTCACTGGCAAAAGGATAATCTTAAATTAATCTGCCAAGGTGGGCAGCCATGTTGCTACCATAAGCTTTTTTATGAATTGCACTGTAGTTGAATAAAAAGGGTGTGGAGGAAAAAAGTATGCTTTATAAGAACATTTTCTGGGTCCTAGGTACCAAATCATTGTATAGAAGCAATTTGAAAAGTTAAATTTATACCAAGTGTGGCAGGAGGTTGGGGGTCAGACCCAGCCGCAACGCCTGAAAGGACCGGAAAGGCAATCTACACGTCCCCGGACCATGAGGGGGCAACTGCCCTGGATAGTGAAGGGACCACGGAGACGGAGTATGGAGGCTCAAACCCGTTGGGGCCCGTGGCTACCGCCAGTGGGTGCCCGAAGCCTCATAGAACCCGGGAGATCTGCACTTCCCGCCTCATCTGGGAAGGTGGAGGAACAACCTTCCAGGGATGCCAGGAGTGTTTCTGGGTGCTCATGCAGCACTTCCACCACACCGGAAAGTGCCGCCAGAAGGACATCAGCAAGCACCTGGAACACATCCGGGGGAGTATAAAAGGGGCCGCCTTCCTACAGTCGGGGAGCGAGTGTCGGGTGCTGGAGGAGGACGAAGCTCCAGCGAACGGAAGAAAGGCGGCCGCGGACGTTTGAAGGCCCATGATTTAGGGTGAATGGTGCGGGAGCACTGTGTGCTGTGCGGGACTGTGTTTGTGGACTTTATTGTAAATAAAAGCGTGTGTTTTCTAGTAGAGTCGGTGTCTGTCTGATGGTGTTCGGGCCAGCTCTCACACAGGTAAAAATATGTTAGTATTTGTCCATGCAGAGGTTGCATATTTTTCCTCTGTCCAAATGGATTTTCCTTCAGGACTTCAGTTTTCCTCCTAAATCCCCAAAATACAATAACTGTCCATTCCAAACCAGCCCTGTATGAGTGGGTCCAGCAATAGACTGACACCTGTTCACAGCCGTTTCCTGTCTTCTAGTATATGCTGCAGGAGTAGGCCTCAGTTCCACATGACCCTAAAATAGTTTTAGACTGTTATCTTTTCAATGTTGTTTAATGTTTTCTCAATTACTTTATTATTATTTGGTCTCTTTCTTTACTTCGTACATGTTTTCCAGATCAGGGTTTTGCATGTTCATGGTATCATCAGGCATGACACAGATCATCAGTATTAATGCAAACAGGAACAATCACATGGCAAGTTTTATGAATATGTAGGCCTCAAGATGAGGTGCTGTCAAATCTTCAAATCTTTATGAAATGCAATACAGTGGAACCTCAGTTCACAACCATAATTTGTTCCAAAACTCTCGTCGTAAACCGAAGCAATTTCCCCCATAGGATTGTATGTAAATACAATTAATCTGTTCCAGACCATACAAACTATATGTAAAAATATATATTTTTTTTAAGTTTTTAAGCACAAATATAGTTAATTAAACCATAGAATGCACAGCGTAATAGTAAACTAAATGTAAAAACATTGAATAACACTGAGAAAACCTTGAACAACAGAAAATTAACATTGCAAGAGTTCGCGCTATAGCCTTTACAACCCGATCACTGTAAACACTCGTTTTAAGCACAGGGGAAAAAAGGAACATTTGAACAAATCCGAACTTTATTTAAAAGCCAACCATAAACCACCAAGAAAGTAACATTACAGGCGTTCATGCTAATAGCCTTTAAAACCCGATCGCTGTAAACACTCTTTTTAAATGAGTTTTAAGCACAGGGGAAAAAAGGAACATTTGAACAAATCCGAACTTTATTTAAAAGCCAACCATAAACCACCAAGAAAGTAACATTGTAGGAGTTCGCGCCAATAGCCTTTAAAACCCGATCGCTGTAAACACTCTTTTTAAATGAGTTTTAAGCACAGGGGAAAAAAGGAACATTTGAAAAATCTGTAATTTAATAAACCACCAAGAAAAGTAACATTGCAACAAATCACGCTACGAACCACTCGCTGTAAACACTTTTTTAAATGAGTTTTAAGCACAGGGAAAAAAATGAACATTTGAAAAAAGAGAAAAGTAACATTGCAACAATTCACGCTATGAACCGAAAAATGAACATTTGAAAAATTCGTAATACAAAAATTAACCCTAAACCACCAAGAAAACTAGCCTTGCATGAGTCGAGTTCTGGCATGAAGTGAGGAGGAATTGGGTGGAGAACAATCCGGTCTCGTCGCAGTTGAACACTTGTTGCGGGATGTAGCCTTTGTCCTCCACTAATTTTGTGAAATTTTTCATGAATTCTTTCGCAGCTTCAGCGTTGGAACTAGCAGCTTCTCCATGCCTTACCACACTATAAATGCCACTTCTCTTGCGAAACTTTTCAAACCATCCTCTACTGGCTTTAAATTCCTCACTTTCGCCACTCGTAGAAGGATAGTTTTGCAGCAAATCGCCATGAATCTTCCTGGCTTTCTCGCATAACATCGCCTCGCTTACACTATCCCCTGCAAGTTGCTTCTCGTTCAGCCACACTAGCAACAGTTTTCCACCTCTTCCAACAATTGAGGCCTCTGCCTGGTTAACGCTGTAACTCCTTTTGCAACATCAGCTGCTTTAATAGATTCTATCTGCTTTAGAATAGTCGAAATCATAGATTTTGACTTCTTGTACTCGGCGGCAAGATCAGTAACACGAACACCACACTCATACTTTTCAATAATTTCTTTCTTTACTTCGATTTCAATTTTCTGCAAAACTTTCTTCTCACCACTCTTCACTTGCTTAGAAGCCATGGTTAACTGCAAAAGCACACGAAATACTGTAGAGCACAAAGAGTTCACAGGTAAAACACGCACGTCTGACTGAGAACAATGAACAGGGAGAGGCTGAACACGTGCTTAAATACAGTAATCGGCGCATATGAACCGGAAGGGAAATGAAATAGAGCACAAAGAGCAGCGAAAGCACGCATGTCTGACCGAGAACAATGCAACACGTGCAGAAGTTATCGGAGCGCACAAACCGAAAGGGAAATTGGCTTGTTTGTATACCGAGTGTGTGGTCAAGAACCGAGGCAAAAGTTTGGTGAACTTTTTGGTCGTAAACCGATTTGTACGTGTACCGAGGTTCCACTGTACTCTGAGAGTCTGTATTCAGTTATTAGGTAAAAAAGCAAAAACAAAATAACACCTTAAGATTTTCAAAATTTTTGACATTGCCCATCATTAATCTGTCCCTGCCAAGACACCATAGTTTATGATGAACATTTTTAACCATAAAAGAAAAACTACTTTCATTTTTTCCGGTCTGCTAGATTGCATCAGAATTCTGCATTTAGTGCAAGACAAGTGAGGTAACAAATCTTCTAAGAAGTCAACTGTGCTACTGTGATCAGTTGAGGTCTTCATATTACATAAAGAATATAACAGCACTAGAAAAAAGTGGAGAAGAGCTGCTGAACTACTGCTAGGACTACAGGGTTTAGAAATATGAGAAGTAAAATAGATTTTTTCTCTTCTCAGCTTGCCATATTTTGTCATTTATTTATTAATATTTATGAGCTTTATTAAGAAATTGTTTATAGGCAAGAGAATTCATATACTCTGTGTAGTATTTTGTAAGTCTGTTGAAATATTGAGGGTTCTGTAGTAATAAGGAGTAATGGGTATTGTGGAGCTACTAGGAAGTAGACTGTAATACACATGTAGTGTAATGTGTACTCAGCAATGACCTCAGTAAAAGAAACCTGTTAAAAGTTTATTACTTTAAACCTGCCTCTGTCTTTCCCTTTTTGTGAATGCAATATTACTGCCTATGTACGTATATATCTACATGCATTCTTGTGTTTACTTGTAACAATCTGTGTAAATTATCATTCAAAATGTTGGAATCTCCCTGTAATTTCCATGTTTTTGATAGAATCTAATTCTTTTCTATCACGGTCCCATTAAATTCATTTTAAAATACAGCCAAGACATTACTAATGTTACAAATGGCAATTGCTTCCTGGAATGACTGATGTAAAATTTATTGTTGCTTCATTTTCTTTCTTTTTAGATTGCTTTCCCTGAGAGTATGTATACACCTTTGTATACAATCGGATTCGTCAGTTTTTAAAAAATCTGTCGGATGGAATAACTTTCATTTTGCAAAACAAAAACAGATGGATGTGTTTCAGGAGAAAGCGGTTTTGTATTGACCACTTTTGGACCTAGAATTGAACTTTTCGAATGCCAACGTATACCTTGAAACCTAAGGAAAGACAATTTGCTGTACTCAACGGAATAACAGATTCTCTTTGTGATAACAATTACACATGTTCCTCTAATAATCGCTTAGCATTTAAACATAATTTATTAAACAGGAGCTAATAGAGATCACCATTAGAATACTGGAGTAAAAAGCTCCTGAAAATGGAGATTTGAAATCATATGTGAATAATAAAGTATAAATCAATCATTTCAAGCAGTAATAACTATTTACAACATTAATAATGTCTTGAATACATCTATAAATTAATTTAATGGCACCTTGATAGAGAAATAGTTTTAAATTCTGTCCAAAAAAACTGGTGATTCCAAACTTTTAAACGTTAGTTACAAGACAGTGTTTGTAAATGTAAATGTGCTAAGTAAGATTCTGGGCATGCTTATTTAAACTTACCTTGCACATGTATTACTTATGTTTTGCTCAGAACGATCCACTTAAACAAGACATTATATTGCCTTTAGAAATCAGTATGAACTGAAACAAGAAGTACGAATGTAATGCTTGGCATCTTGTAATAACTCGAATATCAGCGGTTGCCAAGTACATTTCGAGAAAGATATGACGTGTAAAAGTTACAGTTCTATATGAAATAACGAATGGAAGAAAATCTGGGTATTTCCACCAGCAGTAAGTGGATCTCACACCTTTTTAAAATTCCCCAGTTTCTACCGGGGCTGGGGCTTCCCATTCCTTAGACATATCTAAAACGATTGTTCTGTAAGGTCTCCAACTTTTATTCATGCTCTTTAAGAGGCGCTATGAAAATCAACTTTTGATGTTTAGTTGCCCGTCGTTTGCGCGGAATGGTGTGTAGAGATTACCTGAATATGCCAGGTAAAGTAACTTTCACAGCTGAACACATTAAATAATGGGAAAAGGCCGAACAGTAGTCCTGATTTATTCATCACAACTTTCAGGAGTCGCCCCAGACGCTAAATGCGTGCCTCGTAGACTTCTCTACCACAAATTCAATTAAATGCTCTACTGGGAGAGGACATGTCATGACGTGCCTCACGTAGATTGACACACACGCTCTGACCCTAAAATGTCAGTATTACAAAGCACTACTGGCGGTTTCGTGACTTCGCAGGGCACAGAAATCGCTGAGCCCTAACCTGCTTATCCGCCCCTAGCAACAACCAGGCAGGGAAGCCAGCAACGAGAAAATCTTTAATCGACGGCTTTACTTACCGTGCTAACTGTCAAAATAATGGCAAAACGCAGCGGACATCTCCCGCTTGGCATTCTCACTGTTTGTTTACCAACACAGGCTTTCACTCAGGATCCGTTTTGCTTGCTGCTCATTCAAGTTTGGCCAATCGCGAATTAACTTCCTACTTTTCTCTCCTCAACTTGCACTGACAGCAACGACTGACGGGGTTTTAGTTTCGTTTTGTTGTACAGTATCAAAGGAAAGAGGCTCAATCGAAATTAGACTTTAAATTATAATAAGAAGGCAGTCTTAAACTTCGACAACGCTAAAAATGACTTCCGTTTGCAAAGCTGTGTGCAAAGTTGACTTATAAGAAGAGAAAGAATGAGTGATCGAGAAGACACCGTGAGGCCCGCACGCTCTCTGGATCTGCAGAAGCTTTGAGACCCGCAACTTCCCGCCCTGTCCCAGGGAGCTTGTTAAAGCCACACCCTTGACAAGCCCCCTTCGACGATTGCTGCAGACTGGGGCTCATTCAGGCCTCTTTAATCCATCTTTCAGAAAGTTGTCAGAACGGCCAACCGCTGAGCAAACCAGAAAGAAATCGTAAATGCACCTCAGCGTACCTGCCACTCCAGCATTTCAGGTAGGCTGGTGCTGCGGGAGGAGAGACGGGCTCTGTGATATTACAAAACTTCTGTTGTGTCCATGTTTAAATATTCTTCAAAGTCCAAAACAGGCATTCGAATGTAATACATTTCTGTCTGTACGATGCTGAGAAATTCCTCTGTAAAAGCAGTCCAGGGATCGAAGCCCTGTCAGAAAATATGATCACAGCGAATCAGCCAAATATGACGTTGTAGCCTGTTGGCTGATGCATGAGCTAAAATAAGCAGCTCACCTAATAATATCAGAAGATTAGAACAGGCTGCTGAGCTGCATACACTAATATTCTCCAAAGTAACATCAAGTTGAATAACAAACTCTTTCAAACCAGTTCGTGATTGTGAGGCCAAAGGCAAATTCCAGCATCATTGCGTATAAAACTGGAGCATCTCTGGGATTTTTCACAGGGGGTCACAGTTTAACCCGGCATCATCAGACGCAAGACAACAAACAGTGGTGGATGGAAAGCAAAGCCATCACCAAAGACACAATCACGCCCACAAGGCCAAGTTAGATTTGCCCATCCTCATTTGTTTAATGCCTGCTTGTCTCATAATCATCAGAAAGAGATCAGAGCAGAACAAAAACAAAACATTTTCACAATTAAACTCCTATGCTTCTACATAAAAACCACTAGACATTTTTTTAAATTGAGTTTTGTATTTCATTAACATTTATGGCATTTCTTTAAACATCTCACTATATTTAATAAAAGACATTCATGGACCATCTCAGTGCATTTAATGGTGCATAAATATTGTGTTGCTTTTTGGACAAACTCAGTGCATTTTATTTGTTTTCAAAGGTCAATTCTGAATGTTAATGCACTATTATATGTATTGAGTAGTTCCTCTGTAAACATCAAATTCATTTGTTAAATTAATTTACTGACTTGGTGTTGTAGAATATTTGCTTGAAGAATGGGTGCTCCACAATAGTTTTTTTGTGAACAGGATGTGTGCCAGTGGTTATCAGTGTCAGACTTTCCATTGTGTGCAACCAAATATGACTTGCTAATAGTCACATAATGTCAGTAGTGAGCTTTAAACCCACGACATCAGGGTTTGATGTATATAGCTTTACCCACTGCCCTCGCTCATCATTGGGTGTTGGTTTGCTGCAGCCCCGATTTAAAATATGTTTTCTCTTTGGCATGGTGAGATTCATAGCATGGGATAGCATCTTCATCTCCGTATTTGTTTTCTTAGCAGATGAAAACACCTTAAGGCTACATCCAATCCACCTGGAAGTGTAAACATTTAAATATGGTTGGCAGCTATACAAAACATAGAGAGTGTTGCTTTCCTTTTGTGGGATTGGTCTTGGAGAAAAGCACATTAAAAATAACTGAAATGATTACTGTAAGTCAGCGTACTAAACTTAGTTCCCATCCAGCTCTGTGGACTATATTGCCTGCAGGTTTTTTTTGCAACCAAATTTGTAATTTAAAGTTGATTATTTCTATTAACAGAGCACATTTTGATTAATCTTAGTTGACTTGCTTGTTAACATTCCCAATCACCAAATGCTTTTTTTTATTCTTATTTGCTGGCGGTTAATCATGAGATACAAATAACAAGGGGATCAACTGCTGAGCAGCATCACATTTACTGCACATTTGTGGATGTGTGCTTCATAATGTATCTGTTTCAATGGAAAAGGAAAGTATGAGAATGGAAAATGTAAAGGCTTCAATTTTAGAAATGACTGCAGTTGCAAGAATGATAAGGCTAATAAACCTTCACTTTACTTTCACCCTGCACTTACCCTGATGAGGGCTGTAGTGGCAGAATGTCGAGTTGGGCCCAACAGGCCACTCCATCCTCAGCAACGTCTATCATCTTCTCCTGGGAAGATCCCTCATATTTCCAGGCCATTCAAGAAATATAATCCCTGTTACACCTCCTAGATCTTCACACAATGCATCAACCCCCACAAGAGAAGTCTAGGAGGCATCCTAGACACTGTATATGCTCAGACCAAATCAACTGGCCAGACAGCCCCCATGGAGCCAGGCTTGTGAGTGGTGTATCTTAGATTGGGTGACCTATAAGCCCAATAGGCTCAGTTTATAAAGAAGTTTAGTTATTTTGTATCAGAATATGCCACATTAGTTCAGGGTAATATTGGATTTATGCCATTATTTCCTTGTATTTTCTAGCAACAACATAATTGTAAATGGACTTAGGATAAAAGTACTTAGCATGGCGGCCTCATAGCTCCAGAGTCCTGGGGACAGTTCTGACAATGCTTGTTGGCTCCTTGCTCCCACTGTTCTTTGGTAGCCACTTGAATCTCCCACCATCGATACTATAATTGTAATTGAGGATACATACATAAAAAGGGGTAGGTGTAAAAAGTGAACAGGTGCTTTTACTAAAACAATCCATATCAATGTATCCAAAGTGCAGTACAAAAATGTTCAATAAATAAATAATCAATCAAAGCTGTTGCAATCCATGAGTTTAAAATCAAGACTAAAAATAAGAGTAAAAACCAACACCACAATCATTGGGTCAATGTTCCTTCTGACAAGCCCAACACAACTCCCACTTCATCTCTCCGGCTCACTTTTTGCTCGATCAGCCAACAGAGACACCAGCAGCTGTGATCCTTACCAACCTGACCCCCATCATGGCTGCCTCAGGTGGCGTCGTAGAGACCACTTGGAGTCGGTTGTCCGCTCGTCATCTTACTTACTCCCCTGGTGTGCCACGGATCCCTGGAAAGGACTCTGCCTTGGTCACACCCATTCCACAACAAATATTCAGTGGGGACAATCCACCCCTAGAGTACCAGCCCTTTGCTTGGACAATGACCACACTGTCTCTCCACTCAATGCTGTCCTAACTTCTCTGTTGCTGTTCACTCCGTCTTTTTCTCACTGCCATGCTGGCTTCTCTTATACTGCCTCTCATTGGGCACAGGTGTGATAAGCTGCTCTTTCGCAGCACCATTGAGACACCTGCCTGATCTGCCCAGCTCTGCACGTGTGTGCGGTGCAGTCATCCAGCACCTCAGTTAGCTGCAGAACGAAATGTACTCGCACACACCCAAGTCCAAATTAAAATTCACGCAGTGCCACAGACCACTTATCACACACTTATCACAACTGTCTCATTAACATTTGCATGTTCCTCCCTTTTTGTATGATTTTTTGCTCTAGGTCTTCCAGTTTCCTGTGTCCTGCCATGTGCTATTATGCAACTTTCATCCTTAAAAAAAATCTCTAAATTGGGTGAAAAGAAAAATCTACAAGCAAAATTTTCTACCTTAGAATAACAATACAGACATATTCTGGCCTGTTCCAGAGCTCCGGTGTGGCTCCAGCTGTTCGAGCATCAGTTTCCTGTATGAAAATGTTGGTTTCACTCTGTGTGTGCCTCAGAGGAAAGAGTTTAAACTTTTACATCTCTTTTAACTGAGGAAGAGGAGGTTAGGAGCACGCACTGATACAGCACATTGCCGCACCCGCCATATGACAAACCAACTCAGGATCCCAGGTTAGGACCCGAGTGCAGCCATGTAACGGGTGACTCCTCAGCACTATTCTTGGTAAAATTTCATTAGCCATTTCTGGTTTTGTTAAAGGTTTTATAAATTTTGCTTCATTAATGGGTGACTATATGATTCACATAGAAACTGAAGCTTGTATCTTTGCTATATGGGGGATTCTTATGTAAGTAACAGGCAGTGTGACTTAGTGACTAACAGCATGGATGGGAAATCATCTAGTTAGACATTCGGCCTCTCATTTTCTGTACACACATAAAGTCTGTTTAAACTGGTAAACGGAGAACTGCAGCTTCTTCTTTCAGTTGACCATCCTCTGCACACATACGTGTTTATTTTTATAGTCACTTTAAACTGATGGTTTCTAATAAAAACAAAATTTGATATACTGTAGTCATGTACATTGTAAAATAATATCAAATAATTTATGATATACCAGTTTCATAGATATCAACTGTATGACTATACTGTAAGTCACTTTACCTGCTCCTGCTCAATATTGTGTGATTTTTGTAGTTCAGTAAAGTAATATGTTGTGCTTTTCTAACAAGTTTATTTTAGTAGTTTATCTTAGCAACTCACACAGACGTCTTAAAATGTGGGCAGAGAACCACATTAATTAACTCCCCACACTTCATAATCTATAAAACCTCCTCACACACACAAAAAAATATAAATACATACATTTATAAATATATTAGTAAACCAACATACAAAGCTGTATCATTCAAAACTGGAAATATGTTCTTCCTGTACTAGTGGCATCATCAAGTAAAGCTAAAAGTTATTACAGAACGTGTCATAACTAAACTATCTGAAAAAGTGTGTGGAAATATGGCAAGCACCATGAGATATGTACAACTTACAGCAGCAGACGTGAAAAAAGACAAAGCAAGCAGAAAAGGGATGATGTGAATCTGGCACCTAAAAGGTCTTTTGAAAGTTTCTTTGTAAAAAAAACCAGGAACGAAAAAGAAAAGGCTATAGCTGGTGATCTTGAAGACAAGGATGCAAGTGAGAAACCTGAAGGTTTCAATGGCATTAGCAACAACTGTGCAGGCCCATTAGGTTGTTATTTCAGCACCTCGACACCACTTACCAGGAGTTGTCTTTCCTGGCTTGATCACTCTCTTTTTTTATGGTGAGGCTTTTCCCCCACATCCTTAAAACTAATACTTTTGAGTTTTAGATCTGGGTCACACCAAGATTTTATATACTGGCTTTCCGCACCCTGTGAAGCAAATTCACTAATTAAAATGGGGTAGGTGTCTAACTCCAAAAATGGTCTCCATTTTTGTTCAAATAATACCAAAATGCACGTAAATAGACCTAATTAGTTCAATAATAACATTTGTCATCAACACACGCTCTAATAAGACATTTTCCCAACATTAACTACTGTTTAATATGGCTGTTTATCTGATCTCATGTGGTTATTTTGTTGGTTTAGCGCTTTACACATGCAATGCCAGTCCCAGCACACATAAAAAGAGGTGTATGTTTCAAAATGGTTCCAGGCTTGCTTTCCATAGCTGCAACAAGTGTACTTCTTTATGGTTAGCAAGATAGAAAAGGGTATTAAATAACTTTCTATATATCCTGTCACACATGCAAGTCTCAGGAACACCCTACTGGTTTTGGCAAGGTAAAATGGAGAGGAAGGGTTGAGGGTGAAGCACAGTCTAATTGCTGTTGCCTTTGCCCCTAGAATGGAGGAAGACATTTTCGCGGGCAGTGACATCATTTAAGCTGCGCTGATGCCAGTCCAGTCTCTTCCGATGAACATCCTTTATAAACTGAAGAGCAACCAGAAACCGACCCTCATTTTTGGACATTGATCCCAATGAGAACTGATCTAAAGATTCTTGATGCTTACATTAACTATTATTTATAGGGCTAACAATCCTTCCATTTTTTGTTTTAAATAGCCTTTCATATGTTTCAGGAAAAATACCACTTGTACTACTAAAAACACACAGAGAAGCCAAAACAGGATTATTGTCCCAACAGTAGGTAATTAGGCAAGAGGGTTAACAGAAAAAGAACCAAAAAGGGAATGGCAGAATATCCTAATAGTCAAGACTTTCTGTCTCGTACTGTCTCTTTTCTCCCTTCTGCCAGAAAGCTCCTGTCCAAGACACCATTGCTGATTCGGTTTTTGTCTAGTTCTGGTTGAACAAGACTTTTAAGCCTGAACCCCAAGAATATATCCAGGTATGTCCAGGGATCTCTTTTGGTATAAAAGAGGACATGGGTGGCCAATCCTGAGGAGCACCCTCAAACCACCTCAGGTGATTCTGCACACCAGGCTATAAAAATATGTTGGAGGGCTTCTAGCAGGTGAAGGAGCCCATGACACACCCCATAATTGGTCAACAACACCTCTAGCTATTTGGGGAATTCCTAATGACAACAAGGGAGTTTCCCACTACTTTACCGTGTTATCTTTAAAGACTACAGTATACTACAGTTTTATCTAATAGCGTCTTTTTCTGCCTGTTAGAAGCAGAACAAATGTGGTCATCTTCACTGGATATATCTGATAGATAGATAGATAGATAGATAGATAGATAGATAGATAGATAGATAGATAGATAGATAGATAGATAGATAGATAGATAGATAGATAGATAGATAGTACACCCCTCACATTTTTGTAAATATTTTATTATATCTTTTCATGGGACAACACTGAAGATATGACACTTTGATACAATGTAAAGTAGTCCGTGTACAGCTTGTATAACAGTGTAAATTTGCTGTCCCCTCAAAATAACTCAATACACAGCCATTAATGTCTAAACCGCTGGCAACAAAAGTGAGTACACCTCTAAGTGAAAAATGTCCAAATTGTGCCCTGTAGATAGATAGATAGATAGTGCTTTATTTGACCACATGGGGATATTAAAACTTTACAGAAAGTAAAGTAATATATAAACTACAACCGCCCAAGCACACATAAGAACTTCTGGTTTGGATAATAAGAGAGCTGCTGTGTGATAACAGGCTTGTAGGTGGAAGTAAGATGTAGTCAGATCTGCCCAGTTGTGGCACAGATTTACATCTAAAGGCTTTAACATTTAATTGGGTATGGTCCAGCTTGTGTCCACTATCAGTTTAACATTCATAAGGAGGCAGACCAGATCTGAAGCTTTCCCACCTTGCTTTTATCTTTGCTGTTGATCTTCATCCTTTCTATCTTCAGATGAGCTGCTTCACTGACAGAATATAGCAAGGCTCCTTAGGTGGTAGTGATCAAAGTGCTACCAGCTGAGTATGAGAATATGTATCATATCACATTTTACATGCCATAGAGTCTCTTAAATTCTGATAGACATACGGTGGCCTTTAAATCCTCTATGCTCACCCTGGGACATCTCTCGTCTGCAGCTTGTCCGAAAGAAGCCATGCTCAAGCATATCTTCAATTTAAAAATAAAACTTAAAGAGTGACAAACCAGATGCCAGATCACATCCAATCTTGTCATTAATAATAAATGATTTTTTAAAAATTTTAAAATAAAGGGAGCACACTTCTGTATAAGGCTGTCACCTGTGCGCTGACCAAAAGTAAAATGTGCAGTGATGTGTATACAGTATGTATTTAAATTAACATGGTATGATCTTAAACCTCTGCCCCTGATTATCAATCATTACTCTTTATTTGTCCCAAAGTGATAACTTGAATTAGGATGTCCTAGTGGTAAGTCATCTTAGCATTTTTAGCACATAGAACATGAATTACCTGGTCTCATTTCCCAAGGTAAACCAGTCACTGTTTCTTTGTAATTTGCTAGAGTCCATGTCTTTTTTTTTTTTCTGAGAATTTTGGAAGAAAAATATTTATGTCAGCCGGTAACTCCAAACTGGCCACATCTGACTAAATATATATGGGTTTGCCTTGTATAGAAAGGCATCCCATCCAGAGTTGGATAATCTTTTGTTTCTTGTGCTGCCGGAGCAAATGGGCCCCACAATGGTAAAAACTGTCTCTGAAAAAAGATTCCTTTGAATTATTAAAAAATGGCCACAAGTCTAGGCATTTTTATAGATGATTTAATTGTATTTATTTTGACAAATGAAGCTGCAGAAATCAGAGGGTGTAAATGTATGTGTTATCCCACACATCTATTCCTACCCGATCTTCAAAGCTCATAACCAGTGGCTTCTCTACATGGTATCAGACTGAAGCTTCAATGCCCCTAGCTGGAAACCATTTTAACACAGAATTTTTCTAAGTGGTCTCTCTTTGAGGACAAAGACTTTGTATAGTGCTGTCTAAACAAAGGGGAAATTTTATTTAAAGCAGCGTCACACTAAAAATCAGGGAATAAATGTCTTGAGCAGAATTCTCTTCCCAAAAAAATAAACTTATTTCAGTAATAAAATTAGATACAAAGGTATAGTTTAAAATAAGTCAGCTGAAAATAAAACAGAAAAAAGACAACAAAGTACATGTGTATATTGTTGGAGGATTAACAGATGGCTCGAGATGAAAAGGAAAATGTAAGCAGTAAAGAAAAGTGAGTTCTGCTCTACCAAATGGGGCAGGCAGGTTGGAGGGCACCATATGTGGTCGTCAGACTTTTTTGGTTGACCCCTGGGTACATTTTCATACAATCTCTAGAGCAGAGCTATTAAATTACACATTCAGTTGGGCCAGATTTTCAAACCAAGACGTTTAGCTGGGCCAGACATTTTCAGCAGCAGGTATTAACAAATTTTAAACCAAAAGAAATGATGTATTGAAAAGCAAATAATATTTAGTCATTGTTTCTTTTTAAATTTGGTAACATCTGACACAGGCATATCACAAAGTACTGTACAACAATAAAAAAAGCTTTAACTGAACATAATCTGAGGTAGCAGCAATAGTTTGTTTCTACTTTTGAAATAAAGAATAAACATTTTGGTCATATACGACCTAGGCACATCTCAAAGTGCATAGAAACAAAATAGTCCAATAACATTTGTTTCCCTTTTGAAATAAAATAAATATTTTAGTCATATATGACCCAGGCACATCACAAAGTGCATTTAACAGAATAAAAAACTATCAATTCTATCAAAGCCATCAGTACAGATACCTGTAACAAGTGATAACAGTAACTAACACCCGTGAATATAACGTCTGCTGCACACTGAGGGAACATAAGTTGGTTTTAAACCACCACAAGTGTGATTAGCAGTGCCTTTTCTGTAAACAAAAAGGTGGAGATACGAATATGTTGCATTTGGATCAAGTCTGAGGTACTGTGAAGGTATGTAGAGTCCGGGCGCTACATGTTTTGTTTATTTCATGAAAAAGCATTCCATTTAAAATTTGAAATTGACAAATCATCAAGTATAATAATAATTCTTAACATTTATGTGGCGCTTTACTCACTGCTCAAAGCGCATTGTAAACTCCACGCATGGAGGACCCGGGATGCAAACCCGTTATCTCCTTACTGCGAGGCAGTAGCTCTACTATTACACCATCTATGTAGATTTACTGTACTGCACAATATTAATAATAATTACACATTTTATTTAATAGGCGCCTTACTTAACACTCAAGATCACCTTACAATGAAATTAAACAACATTAGTAAAATAAAACAAAGAGAATGATAAATCAAAAAGCAAGAATTAGCAAACAAACAAAGATAACTGGCAGTAACAGTGCAAAATTCACAATTGGTATGCCAGTTTGAAAAGATAAGTTTTGAGGGCAGTTTTAAAATGTGTTATTGAATCGAGCTGACAGACATGAGAGGGAAGTGAATTCCAGAGTTGAGGAGCATTATGAGAGATGCTCGAGCTCCCATAGAACAGAGTTTGATGTGTGGTACAGAAAGTAAAGCTGCAGATGAGGATCTGAGTGGGCGAGAGGGAGTCCGTAGGAGATCAGTGAGGTAGTTGGGAGCTTTAAATGTTAAGAGCAGTATTGTGTATTGTATTCAGTAGTTAACAGGGAGCCAGTGAAGTTGAGAGAGAATAGGTGTAATATGTTCAGTGGATTTAGAACAGCAGGTTATTATCCTGGCAGCAGAATTTTGAATAAGTTGTAAGCGATGGATAAGTTTTTGTGGGATGCCAAATAGAACAGCATTACAGTAATCTATACGTGAGGTGACTAGGACATTAACCAATACTTCAGTACTGTGTTGCGTAAGAACAGGACGAAGTCTAGAAATGTTTCGGAGATGGAAGAAGGCATTCCGAGAAACATTACTTATATGGGAAGAAAAAGAGAGAGTACCGTTAAGAATGACGCCCAGGCTCTTCACCTGGGTAGAGATGTTTGTTTTACTATTGCTAATTAAAATAGAAGACCTTTTAGCAAATGAGGATTTAAAAACCAATGAGGAACACCTCAGTTTTATTGCTGTTTAGTTGGAGAAAATTGAGAGTCATCCATTACTTTATGTCTTGGGGACATGCCATAAGAGTATCTGAAGGGAAAACAGAAGTGGATTTAGTGGAAAGACATAGCTGTGTTTCATTAGAGTAACAATGAAATTGTGATGGATAGTTTCAAATTACAAACACAGAATTTCTGCAATCGAAGAATATTAACCGCAGGTTAATAACAAGTTCTACATTCTACAAAAAGGTTGTTATATAGTCCCGCAAAGCAATCAGTACTTAATTTGGTTGAATTGTAAAGAGAGTTTCAAACTTTTTGCATGTTTTCATCAAATGCAGTCTTTCTAATGTGTTCTTTGCTTTGAGTGTCAATGGCTGACACTCAATGTAAGAATGGGACATTTCATGTGTTACTAAATTGTCTACTTTCCTGTGTATGTTGTGGTAAGCACGTACATGTTGCAGTGTGAAAGCAATCTGCTATCTTCATACTTCTTTATGTGGTTTCATTGTGGCAATGCTTCAAGCTATGCCATTGTTCAAAATAATTAAAAAGTAAGGAATGGAAACTGAGTTGAAAAAAACAAAAACTGCACACAACCAGATGGATGACAAAACAGTAAAAGCTTTTAAAAAAACCTAAGCTGCCTTGCCATTTAAGGCTTAGTCACATGATTTTCAGTAACATCTCAGGCTCCTGAAGATCTTACACATGCTGCAGGCACTTCCTCAAAGGCTTTTTACTTTAATTTGGTGTCATTTTTTTATTTTATATGGAGCTATCACAAGCTGATTAAGCCCAATATTCTGCTTAATTATTGACTTTTAAATCTAAAAATGCTATAATTATGTTCTGTCAAAATATCTAAATGCTCTGCATGAAATTACAAAGATTTGGAAAGGTTACCACTGACATACCTGATCATACTGTATAATGTGACACTGAAGTCAAAGTAACTTCTTTTTTATGCATATTTATTGTGATGAGGTACCCAACTAGCAACAGCACAAGAACATCACAGGAATGGTTAAAGTCCCTAACCAAACTTACACTTTGGGAATTAAAGAGTAACTGTGTATACCAGTCTGGGAACACATGGGCCACTAGGGGGCGGTAGATACCATCATACAAAAGTGAAAACTTCCAGCACACAAGAAAAAGTTGGTTGGAGAGAAGACAGAGGCAATGCTAGAATATGAAGACCTATAAGATATTATCTACTCAGAGAAAGATAGAGACCACAAGAATGAATAGCAGTTTTGA
This sequence comes from Erpetoichthys calabaricus, assembly GCF_900747795.2. NCBI lineage: Eukaryota > Metazoa > Chordata > Cladistia > Polypteriformes > Polypteridae > Erpetoichthys > Erpetoichthys calabaricus. Next base: position 261,572,742 of record NC_041395.2, on the reverse strand, counting down.
TTCTCAAGCTGGGACCAGTTTTCCCATTAAAATGTGATGTCACCAAAGACTGGCAGGAGGATAGCAATCTTCTGTCTGACCATGAGGATACCAGGGTCAACCCTAACCATTTAAATGACCAAAGTGACTAATTAAGTCTCAAGTTATGAGAAGGATTTGGTGAAGTGCTTACTGATAGGAAGAGGAGGCCAGAGTCTTAATTGTGCAGTCCTTGGAAAGTGGGCAAGTGGATGAGCCCTCTCTTGTACTGTGTTTCTTTTCCCTGTGTTTCTGTTTTATTTTTTGACAGAATTACTGTTTTTGCCATTAATCTGAATGTAAAGAAAACATTACCAGACAACTCTTCCATTAGAAAATATTAAAAGGGCATTTCCCTCATTTATTTTTCCACGCTATCACAGTCATTGTTACCCTTGATACAAATTTGAACTGCTTACTTCCAGGTTTGCCACCCCATTTTAATGGTGTTTAGGGCTGAGCCATTCCAAAATTCAATGTTTCTTTTCCTCAAACCAATTGCACGTAAACTTGCTGGTGTATTTTGATGGTTGCCATTGATTGGTCCATCAGTTTCTTGAACTTAATGGTGAGTTGTCCAGTTTCCCATTTCATGACACTACAACATCATGCTTGACTGCTGATATGATGTTGTTACTCTTCAATGCATGGCTATCATTTCTCTACACATAACAGGGTCCATGTTGACTAAAACATTCCATTTTCAACATCTCGGTTCAGTGGAACCTGAAACAAATACAAATAGCTTTGAAATCTTTCTAGACTTCATTTAGGTTGTCCAACATGTACTTACGATACTGAAGAATGACAAGGAGGGTGGGGGTCTCCAGCAATGGGAGTTCAGCAGCTCTAACAGACTGTGGATCTGCTCTTTTGTTCAGAAACTGAACTGGAATTTTTGTTTTCTCTCTTTTCTGTTACCCACAGGCCATTTCTCACATACAGTTTTAATAGACTTTATATTATCTTGATTTGTTTTTCAATCACTTGGGGTTCCAGTAAGATATATTTGTTTAATGAGGTTGTACATGAGGAAATGGCAGCGGACAACACTGTTGTGTTTCCTGTGGCCATCAGCTTATCAAACAATGTCCATTTCTTGTAGACACATCCTCTTCTTGACCAAGAACCAAAGGAGATAGAGTTGGGATGGAGCAGAAGTGACGTCACTGATCTTTGGATGGGACACCCTTATGCCTGGTAACAACAAAAAATTGTTGTACTGTACTGTAGCAACAAAAAAATTTGTATTAACAAAAATACTGAAAGAAAGTAGTACCCGGTACCCGGTGCAGTTGGTAGTGGTCACTCCTGCTGAGCGTATAGTGAGGAGCAGGAGTGACCGGAAGGAGGATGGCTCACCGCGGAATCTTGGAAGGTGGATGCCCCAGCGTGAGCGCCCTGGTCACTAGGGAACCCAAGTCTCGGTCTGAGGAGAGCAGAACAAAGCCAGGGATCGGGAAGCCACCAGACCAGATGGCAGAGAAGGTCAGCTGCAGGTAGGGTGACTCCCCTGGTGCATAGCCTGGAAGGGAGAAGCAGGGCAGCCGTCAGTAGAAGAAGGCACTGGGCTTTGTTTAAAAGGACTGCTTCCAGCGATTATTTTAACCTTGTTTTAAAAGGATCCATTTATGTGATTTTAACCTCCACATTTTTCACTTGTTTTTAATGGATTATTTATTTATTAACGTTTTGATAGCACTGCACTATTTATTTGGAGACTGTTGATTTTGACTGTTTTTAATAAAAGCACTTTGCACCATTATGCACCATCCCCTTGCTTTGTTGTGTCTTCACTGTCCAGCTCATCCTGTGACATCACTGATGGTGTCTGGTTCAAGAGCTCCCAAAACGGAGACAGGAGCACCTAAAAAACACAAAGCTGCCAATATCAAAAATGAATTGCAGCTACACTGAAAAAAGGCCTGTTGGAATAATCCAAAAATGTACATCGGTTGCACACAATAGAATTGTTTTAATCAAAATTATATTCCATATACTCAATGAAAATATGCTGAAATAACTGATTATTTTTATGTTAAATGAATGTAATTCTTATGTTCTGTTAAATTAATTATATTAAACCAACTATACCTATATAACTATATGTCAAAAAAGCATAGAATTTTACCCATTTTTGTAACCTTTTTTCACAATGCACATTGAGTTATTCAGCTATATTTACTTGGTCTATTATATCGGATTCATTATTATTTTATGAAATTATTACCGTTCATGGAAATGGTTTACATATGCAGGTACAGTATATTAGATGTAATTATTCAAAAAAAACTTCTATATTAATATTTCAACACAAGTACAGTACCTAGGAACAAAAGAGACTTATTTTATTTGTTTAGGGTGATTGCACCTCCTGTGTAATTTTACTGGTAATAATTCTGTTGTATAAGTGGCAAAGAAAAAGATGCTTTTCTGATGTAGGTTGGGTAACAAACATGATGGTGTATCAACAAAACAAAAAAAAAACTACCATAAACCAGCCTCCACAACATTCGGTAAAAATGAATTTACTAAACGTCTTTAACTTTCTTTCCAATTGTGCAAAGGTGTGGAAATCCATTGGACCACAATGCAACACAAGGGGCCGATCTTTATGCAAATCTAGAATGAAATCTACATAAGACTTGTTTATTTTAACTTAATACTTAATTCAACTGTTTGTTTCAACATGATTTTATTGTGTTAATGTGACATCTAAGCATGTCAAGGTAACTAGCTATAATATCAAAAGGCATGATTAATGTAAGTTATATTAACTTAATTCAGATAAATAAAGTGAGCAACCCTGCTGGTTCATTTTTTTCAGTGACTGCGATAGACTCCATCAGTCAACACATATGTACACAATAACACTAAATGTTATTGATATATAATGTGTCATAGGAGACAGCTGAAGGGCTCTAGTGGCTGTAATTCCACTGCCACACCAGGGGTTGGTGCTGTATTTTAACACCTTTATCTCTTTCTCCCTGGACTGGCATGTCGTAAGTTGACCAATGTCTCTAAATTAGCTGTGTGTCATCAAGTGTGCCAACAATGTGCTGGTTGGTTGCTTTCTTAACCAGTTACTGCCCGGATTGGCTCCATCTGATCATCTGTTAAAATAAACAAATTTGGTAAACATGATGTTTTGTGTAGGGCTGTGTTTACTGTGGTGTGTCTTGTGCAATACCTCCACTGTTTTAACACACTTTAAAAAAGACCTCAGCTTCCTCCTAAATACCACAGAACATGACTCGGCATACATACAGTATAAGTATGACACTGTGGAGCAAACACAATCGGCTCTCTGCCATGCAAGTGCAGGCCTCATCATTCATTGAAACCTTAGCTCTGTGCAAGAGTTAAGCATAAACACCAGTGACGTGCACAGACTAATTAGTGCCTTTTTTGTAAATTTCTGTGACTTTTATTTAATTAAAAAATTCGAAAACTTTGCAAAAATGTTTGCAATGATTGATGGTTATGTCAGAAAAGACGTGTCACCCCCTCTATTCCACATCGACTTATCTTTCCTAATATAACACATCTTAAAAGAGAAATAAAGGAATGTCCATATAAATGAAATAATAAATGGGCATTAGCAGCAAAACCTCACATCATAGCACATCTCTATACAGTAATTTAAATGTTACGCATAAACACTTTCATCTTGTGCTGCATAATTTGTAACTTAAAGGCAGAATGTACACCATGTTATGGAATACCATCATTGTACGATTCTACAAAATGAACAACATTTTAGAATGTATGAAATACATTATGTCAGAATATACAGTTAGGCCAAGATGATTTTTCTGTTAATAATTTCAACAACTATATTTACCACTGTGTCAATGGCCATGCCCTGTGCGTGTGGCTGATATTAATTTAAAGAAACTGCATAATAAATACCACAAATCATCATGTATATTTATAAACTCTTTAAAATGATGGTTCTTTAATGTCACTTTATGGTTCTTTATGGGGTTATGTGATGCCTTTCAAAACCATTACTTGACAAAGCATTCTGGGAAGGGTTCTCTGCACATGACGTCGGTTCTTTGTGCTTTGATAAACTTCCTAATATGTAGAAAGAAATCGGGAGTGGTCTCCCCTAGACCAGGGGTAGGCAACGTCGGTCCTGGTGAGCCGCAGTGGCTACAGGTTTTCATTCCAACCCAATTGCTTAATTAGAAACCAATCATTGCCAATCTCAGACCTTATTTAATTTTATGGCTTGTTAGTCTGTGCAATGTAAGGCTCTTATATAGTAGATTTTTTTCCTTTCCAAGGATATCATCCAAATGATATGAAGCCTAAAACAGATCATTTTCAGTCTGTCACATTTTTCTATTAAGTGTTTTATTAAATCAAACAGTGCATGATGAACACACAGATGTAATTGGAAAAAAGCTAGCTGGAGAACTGCTGGCTGCTTTGTCTTTTACATCTTATTGCTAATAAGGAGCAATTAAAACACTGAATGCAGCAGTTTAAGATTGAAATAAGCAATTAAGGTTGGAGAACCTTAACAAGCGAGACCACTAAAATGAAGCATCAAAATGTCATTTAAGCAATATGTGCTTCATCAGCAATAATTGAGTTCTCGTTAAGGAACTGGGTTGGAACAAAAACCTGCGCATACTGTGGCACTCCAGGACCGACGTTGCCTACCCCTGCGCCTAGACTCGTAGTAAACCGCAAGACAATGATTATATTTTTATATTATATACTTCAAAGAACCATCAACAACAAATCAAATATATTATATATTAAACAATTATTACAAAAGTAAAGGACTCTGCGGCTGCATTAGTGCATAATTCCACTTCCGGTTAACGTAAATAGGCCAAAAGTTGATAGAACTCTACGTTTTGTACTTAATACTTGTATACAAAATTTGGTTGACAGTGTACTCGAGTTATCGTGTTTACACACATACACACACACACACAGATATAATTACAAAAATTGTATTTTCGGACTCAGTGAGGTCTAAAAACGTCGAGATTCATCAAAATCTTGAAATGAATTTTTTGGAGAATCCCAATACTTCGTATACAAGAAAGTCAGGGAGGTCGAAAAGGTCGAAATTCATCAAACTGGACGATTACAATACTTTCCCTATACTTTATGTACGAAAAAGTGAAAAACATAAATTTATGATAGGCTGCAGGACACTGATTAAGAAAACCAGCACTTAGCCTGTGTTACTTTTAAAACATGACTTCCTGGTATTTTACAAATCTGTCACCGTCTGTTCATGGTTATTTACTGTATGGAGTCTGTTGCAGTAGTGATCAAATCGTCACAATGGCAGGAAGATAACGTAGCAGGCAGAAGTACTTCTCAAACGTAAGAGTAGCATCTGCGGTGGTCTGCGTGTGTCTGTCTGTTTCCTCTATCGCCGTGCTCAATGTACAGATTTCTTACTAAGTTTCAGTTACTTTGTGCTACTTAATTGATAACGGCAGTTTTAGCATTTTATTTTTCTCTCAGCATCAAGTCACTTGTTTCGCTTCATTTGCTCTCTCCCTGAAAGCCCGGCGGGAGGAACTTCACAAACAGGAGGAATCGGGGGACGGGTGATTAAAAAAGAAGCTCCGTGGGCATAACCTTTGCAGCGCGGGATTTTGCGGCTATTCACTACAAATTTTTAACAGGTTGTCCCCAGACGTGTATTTTCGTTTGAGGATCACGTATGGCCCTGCGAGACTGGCTACTTTCTACCATCTTTGTCAGAGACTGTATAACGACCACCTACCTCGAGACTACAATACAATTCCAAGTTAAGAACCTCTGGTTTCAATGCTCCTTTGAATGTTTGTATCTCTTACACGCCCTATCAGACCGCACGATGCTGACACCACATCCTAAACTTCGTCAGCAAGTACGTCTGTACACATCACGGGTTTATAACAGTCAGCACAGCGAGCCAGTTAGTTTTATACTTCAAATGGAGGACTAGCTTTTGTTCTCCAGCCTATATTAATCACATTTATGCGATTGCTTATTTTTTCATCATTCTTCAGTAGGCACGTCTGTCTACAGCAGATAAGCAAATTGCAACCTCACTTCACTACTGTGCGGAGAATTTCACTTGCGATGCGCATTTTAAAATCCCCAGTGTAACGACGACCCTATTAAAGACCATACTTTATTTCCAGATGTGACAATAAAAAGAAGACAATATAAATTTAGCAAAATGCACTGCGTTGCGAGGCTTACTCGTTTCTTACAACGTTAACGGGATAAAATGGAACCCATCAGAGCACAGCTCGGTAAAAAGGCTGTTTCCATAGAACACGTGCACTTGAGCCAATGAGGAATAAGAGGAGGGGCTTGAATCACAGTGGTCACCCATCTGTGCAAAATTCTCGTATCATATAATTTTCTAAACCTCTTAATCCGGATTACGGTCGCGGGAGCCTCTCCCAGCTAACATAGGACGCAAGGCAGGAACAGCCCTTGGACAGGGAGAACACACATGCACACACCAGTTTAACTTCAACAATAATATTAATAATAATTCATTACATGTATATAGCGCTTTTCACAGTACTCAAAGCGCTGCTATCCACACAGAGAGGAACCGGGAAGCGAACCCACAACCGTCCACAGTCTCCTTACTGCAAAGCAGCAGCACTACCATTGCGCCACCTGTGAGGCCACTCAACCTTCTTATCTTTGCACAGTGGGTGGGAATCGGGGAGAACATGCAAACTCCACACAGGAGGACCCGGGGAAATGAGACCTACCATTGCGCCACAGTCCCTGATCAACAATACAAGTAATGAAAACATAACAGGAAATTCTCAAACCCAATTAGTCTAATTCAAGATCGACGACGTGGAGCGCAAAATAACTACGAATGTAGTATTCTCGTGAGTGGGTGGCCTACCTGATGAGCAGATGCATTGCAAATGTTTTTGCACATCTTCATTGCGTTTTGATGAACTGTTCATCATTCTGGCACACACTTCATCACCATCTGTTTGAAATTTCCCATTATGGATAAACGGCGAACGCATCATGTCGCGTAGTTATTTCCTGTGTCGTTTTCTCCACTAAGCCCTCTCGCCCAGCGTCAAGTATAAACTTTGTGTTTCGGTCGCTCGCCGGCTTCACGCGGTAAGTATAAAGCAGCCCCCTTAGACTGATTGCCAAATTGAGATCGCCAATGAACCTAAACCGCACATCTTCGGGTATGTGAGAGGATAACTAGGAGAACGTGTAAACTCACCAGGTGACCGCATTAGAACACGAAGACCACCTTTCCGCCCAACACCGTCATTATGATGGGAATATTCAAATATCTGAGTCCAGTGCAACTGGGAGAATCACATGATCATCTTGATCCCAAACCAAAGGGGGCCCCACATGCCTATCATTTTATACATAAATAAAAGTACACACAGTCGCTTGTCAGAATTTCTAAATCTCTTAACTTTTAGGAGGGTAGCATTGTCGTTTTACGGGCCCTGCGATAGCCTGGCGCTCCGCTCGGAGCTGCGTCCTGCCTCTGGCACTGTTCGGGTGGACTCGTGCTCCCGGTAATTAGCTTTACCACGTTTGAGAACACAAGTAGCCTGTGTCTGTATGTCCGTTACACTTATATTTGTGAATCCTCGCCTTTCTGTTTTATCAAAGTTGTGTGGTACAATCACACACACATAGCCTACATACAGTACATTTTTAAAACTTTTTTATTTGAAGGATCCATAAGGCCGGGGCCAATACTGACAGCTGTAAATTGAGCGGCAGACGCCATCCTTGTTCTTGAGCACATTAGAGTCGTTAGTAATCCACATTTTATTCAATGAATGTATGTAAAAAAAAAAAGGTTAAATATGCTGCCCGGTTTACTCGAGTGCCGTTGAATTCTTTCATTAATTCGTAAAAACGCGTGGCTGCCAAGTAGCTCTTTATTTACTGACTAGCTCCTTTTTTGGTACTGATCCTCGTAATAAACTAGTAAAAAACGTCTTCAATGCCAAGTTTCGCCACTTTTAAGAAGTGTTGCAGATCTCGGATCAGATCAAGTGGGCGGAGTCACGGCGAAAGCATCCCCTGAGAGACGCGTTGGGTCCCGTGTTACGGTAATTATATATAAATGTTTGCAAGGGGTTTGCAGATGGTGACCAAATGCTTCAGACCCCCAGTGCTCTCCTGGACTAGAGTCCTGCCCGACGTTGCTAGGATCGGCCACGCCTTCCGCCCCAAACTGGATTAAGTGATTTCCGTAATGGATGGAAGCGGATGAAATGCAAGGTGACAAGATTTTAACTTGGTTATTGTTTCTCATAAGCTTTGTTGAACGTTACAAAATAAGTTAGCAAACAATATGCAACAATAATGAAAAAAAACATTAAATGGGATACCTTGTAGGATCTCTGGTAAACAAAACAATTCTTATTTATTTTGCAAAGCGCCTGCTACATTACTTGGCATCAAAAGCCACAAATCTGTAAAACACAATGCGGCACGAAATAACAAGATGCAAGATTTAAGGCAAACACATAATGATAAAGGTCTGCAAATGTCCTGGCATTCAGAAAAAGAATGCGCAGTACATGGGCATCATTTGATAGGACAGGTAAAGCCGTGGTCACTGTTAGTATGGAAAAATCAACATCGGGAGAAGAAATGGAAGTAAGCAATGGTGGAATTTTGGGAAATTTGATCGTTATGATAAAAGGGGACCCATAGAGAGAAAAACCTGGAAATTTCTTTATCTCATTAAAATAAATTGTCTTTGAGCGTCATACATCCATTCATTCTTTGTGCCAACTCTGTCCAATACCAGTTCAAAAGAAAACACTGAATGGAAGGCAGGAGACAGTGTTTAATAATGCACCAGGCACACTCAGGCACATATTTATGTATTCAACTGCATAACACTAGTCATTCTTTAGAGATCCAAAAATCATGGAAAGTTAATTTAATTGTTTTCCAGCACCTTGAATGAATTTACTACTGTGTAGGTCACTCCAGGACCAGTCTATAAGCTGTGCAGCTCTTCTGGCACAAAGTTGGCCTCTATGGAAAATTGAAGTCTTTGTCCATTTAGATGGTTAGCACAAGGCAGACAAAACCTGAACTGGATACTAGTGTATTTTTAAATTATATGTTAGTGGCTACCCAATATTAAAAATCAAGTCAAGTCAGGTGGCTTTTTTATCATACCACCCATACCCAGTATTGCAGCATACAGTAGCATGAAATAATGCTAACCAGGACAGCAGTGCAAAATATACATAAACAAAGGACAAGTGCAGGCAAGGCAAACACATTCTATACTATAATAGATCAATAAATAAAAATAAATAATAGTTAAGTGAATCAATAGTAATAATTTGAAATAGACACAAATAAATAATAACAGTAAAACTAGTAATAAAAACAACAGTAGTGACAAGTGTCAGTCAGTCAGTCACTTTATAACCCACTTAGTCATGAACAACGTCATGGGAGTCTGCTGGTACCTCTCCCAGCTAGCACAGGGTGCAAGGCAGGAACAAAAACTCTGGACAGGGTGCCACTCCATCATAGGGTGAAAACACACACACATGTCTTTGGACTGTGGGAAGAAACCCATGCAGACACCGGGAGAACATGCAGACCCCAAGCAGGGGGGACCCAGCGCTACCATCATTGTGCCACCTGTAACAAACGTACTACATATAAATTCACTACTAAGAGCAGATTGGGGGGCAGCTCAGAGGTCATAATCCAGACAGCCACAGGGTAGAAGCTGTTGTAGTACCTGGCAGAATTGGTTCAGATGCTGCAGTAGCTTCTGCCAGATGGAACTGGGACAAAGAAATGTGGGAGTGGTTCTTCACAATGCTGCAAGCTTTACAGATGCAACATTTTACAAAGATGCCTTCAGTGAAGGGCAGAGTGGACCCAACAATATTTTCTGCAGTACGCTTTTACTTACTGTAAAATGCACTGTATAAAAGAAATTGATTAACAACACTTCCAAGTGGCAACTAAGGCTTAGCACGGTCATTATTGCTTGACTTAAGAGACATCCATGTGGTGTTTGCAGGGTCTTTTGGCATTCTTATTGTTTGCTCTTGTTGCCCAAAGGTGTGTAGTCTGCTTACCTGCCTCAAAATTCTCCAGTTTATGCATCTGTCTGGCCACAGGTGACCATGTATTCCTGATAAAAAAAGGATTGACAGATTATGTTTAAGCATGAAATAACCTCCATTTTATTTTGCAGCATGAAATTGCAGGACGGCACGGTGGCGCAGTGGTAGTGCTGCTGCCTCGCAGTTAGGAGACCTGGGTTCGCTTCCCGGGTCCTCCCTGCGTGGAGTTTGCATGTTCTCCCCGTGTCTGCGTGGGTTTCTTCCGGGCACTCCGGTTTCCTCCCACAGTCCAAAGACATGCAGGTTAGGTGGATTGGCGATTCTAAATTGGCCCTGGTGTGTGGGTGTGTTTGTGCGTGTCCTGCGGTGGGTTGGCACCCTGCCCAGGATTGGTTCCTGCCTTGTGCCCTGTGTTGGCTGGAATTAGCTCCAGTAGACCCCCGTGACCCTGTGTTCGGATTCAGAGGGTTGGAAAATGGATGGATGAAATTGTAATCCTATCCAGAGTGAGTCACTGCCTTGCACCTGATTCTTCTGGGACAGGCTCTAGCAACCATGCACTGGATTGTAATATAAGGTACTGTACATTCTGTGATGGTATTGTCTCTGTCCTTCCCCAGTTGGTTGCTCAGATATGCTACAGTTCATCCACTGCCCTGGATAAGTGGGTTAAGAAAGTGGATGGATGAATGTACTGTATATACTGAAACCCACTTGATCCATTTCAAGGTCACAGAGAGGCCAGAGTCTATCTTGGCAGCAATGAGCAGGAATCAGCTGTGGATAGGGTACCATTCCACTGTATGAGCCACTCATGCAAGTATTCAGGAACAATTTGGTGATGTAGGTAGAAAATCGAGATGAACATAGAGAGAATGTGCAAAGTCTAGATGAACAACAATTAAACACTGGACTTTAACCCAAAATGTTAGATCTGTGATGCAGCTGTGTTACCCATTAGGCTACAATGTTGCTCTGAGCCTGATTAGGAGGCTTCGATAATCATTAGGTATGATGGATAGTACATACATAAGCCCCATTATAACATAATGTAACATAACATAACATAATATACAATATAGCATAAACCTGACTAGAGGGAAACCATCTTGCAGCAACTGAATACACGGGTGGAATGGCCTTGGACAGGACATCAGCTCCATCTCTGGGCCCACTCATGCACATACCCAAATTGGACCAGTTTGGAATAAACAAACCTGCACATATTTGTGGTTGAGACAGGAAAACCCATGCAGACATGTTGAGAATGTGATGATTCTGTACAGAAAACAACCAGTTCCAAGGCTTGAGCCCAGAGCACTGGATCAGTGAGGCTGAAGCGTTTGCCGCTGTGTCACTTCATGCAGTTATTAATATCCTTTGAATGGTATTAGTTTGTTGTAATTATGGTTCACCCGTGGATACTACTGAATGTAAACGTTCTGAGGAGATTACATTGTTTGCGAGGTATATGAGCTTTAATGATGATCAAGATTCAGAAGTTAGCTTGCAGGGAGAGTCATTGAAAAGAGTGGATGTATTTAAACATCTAGGATTAGTGAAAGCCCAAGATGGAAAACTAGATGCAGAGATAACCCATAGACTGCAATGTAGATGGAACAACTGGAAGGAAGTAATAGGAGTATCTTGGGATCAAAGAATTATGGTGAAGGTTAAAGGTAAGGTTTTTAAGACAGTGGTAAGACCAGCAGTGGTTTAAGGAGCTGAAACATAACCATTCAAGGGACTGCAGGAGAAGAAGTTGGATGTGGCAGAAATGAGAATGTTGAGATGGATGTGTGGAGTTAGAATAAGAAATGAGACAATCAGTGGTACAACAAAAGTGGGAGAGATATCTAAGAAAGTACAAGAAATGCAGTTGAAATTGTATGGACATGTGAGGAAGAGAGACAATGAATATGTGGGTAAAAGAGTGATGGGAATGGAAGTACAGGAGAAGAGAAAGTGAGGGAGGCTAAAGTGGAGGTGGAAGGAGAATGTAAAAGAAGATCTGAAGGAAAAGGGCTTGACTGGGGAGGAGGAGCAGGAATGAGCTGTACGGAGAAGGTTGAACAAGCACATCAATCCCACAAAGAAGTGGGAAAAGACGAAAAGGAAGGAGAAGAAGAGGAATTCACATTATCAGTTCTTAAGAAGGCATGTAGCTTTTTAGTAAATATGGTGAAGACTTTAGCACATTTTGTGACACCTTCTACTCTAATGCATGGAAACAACATAAACTGGTAAACTCATGCATGGGCAGTAATAGGCAAAGTGAGAATTCAGTTGACAACCATTTATTGCATTATTAAGAAGATGACTTCAGTTTAAGAACAGAAAATAACAACGGAGATATAAGGAATGTGTCAGCTTTCTGATGGCTATTTTGAATAGCAAGGAGAAGCAAATACTGAATGTACTGTACCTTTCAAAAACCTGCTTAAGACTCAATGTTTAAAATGTGTGTCTTTTCATAACATAGTCATGGCACTTCTATTGTAAAGGATTAAAACTAATACTATATAGTCGCATATTTTTAGCAGTGCATTTGTTGATAGTAGCAAGTATGGCTATATTCATAGAACACAACAGGCCTAAACAGTTCCACATATTTTTTCCAGTTATTCCTTTTGCACTTGTTTTCTCTTGTTGGTACTCTGCGCCATTGCCAGCTGACCAGAACACTCAGCAGCCTTCTTTGACGCTGAAGGCTAAAGGATGATGCTGTTGTGATGATGATAGCCACACCATCAAACCTTCCAGAACTTTCCATTCTATGTAGACAACATTGAAATGCTTCATCAAATTGAAATGCTGTGCAATATCCAGGGCTGGGCGGTTGGAACCCCTAGAGCAGGGGTGGGCAGGGTCAGCTTTCTGATGGCTATTTTGAATATCAAAGAGAAGCAAATGCTGAATGTTCTTGGCAATGGTGAAACACAAGTATGGAATTGTCGTAATCAAATGAAAATCTGTCAGATATTTTAGAAAAACAGAAACTATAGGTAAACATTAGAAGAATTTACAGTTTAGCAGGAGACTTCTTTTCAGACAAGCAAATCAAAAAAAGCATTAATATTGTGTATTTCAAGGGGCCTAGTCAATAAACAAGCCCATGTTTTCACTACATTTCAAAAACATATGTTAGATTAACTGATGATTCTTACCTGAGTGTATGAACAGTCCTGTCCAGGGTTGGGTCCTAATTTTTCCCAATACTGCTAAGATAGGAGGAGACATTTGCGCAGAAACACAGGAGGTTGTAGAGAGAAAGGAACGTTATTCAAACACTGCAAACAAACATTTGTCTCTTTTTCAAAAGTTTAAACTGTGCTCCATGACAAGACAGAGATGACAGTTCCGTCTCACAATTAAAAGAATGCAAACATATCTTCCTCTTCAAAGGAGTGCGCGTCAGGAGCAGAGCATGTCAGAGATATGGAGAAAAGCAAATAAATCAATAGGGCTGTTTGGCTTTTAAGTATGCGAAGCACCGCGGCACAAAGCTGTTGAAGGCGGCAGCTCACAACCCCTCTGTCAGGAGCAGAGAGAGAGAGAGAGAGATAGAGAGGGAGAGACAGAGTTTGTTTTTCAATCAAAAATCAATACGTGCCCTTCGAGCTTTTAAGTATGCGAAGCACCGTGCAGCATGTCGCTTCAGGAAGCAGCTGCACAGAAGGTAGCAATGTGAAGATAATCTTTCAGCATTTTTAGACGAGCGTCCGTATCGTCTAGGTGTGCAAACAGCCCCCCTGCTCAATCCCCCTACGTCAGGATCAGAGAAAGTCAGCGCAAGAGAGAGAGAAAAGTAAGTTGGGTAGCTTCTCAGCCATCTGCCAATAGCGTCCCTTGTATGAAATCAACTGGGCAAACCAACTGAGGAAGTATGTACCAGAAATTAAAAGACCCATTGTCCGCAGAAATCCGCGAACCAGCAAAAAATCCGCGATATATATTTAAATATGCTTACATATAAAATCCGCGATGGAGTGAGCCGCGAAAGGCGAAGCGCGGTATAGCGAGGGATTACTGTAGAGATAATTGAAGATGTTCAAGAGCACTTGTTAAATATTTACTACATTTCTTAATAGTGTGATTGAATTCAACAATGAAATGAAAATGTCTCTATATTATATAAAGAAATCCTGCGACAAGACAAGACTTTTTGGAAGACTTTTTCAAGTCCCGCGAGACGAGACTTAGGCCATGTGATTTTTTTTCAAGTCACGCCCTCCTCTCAACCATTTTTAACCATGCACACGGTAATCTCACCTCTCATTCATGTGAATGCTTTTGACAGATAAAATTTATAAGAGCTGAGAGAGAAGAAACTAACGTTTTCCTCACTTTAAGTTCCCAATTAAAGAAGACGTATTATGTCTAAATCTTATTGAAGAATTTCATCATGAAGGGTTATCAACAGAAAAAATGAGTACATGGGCAATCCTAGCACAGAGAAACGATGAAGTCAAATGAATTAGCACCAAAAGTGACAATCGGTTACATGGCAAATTGGTTAAATGCGTATTAATGGGCTATGCTGAAACACTTGGTGGTGATTGTGCGGAAGATGAAAACATCAACTTACAATATTCCGTAGAATGTCTATAACCGTTAACACCATCCGGTCTTCCACTGCATGAACTACTGTAGAAAGAAGGATGTATCCAAGAAAGGTAATGTAGTACATCTTCCGCGGATAACATTAATGTCAATGTCAATATTAATTTATTTATATAGCACATTTAAAACAACATAGGAATGCTGTAGCCAAAGTGCTTTACAATAAAAGAAGGAAAAACATACAATTAACATAAATAGAAATAAAATAAATGAACATAAATAAAACAATAACACACAACAAAGGAGATCCTGATATGCCATTCGTATTAAAACGTTAACAGTTTCCTGTTAGAATAGCTTTTGCTATGACAATTAACAAATCTCAGAGCCAAACATTCGAAAGAGTCGTTTTATTTAATAGAAAGAAACGAAATTCAATCATGAGCAGTTATACGTTGTGTTGTCATGATGAAAGTCCAAAGACAGAATCAAACTTCAAAAAATTGTTTTTACTGAAGTTTTACAGTAAAAGTGTAAGTTTAAAAAGAATTTGCATGTTAATTTCAAAGCCAAACAGAACGAAATCGTATTATGCAATGAATAACTCTAATGCAACATGAAACATAATTTACTTTCAAATTATTATGTTTTACTCTTTGTAATATGGTGAATTACTCGCTGTAATGTAAAATAGTTCTATTATGCATATGTAACAATTCCCATTAAAATAAAAATCTGTTAAAATTGTACAACCGCATCCCCATATGCGAGTGACAGAACTACAAAGAGGCTAGCATGTAGCGCAGGCACGGGGGTTGGCGAGCAGGGGGCAAAGCCCCCTAGTTTATAATACAAAATATTTACAGTATTTGTTCTAAATTCCTTCAAAGAAGGCAAAAAATAATAATGTAGTAATTTTTCAATGTGTGTAATCATCCTTTTATCAATCAATCCATTTTCTAACCTGCCTATCTAATTCAGGGTCACCTGGAGCTGGTATCTGTCCAGCAGCTTAGGGTGTCCAAACCCTAAATGGGGTGCCAGTCCATAGCAAGGCACACTCACATGCACAATGTGCCATTTTGGATCTATCAATTAGCCCAGCACATATGTCTTTAAGAAGTTTGAGGAACACCCTGGAAGACAAAGGGAGAAAATGGAAATACTGCACAGCCAATGCCTGGGTGGATATTTAAATCCATAACTGTTGATCTGTGACACAGCAGTTAAGCACTGTGCTGCCCAAATACTTCAAATGCAAGTTTGTATGTTCTTCCACTGTCTACATGGGTTTTCTTCAGGTACCCTGTTTTTAATCTCAGAACCCCCAAAGGCGTGGGGGGACTTAACATTGGTCTCGTACAATATGGGTGTGTACACAAGGTTCTGTGGTGGAATGAGGCCTTTTCCAGGGTTAGTTCCTGCCTAGTGCCTGACACTGCAAGTGACCCTAGGTTTAAGAATGTTGTGTTTATAATCTGTTAACAAAATGTCATTCAAGACACATTGTGTCTCTGGATTTTCTTCAACCTTAGTGACAGTGTTTATTCAGGTATTTTTTTTTCTTTTATCTTTACTTGCCATGGACTATATCTCAACTCATCACCCAGTCCCT
Source organism: Erpetoichthys calabaricus (assembly GCF_900747795.2). NCBI lineage: Eukaryota > Metazoa > Chordata > Cladistia > Polypteriformes > Polypteridae > Erpetoichthys > Erpetoichthys calabaricus. The sequence continues at coordinate 261,556,443 of NC_041395.2, read as the reverse complement.
TCAGCAAACGTTTGCCCAGCTGTTTCACTGCACCTGTCTCTACTGCGTTAACTTAAAGGTCAGTGGTGTGCCCTCATCCTGCTTATCTTTCAGGAATATTTCCATATCTGAAGATCCACAGACCAGCTAATTTAGTGTCTAAAAGCAGGTTCTGTTTGTGCAGAGAGGAATACATTTCTAACCCAACACCAAAGCTTCCGCTTGTGAGATAAATTGTGGCCATTTTATTCATGAAAATAATTAATCACATTTAGAAACAGCTGCCTCATTGCACTTTTACAAGTTAATCCTGCTCCACAGGCCAAGCTCTTCTTTTGAGAGTTAAAACAGTTTATGATTATATTTTGGGACACCTGTTCCCACTCAGAGCTTCAGATGCTGGCTTGGTCAAATATCCAGATAGGTGGCCTTTTGCTTTTACGCACCTAAAATCTGAAACCGCTTGCTAAAGGAAGCTAGAATGAATGAACATTTCAAAAAACTGCTTAAGACACAATGTTTAAAATGTTGTCTTTTTATAACATATTTATGGTACTTGTGTTGTAAAGGATTAAAACTAATACTACATAGTCACACATTTTTAGCAGTGCATTTGTTACTAGTAGCAAGTATTTTCATATATTCATAAAACACAACAGGCCTAAACAGTTACACACATTTTTTCCAGTTATTCCTTTTGCCCTTGTTTTCTCTTTTTGGTATCCTGTGTTGGTACTCTGCGCCACTGCCAGCTGACCAGAATACTCAGCAGCTTTCTTTGATGTTGAAGGCTAAAGAATGATGCTGTTGTGATGATGATAGCCACACCATCAAACCTTCAAGGACTTTCCATTCTACTTAGAAAACATTGAAATGCTTTATCAAATTTAAATGGAGCAGGGGTGGGCAGGGTCAGTCCTGAAGGGCTGCAGTGGCTGCCAGTTTTTGTTCAAACCCAGTTTCTTAATAAGAAGTCAATTATTACTGATGAAGCACTTATTCCTCAAGTGACACTTTGATACTTCATTTTTGTGGTCTCACTTGTTTAGGTTCCCCACCCTTAATGGGTCTTAAACCGCTGCAATTCACTGTTTTTAATGGCTCCTTATTAGCAATAAGATGCACATGATAAAGGAGCCATCAGTTCTCCATCTAACTTGTTTCCATTCACTCTTGTGTGGATTCATCATGCACTATTTGGTTTAGTAAAACACTTAAGAGAAAAATGTGACAGACTGAAAATGATCAGTTGTAGGTTTCAAATCATTTGGATGATATGCTTGATAAGGGGGGAAAAAAATTACAATAGAAGAACCTAACATTGCAGATTAACAAGCCACAAAATTAAATAAGGTCAGAGAATTGGTTTCTAATTAAGCAACTGCAGCCTACCAGGACTGACACTGCCCACCCCAGTCTTAGAGGGTCACTTCCTGCAGTATCCATGCCAGCTGGACTTCTTGTTGGACATTTGTCTGTAGCATACTGAATCTATGTATTGTTAAAATCAGACATTAACATTTAACATTTTAACCTTAGATACTAACACACCTAGGGATTCTTCTATTTACTTATCTTACAACTTTTTCTTTTACTAATTGTAAAGCATTATGAACTACATTTTGTATGAAAATGCACTATATAAATAAATATTGTTGATGTAATGAGAAGCGACACTGTATTGATGTCTCGGCCAAAACAGATGCTGTTCCCTTTCTTGGTCGCAACTATAAAATGGATAGAAGGTGACAGACAACTTTCTAGGACCATATGCTTCCCCAGTATGCTAAGTGGGTGGCATTCCTGTGCGGCCAATACACACTCCATCATGGCACAGTGGGAACTACAGGCCCATTGGGCAGCTCTGTTGGGTCCCGTGAGTGGCACCAGGGTGTAGGGAAGTATGCAGGCCTGAAAGGCAGTCTCCCCGTGTCTATCCATTTTACAGTCACGTCTGGGAAAGCGAATGCCATCCATCTTGGCCAGGACATCAATCCAATGTCGCCTCCCATTAAATTGGTTATAAATAACACTCTTAGAATTTTTTCATATACCAAGTAAATTCACAAAATGCAGTTAAATAAAGGCTAGGCTTTCACCCACACATACACCCATTTAATACTAATAATGGCAGCATGGTGGCACAGAACACAGTATTTCTACCTTAAAATTTGCCTTATTTGTGGCTATGGTGCATCTTTTGTGATGTTGACTGTGCTGTCCCTATGCTCATGTGGGGTTCCTTCAGGGACTTTGCCCCCTGCCACTGTACATAAATGACACGTTGTTCAGTTGACCATTGATATTGAACCAAGAGCTGGTTACTTTCTGGAAAGGCTACAGTTCTTCAACACCCTATACTGAAAAAAGAAAAACATGATGAGAAAATGGACGGACAGATGATGGATAAAAATAAATCTAGAACGTCAGTCATGAACAAATATAGAACAGAGCAGTTCTTATAGAGCTTTTATAATTCTTACTGCCTCAGCCAATCAAAACACAATGATAATATCAATATTTGCATGTGCCCTTCAATAGGAAGCACTTTCAAAATGTACTGAGCAAAGAAAGTGTAAAAGTGTTATGGCTGCACACACTTTTTAATGAAGTATGAATTACTTAGTAGAATTTGTTAAAGGTAGAAATAGGAATCATCTTGAGATGTCTTCATTTCAAACATCATAAAAAATTGACATTTCAATAGCTTCAGTAAATTATTAATGTCCATTATATGCTGTGTGTGTACTTTATGTACAGTAGATTCAGAAGTATTCAGACCCCTTTACTTTCTGCACATTTCATTGTGATGTAGATTTAATTTTAATGTGATCAACTTGCCATTTTACCCATCAGTCTAGACCCAATAACCCATAATGACAAACTGAAAATGTGTTTTCAGAAAAATTTGCAAATTTATTAAAAATCACATCCTTTGCTGCAGAACTTCATATTGTGGTCAGGTGTATCCTGTTTGCTTTCATCATCCCTGAGACTTGGCTATAAGTTGATTGAACACTTTCTGAATTCGCTGTATATTTACCCATCCATCCATGTATTTAGGGTGGTAGGCAATTGGAGCCCATTCTGCCAGCATCAAATACATGACAAGAACTAACCCTGCCCAGAGTGCCAGTCCTTCACAGGGCACATTCACACTCAAATACTCCTTTTGTCCCAGCTAATGTAGCCAGTTAACTAAATCTGCATGTCTTTGGTGTGTGGGCGTAAATCCAGAAGAACTGCAGAAAAACTATCTTATACAGACACAAGGCGCACAGTACAGTTCCAGACAGATAGTTTACTTGCAAGGATTGGAATTCAGGTTGTATATAAAACCAATTTTGGTCTCTGCCAAAGGGTTCTCAGTATTAAAGGGGCATCAAGAACAAACCAGTATTCTTTACAAGAAGCAACAATGGAGTCACACTTGATTAGTTAGACCAAATGTAAAGTAAATACTTCAGCAGAACACTCTACATCATCTCGACACTGCAAGCTGAACATTTGTGTAAAAATCTTGAAAAGTGAGCTGTAGCATCACTCTGTCAAATAACCAATTTTTACTTTAGTGAAAGCTTTAATGGCAATCTTCATCACAATATTACAATACAATTACAGTACTGGATGTGCCAAAAACTAGAATAAAGTCATTTAAACATAAAAGGAATTAAATTTCAGTTTCAAAGCATTGCCACAGCTTTTAAATTCTACTAATACAATAAAACACATGCATTAGTAACCACTCAGAAAGTGAAACGACAGGAGAATAAGCTTGATAAATCAGCCAGTCCTTTTCACTGCAGAGCCTGTCATGCACTTCCTGCCACAAGCAGGTGATGTGACATTTTCAGGGAACTATTTGACTCACTGTCTGTGTGCTCCCTGCAGCAGTTTGTCCAAAGCACATCATTCTTTCACTCAGCAGACATATGGCGTCTTTACAACTGTAGTGGGGGCCTGCAGCTTGTTATGTGGAATGCGTCCTGTTTTGCCAAATGCTATCTGTCAATGAGGTTTTAGCAGCTGTCCTCGGGATCCTCTGTGTTTATGTTCCAGAATAGTAAAATCTCCTCCTCTCACATAAGCATCACTCCGGAATGCAGTGGACGGGGCTCAGGTCTCACTTGACCACCCAAACTGGAGCCTTTCTGCTCAGTTCCCCTATATGGTTCTGTCAGAAGGAGGGCAGGAATGTTCTCTTTTTTTCTGAGCTCCATCTTTGGGAAAGGGGTGGGGGGAATAGTAAGTTAGGGAGCTATATAGCCATAGTTTTAGTAATCGTACTGTACACCATCCCAGAGCAGCAAACCCCGGCCTAGCCCTGTCTGGGTAAGTCACAATGGCAACTTGACAGCTGTTAAGATCGGCTAAAATGTGGCAAGTCAGGTTGAATTGCTGGACAGAGACTCAGTAAAATTTGTAACTGCATGCTTTATTATTATTATCATTATAAACTGTGTGTGGAGGGGATTTATCCCCTTTGGGTAATTCTAGCTATTTTTAAGGTCTGTGCAATTCTAATAATAATTTGTCAGGATGGCTCCCTGTGGCCTTCTGCAAGGTTTGCTTAAAATGCTGCTAATGAGCTTGACTTAGCATCTCAGAACATTTTCTTTAACTAATATGCTTGCTGCTTAGCCGAGGCATGAGTGAATGATTGATATCAATCTGAACTGGAAAGCTGGTATAATTAGAATTTTGTAAGATGCTAATTTACTAAATACTAGAAACATATTTCAATGCTTTAGATGCTGTATGCACTGCTTTGTTTTTTAAATAATGCCATTTCTTTTTATGGTACTCTGCTTGGTTCAAGTTGGCATTTATTTTATTCCATTAATGGTGGCAGTGTCTTCTTCACGGGATATTAATGTGGAAATTTCTCTCTGCTTTGAAGACTATTAGTGAAGTTCGGCCTTGAAAAAAGAAAACACATTTCAAGCTCAGCGGCCCTTCACAGACTTCACCAGGATGAATGCTGTAATTTACATTCTGGCTCGGTCCCAGTTCTGAGTCTGCCCTGGCTGAGCCTCGCTGCTTTGTAAACTGGGATTCCACAGAGTTTTGCAGTTTATTACTAAATATGGTTCTCTTTTGGAATCCTTCATGAGCACCGAGTTCTGCTGGCGTTCAACTTTTTTTTTTTTTTTTTGGTTCTCTGAGTGAGGACCAAGGAGGACCAACAAGGACCCAAGAAAAGTCACGTTGCTACAAGAACAGAATTTCCCAAACCATTTCCTAATTAGGTAATTTGTCTCATCAAGCATGCCATTCATTAAGGGATGGTGATGCAATCAAAGGCCTGGGGGGGCTTTCTGAGGACGACTTAAGTTCATCATCAAATGAAAGTTGCTTTTACTTCAGTATGATTTGAAAATGAAAATTCAATTATGATGCAATTTTAATCTTTCAGTACTCACACTGATACAAGTCTATCAGTCTTTAATTCATACAGCACTTTTCATCAACCGATCCTTTTTGCTAAATATCATTCATTCACTACAGGACTGTGAGACACCATAGTCCATTCTGGCAACAACAAACACAAGGTAGAAACCAAACCTGGCCGGGATGCCATTTGATAGAGGACTTATCATGAAAGCAGCAGGCAGTGTGGGCAGTGGTTAAAGCGTTGGGCTTCAGATCCTGAGGATATGGGTTCAAATGACACCGTGTGACTATGAGACGCCACTTCACCTGCCTGTCTGCTGACTGGAAAAAGAAATGACATTTAACTAATGACATCTCAACAGAGTGCAGTTTAGTTTGGATAAATAATCTAAATAGTAAGTAATAAATAAGTAACAATGGCTTATAAAAAATGGCACAATCAAAAATATACACTGCATGAAATAGTAAAGAGTAAATAAAAGCAACAAGAAAAAAAAACATACCATTTAATAATTTACTTTTTGACTCGATGGCACTTTATAACCCAATGATTTATTTTTGGTAGTGTTATATTGCAAAATCATAGAATTTCATTCAATTTTATCAATATGGTCTGTCTTACAAAGTAATTTTCATTAAATTGCAAAAATAATAAACAATCATTCCACTAGTGCATAATTTGTAGCATTTAATTACATAACAATTTATAAGGAAGTTCACTTAAAAGTAATTACATCAACATATTCTAAGTATATTGATGTTTAGCTAACTTCCACAATGCAGTCAGATTACACTTGTTAAGTGCTTTTTTAACCGATTATTGGATATAATTGCAAATTTATATTTGTTATAACATTCCCACACACTCCAAATACTGCAAGCTTTTTTTTTTTTTTAAGAAAAGAAATAGGATATACACAATAAAACTGAAGATAATAATCTTTACTTGGTTTATTTTACATTTTTTTGAAAAAGATACATAGACTATGCAATTACACAACTATAGTATAACAGATAATAATCTCATGAAAGACACCATCATGCTACTTGCTTTTTAAACTGGAACATAAAATAAGCAAAACGTGAAAGAGATTAATTTGTAAAATCAAATCCTTCAGCCTTTATAACCTGTGAACTCGGAGGAAGTTCCTGCAGACATTTATGGACTTCTAACACACCTCACATACGGGTGTGTATAATACAACGTTATAATCTGCTATTCCATTTGTAGACACTGAAAGAGAAATAAACATCCTAAATGTGACATCTTGGTGATGTGCAGGATTTGGAGAACAGTAGAATGGCAATTATACATTAACCATGTCAGTACGTATAGATCAAAAGATGTGAAAAATACAGAGAAATAGAAAGGAACCTTTTATGATATGTAGATAAAAAGGCACTATATACAACAGATACTTGCATAGACTGAAAAGGAGCAATATAATTGATAGATAGATAGATAGATAGATAGATAGATAGATAGATAGATAGATAGATAGATAGATAGATAGATAGATAGTATAAGTTTGATAAAACATTGCTGATGCAGACATTTAGACCTGTAATGTTATAAACATGTTTTAATGGTGGGCGTTAATTTGTACTGCTGCTCAAAACTCTCAGTTCTGTTCATTCCTCTTCTAGAGGTCGAATCCTGACTGTCTGGAGAAAAGATAATTGAAAATGTGTGACGAAGAAGAGACTACTGCCCTGGTGTGTGACAATGGCTCTGGCCTCTGTAAGGCAGGCTTTGCCGGGGATGATGCCCCCAGAGCTGTATTTCCCTCCATTGTAGGTCGTCCCAGACACCAGGTAAACTCCATAATATGAATCTGAACAAATTGTATTTAATCAACTACCACAGATCAAGATAAAAATGTATGGTGTCTACTTTATTTTGCTGAGGTTTTCAGCTGCTACCTACTTTACAAATTGTTTTTGCTGCATTTTAGGGCGTGATGGTGGGGATGGGTCAGAAAGACAGCTACGTTGGTGACGAGGCTCAGAGCAAAAGAGGCATTCTGACTCTGAAATACCCTATTGAACATGGCATTATCACCAACTGGGATGACATGGAGAAGGTAAGAGTAGGCATCAGAGGGAAGAGAAATGGGAAGCTAAAGTGAAATAATAGGGAGAGGCAGCAGAACCCTCCAATTAATTCACTATATATTCTTTCTGTTAATGTGTCATGAATCACTTGTAAAACTTCTTACTGTACCATTATAGAGATGTCACTGCACAGAGAAACAACTTACATTTGTGTGGGACAAAATGTAACATAGTGACAGCTATGAGCAACCTTTATTGAGGGAAGAATAAAAACAGGTGACACATACATGCAATTAAACAAACAGAATTTCTTAAAGGCACAGGTGCCCTCAAACATTTGGGTTACAGACAACAGAATCCTATGTGCAACCAGTTATTAGCTCCTATGCTATAATCAAATACACTGAAGGAATCTATCTGATTTCCTAGTGGCATCCAATTTGACCTTCCGTTTCCTACAAATATTTGTTTCAATGACATCCTTTGAAGTTTTTCACTTACCAGTCCTGCTTCTCATTCAACATATATTATTTGTTGTGCATTTACTCCAATTACTACACTGTATCCTATGTTATATTCTCTGTCTTGTGCCCATGTTGTGTCCTTTCTGCCTCTAATAGCCAGACAGTTGCCAAAATGATATTCATTTACCCCTAACTAAACCTGCATAATCCATTTCAGTGTGGGGCAAAGCTTATTCTAGAAAACCTTGACAACAAACAAGTAGCCTTGAACAAGGCACCAGTCACACATACACTCCCACTCACTGATGCCAGGTCAAATTAGGTCAACAATTTACTTTTCCCATATATCTTAAAGATATGGAGAGGATAATACTGAAAATTTCGGGACTGAGGTTTACCTTTTAACATATTATATATTATACATACATATACATACATGTATGTATACAGTATGTATAGAGAGAGATACACACACACACACATACATATGTGAATTTTAATGCTAAACATAGTTATAAATTTGAGCACACACCTATCAGGCATCCAACTTTATGAGAAGTGACCATGATCATTTGGTCTTTGAATTACTACATTTAAGCTTTAAAAAGTGCACTAATTCTGCTTAAATCCTTAGATTTGGCATCACACCTTCTACAACGAGCTTCGTGTTGCCCCTGAAGAGCACCCCACACTGCTGACCGAGGCTCCCCTGAACCCCAAGGCAAACCGAGAGAAGATGACCCAGGTAAGGGAGCCCTCTTAATGGCCAAAAAAGGGTGGAAAGTATTTTATGGCCACATATTTATATTTTTTCACTGTGGAAGAGCTGCCCTTTTAAGATGCCATCCAGTCAAAAAGAATTTGCATTTGTTTGAAAAGAACATTAAAACATTTCTTAGAAGGCTAAGTATAGTTTTCAAATACACATTAATAATTATTAATTAATAATTCATTACCTGCGGAGCTCCGAAACATCAAATCATATTCATTTTTCAAATGCAAACTTAAAACGCATCTGTTTAAAATGGTTTATTCTTTTTCATTCTGATTACAGTGGTTTTGTTTGGTTTTAATTTTTAGATTTTCTGATCTTTTAAGTTGTTTATAATTGTGTCTTTTATTTGTTTATTTATTTATTGTTTGTTTGTTCGGTGTCCTTGAGTTCTCTGAAAGGCGCCTTCATAAATAAAATGTATTATTATTATTATTATTATTAAATGTGAAATACTATACGAGATAAGGAATATTCAGTCTGCAAAAGAACAGCAGAAGACCTCACAGCACCATCTCACCTGCCTACATGCCTGTGTAAAACATTTTCTCAAAGATGATTGCACAGAATTTGCACAGCATTATGATAGTTCCTACAAGTGCTGCCTAACCAGGGTCAGTTTATTGATAGTTCAGGTGCACCTTTAAGCAAACTGTATTTAATTATGTTGGTCATCTTTACAATTCCAAAAGAAAGTCATCACTCCTACATTAAAATCATCTTTATCAACAATGTAATAAACTCTAACTAGCATTTTATTAAGGAATATGCAATGATTAAGAGCACAGATGCAGTGAAGTATACCAGACAAGACTTTATTTCATCTGAGGGCAGTAGGATCACTGTGACACTTCAGTTTATCTGGAATAGCAGATATGGTCCTGTTGGAATGACACAGTCTGCAGGTTTTCGTTTTACTCAATGTGTTTTAGAACTTGCCTTCAGTTTTCTTGGTTTCATGTTTCTGGTTAATCTTATCCATCTATTTTCATGCATTACTATCCATAATCAGGGGCCTCATGTATAACACCATGAGAAGAATTCACACTATAACATGGTGTACAGACAAAAGCGGAAATGTGCTTAAGCACAAAAAAATCCAGATGCATAAATCTGTGCGAACGCCAACTTCCACGTTCTTCTGCTACATAAATCTCGGTCAGTGTGAAAAGTAACGCACGTGCCTGCTGTCCCGCCCTGTCTCCTCCCAGAATTACGCCTCTTTGAATATGCAAATCAATATACACAACCCTTAAGCTCAGCATTCTGTGAAAAGACAATGGCAAAAGCACAAGGGGAAATAGAAGAATTTCAGCGAATACCAAGTGGAGGCAAGGAAAAACATACTATTTGTTGGTATAAGCAGTGATATAAACAACAAAAGGAAGTTGATCGAGTGATATAGAGTGTCAGAGAAACTCGAAAGCTCAAGTTCACAAAGTCGCACAGAGCCCGAAATAAAATAGAAGCTGTCAGATATCAAAGTCGCCACGAAAAGGCGAGTCGTAGCCCACCATCTGAGTGTCATATGAATGCTTATTAGGGTACAGAGGAAAAAAAAATAGGCACACAGTTGGAAAAAAAGCTTGAAATATCAACTTTTATCTCAAAATTTCCACTTAAATCATGTAGTTTAGTTTGTCATTAAAGTAGAACATCATGAACTTCATCTTAAAATCGTTTAATTTACTAGTTTCTCAAATCCCATCGTAACTAAAGTAGCATGTCAAATGCTTTGTTTTGTATTTGATCTTCTATGTGCTTTATGTGTGTGACTCACTACGTGCTTCTTAAACCGGCTTTCTCTTCCTCCGACAGGACCAGAATCCATTACATTCGTGATATTATAGCTCTCTGAATAATTAAAATACTGAGATGTATACTTGATATCATTTTCATGGTGATAGGAGTTAAAGCATGGGAACACGGTGGCACAGAGATTGTACATGCCTCACACAAGATGCTTGCTGCGCTGTGTGCGACCTTCGATGAAATAATTTATTGCAGCAGTACTGTCTTTCAAACGTACTAACCCCTAATTCCTGTCCTTACTTTTCCTTCTCCAAATACCCAATCGCCACACAATCAGCTCTGTAATAGACGTTAAGCCATCTGTAAGCTTAGATTGCCGATTCTTCAAAACTTTTAAGGAACATTGAAATATCTTCATAGTACATGTTAAGATATTCTATCCATCCAGTGTTGCGCAAGTTCCAGCAAGAACACAGCACGAGGCAGGAACAATCCATGAATGGAGCGTCAGCTCCTTGCTAGTGCTGCGACACCGTGTCCTCACATGTTTATTTATTAACAATATAGATTATTTAAATTGAGTTAGTTTTATCTGTATAATATAATAAACATATTTTGCTGCGTTTCATTTTAAAAATGATATCATCATCATATGTAAATACGTGCTTTATAAAGTGGCTCAGGTTGTGCAATATTATAACTGTAGTGCAAGTTTACAGTTAGGTAATTGTACTTATAAGTACAAACAGTTCTACAAGGAGCACTTGATGGACTGATTGAGTGCGTTTATAGTTTGTGGGATGAAACTGTTTCTGAACCGTGAGCAAAGGCTCTGAAGCGTTTGCCGTATGAGAGCAGTTCAATAGACAGCATGGCTGAGGCAGTGTGTGCTTGATGTTTTATACCGATAATTCTCTTTCCGATCAGCTGCTGTATATCTGTGATTCCCCACTCAGATACAGTGATATAAATACTCTGAGTGGTGCAGTGAGTAATATGGAAAAAGATGATCCGCTGTGGCAAACCCTAACAGGTGCAGCTGAAAGTAGAAGAAGAAGGTGCAGTGAGAGTAACAACACTAAAGAAGCTATGATATTTAGAATAGTTTGACCATTATATTGTTACAGGTTAATTACAATCAGATGCCTTAAACTAATTAACAACATGCGGTTAATTTCAGTGTATTTATAAAGCCGCGTCAGGGATGTGGATTTAAAAAGGAAAGGGAAACCACACAGGAACAGTAGCACTGCTTTGACGCTGGGTGCCGCCAGTCTGCATAATAGAGCGGAGAACTTGGCTTTTCTTGCACATAAAACCGTACAAGTAGTATTGGATGCAAAGCAATAAGCAAATCTGAGATACAGTATGAGAAATCACCATGCTTGCTTAAATATGCCACAAGAAGTGCTCTCAAATGTTGTGAAAATATGCTAAACTTAGACAGGACTCGAAATGCAGTCCAACCGTTGTGAAGTAGGAGCACGCTGTGTCACCCTGCTTCTCAACACATTTGACATTACTTTTTTATTGATTATACAAAAAGATCAGACTTGGATTATGAGAGTCTTTGAAATGAACCCCAGGCAGTCACATCTGTTAACTATAGGATCACAAATAGTAGATTATGGCTGTACACATACTGTTACTTTTATAGCAGATGTCATTAAAATGCAGCAAAGTGTACTGTACACTTTAAACATTAATGTGTTTATTCAGACAAGTACTGTACTGTTGCAGACAAATTAAATCCTGGAAGTGGAACTCGTCCAATCTGTTTATCCATCACCAAGACTGCTTAATCCATCTTAGAATCATGGAAGCCACAGCCTATTCTGGCAAAAAACAACACTGAATGGGTTGCCAGTTCAATGCAGGGGACAATCGCACAAAACTTGTACCAGGCCTAGTTAGAATCGACAATTTAAGTAACAAACATCTCATGAATATTAAAAAATAATAATTATCACACCATTCTGTCTACTAATTATAAAGTCTTTAAAGCATAACCTTGTAGCTTGTGAATTTGATATTAGCCAATTATTTATTTAAAATTAGCAGAAAACATGTTGAAAACTTCAGTATTTGGCTGTAATTGTAACAATTGTACTGTTCTATATATTTTTTTACTTCAGCTTTCTTCAAAAGATCATATAACTAAAGATGTGTTTTTAAGACCCTGGTCTGATATCAAATGGACCATAATGGTTTACATGCTGACAATATGTTGGTTAACAGACAAATACTCTCTTCCTCAGATTATGTTTGAGACATTTAATGTACCAGCAATGTATGTAGCGATCCAAGCTGTGTTATCCCTCTATGCTTCTGGCCGTACAACAGGTGAGACATACACTTCTTAAACAATTGTTACAGTTTGGTTTCTGAACAGCTTCCATGTTTTATTTTTTTAATAAATTTAAAATTCTAAGGATAATGCATCATGCAGTAATATGACAAATTTCAGTGAAATAACTTCAGATAATTAATGAACAACTTCTAACAAAGAAAAGTAGTACTTTTGTGTAAGATTAAGTACTGTAATCTTACACAGTTAGTCAGCCAGTTATACTGTTGAAATTTGAGTTGGGGGGGGGGGGCAGAAAACTTTTTGGCACACCAACAACATTGTGTAAGTAAATCTGTACTTACAAAAGATCTTTCAACATATTGTTTTCATAGGTATTGTGCTGGACTCCGGTGATGGTGTCACCCACAATGTTCCAATCTATGAAGGATATGCTCTGCCACACGCCATCATGCGCCTTGATCTTGCTGGACGTGATCTCACTGACTACCTCATGAAGATTCTAACTGAACGCGGCTATTCTTTTGTAACTACTGGTAGGTAGACAGGGAATACTAAATTCAAGTCAAATGTGACCCTGTGCTTTCTGGCCAAGATTATTACAAGATGTTTAAAATTTCTAATCTAATGAACATGATTGACAACTATATGTATGTTTCTTTTTTGTCCATAGCCGAACGTGAAATTGTTCGCGACATCAAAGAAAAACTCTGCTATGTAGCCCTGGACTTTGAAAATGAAATGGCTACTGCTGCCACTTCATCCTCATTAGAGAAGAGCTATGAGCTGCCTGATGGACAGGTCATCACGATTGGCAATGAGCGTTTCCGTTGTCCTGAAACACTCTTCCAACCTTCTTTCATTGGTATGATACTAGATTATTTATTACAACAAATCTGAATGCAAACAGTAAGTATCACACCATTTCCGAGTGAAAAATACATACAATTATCAGGAAAAAATGACACATAAAATGGAAAAGTTAACGAAAGATATAAGATCTACATTTCTCTTACTACTGGTAGATCAGACTTTATTACATGGTCCTACACTGACATCCAATGGAAAAGAAAAGCATTGTTTACCTTTCCATTTGCTGATTTTAGAACTTCCTTCAAACTCAGTGGCACACACATAATGAATAGTAGAGACTTAATTTGCAACAGAATGCATTAATAGCTTATTGATATTTGTCAATAATATTACTTTTCTGAAGTTGTTTAAAAACAAAATATATTAAGAAAAACAGTGATCAATAATAAAGTAATTTTATTTTTCACTAGGCATGGAATCTGCTGGAATTCATGAAACCACTTACAATAGTATTATGAAATGTGACATAGACATTCGTAAAGACTTGTATGCCAATAACGTCTTGTCTGGAGGGACCACAATGTATCCAGGGATTGCAGATCGCATGCAGAAGGAAATTACTGCTCTGGCTCCCAGCACTATGAAGATCAAGGTATAAACATAATTATACATATAAAAACTGAAAGACCTTTACAGATTTTTTAAAATGCTAACAGCCATTACAATGTTTATATATTATTAGCTCATTCAATGCCTACATTAACTTAGCAGATAAATTCTACATTGGTAATATAATACAAGTTTCAGTTAACTTCTATATATAAGCAAGCTTTATACTGAGATCAATAAATGTTATTTTTTTATTAACATCACTTTCTAGTAGAAAGATGTATCCTTTCTTCAGTGATGGAAGCAATCTATTGGTTATGAATCACATTTTTTCAGAGGGTCAGATATCTAACTTTTATTAAAGAGTCTCAGTACAGTATTCTGCTGGAAAGAGACTTGAGATCTAATCTTATACTTTAGTATAAATAAAACTATTTTTTTCACAAATGCTGATATTAACCAGATGGCACTGTATTATTTTTATGCTGATTGGCTTTGTTTACTCCTTTTTACTTAAACCAGATCATTGCTCCACCGGAACGCAAATACTCTGTCTGGATTGGAGGCTCAATTCTAGCCTCCCTCTCCACTTTTCAGCAGATGTGGATCAGCAAGCAAGAGTATGATGAAGCTGGTCCTTCTATTGTTCACCGCAAATGTTTCTAAATCATTTTCAGCTTTTCTCCTTTCCCTTCACTGTTATTCCTATGGACTGTGAAAGTGCTTTCAAGAAGACTGCTAATGGTTTACTGCTGAGTAAAGTTAGTACACTCACTGTATGTATTTGAAATTGTTGACAAAATGAAAAACAAACATGTAGGTTTCAAGTATCAAGAATACGCATTTTACATGACCTTGTATGGCTTACTCGGTGGTTAAACTCTGATCAGCTTTTACAATTAGAGCATGATTGCAATAGTTGCATCTAAAGGTCTATGTAAAAGCTTTAGTTGAATGAATGTGGAAATGTGCATTATTGATTGAATAAAGCTTGAAATGTGCAGGCATTACTATAAGAGGTCAATGTGTAGTTACTGCAAGAATAAAACAGAAAATAAAGCTTCCTTGGTAGAATACAAAAAATGTACTGTTAGAAGCTGCTTGGACACTCCTTTTGTCACAAAATGACATCCTAAAAGTTGAAATTGCCCAAATTCCTATTTTTGCTCCTGTTTTGTATTTGTTTATTTCAACAACATTTGGGCTTGAAAACACTAGCTAAGCAAATATAAATTCAGTTCATAAAATAAAAAAAAAATAAAAAATGTAATTGTACAATTATTTTGTATTATTTGTGTTTAAATCAATTTAAGAGCATTATGTTTGAAAATATATTCTTCCATCCAATGGTCCATTTCAGAAAACCAAAGAATAACACAAAGCATTTTCCTAATTAAAAAAAAAATCTGTAACGCCAAAAATTACAAAGAAGTTCTATTTATGGAAACACTCAAATCAAGTATTGTGCTTCATATTTTTATCTTTCATTAAAAACTGCACACAAGCACAGATGTTCATTCAATAAGCTCTGTTCATAAGAAAAATGGTATCATCATGCAAGAACATGAAACAATCAAGATATGAATCTGTCCAATTTGAATGATCTATACCTACTAAATCAAAACACAGACTGAATGACCCAATACTAGTGAAGTCAAAAACTATTATTTGCAAACATGTAATTCCAAGTTATACATAATAAATAAAAATGTACAAGGAAATTTTCATTTTCATGGCACTAAAAGCTTAATAAATATTATAAATACTTGAAATGTAAATTAATATGTTAAGGAAAACTGCAGGTTCTGCTGAATAATATGAAAGTAATTTCAGGACGCAAACCTTTAGAATTAAAAATGATATTCTATTTGTATTGTAGACTTCAAATTTAAAGTTCATATCAGTCTCAAAAATTAGCATTCATATGGCCTTAGCAAAATATTATCACATTAGCAAACTGCCACATTAGCAACGCAAAACAGTAAAAAAATAATAAAAATAGATGAACTATTTATAAAAATATTAAACTAAAATATATATATATGTATATTGTAAATATAAAGGCTTTATTCATAAGTTTTCAGTATTATTGAGGGAGCATTTCTTCACATTGACATTTCTTGATTTTGCAGCACTCTTCTTTAACTGTCACCTTAGGTCCAGAACTATTGATTTAATTTCTTTCAGAACAGTGTGTTTACAGACCTGCAAAACAAAATCAAATATAAAATGTTATTTCATATCCTGCCAGAGCAAAAACACTATCAAAAACTGGAAATGTGGGCTAGGCAAATTGCTCAACATTTATAAGATTGAAACATTTTTGGTTATTAACCAAGCCTGTCCAAGTTTTGAAGGGAATGTCTTAACTGTGTCAAATTAATTAAATACTGTATTTACCATGTGATGCCTGGGTTGCCCGCAGTTGGCATTACCTCCTTGAACCCGGAATATTGACAACCATAGACCAAGATGGACTGGGTGATGAGGACACAGAACAAAAACAGTAGGTGCAAAGTGACTTGTGCTTTTCATTTCATTCAATCAAAGTGAAAAGAGTACAGTGCAATTTTCCAGCATTAAACACCAGTGCTCTTCTAAGCGAGAGTAAAAATCAGCAATAAATAGATGAGTAAATAAATTGCACACAGGTTAAAATCAGGAAGTTAAAATTGGGTACTTCTATTTTCCTTAGGGCTTCTCTTCATCCTCAGCTCACCCATTAGGTATGCTCAGGCGGGAACTGAGACACCAGCGGAAGCAGAACCTCTGCATTTTTTCCATTTGATTCTGGGTTTTATCGGGGGTGTGTTCTTGCTCCTAGTCTGTTCAATGCATGCATGGATTGAGTGTTGGACGGAGTCATGGGATCCAGACGCTGTGGGGCATCTGTTGGTGAAGAAATATTCAGTAATCTTGACTTTGTGGATAATGCTGTGATCTTCGAGGAATCCATGAAGGTTGTGATTGGAGCTCTTGGGAGACTGAGTGAGGAGTCCAAGTGTCTGAGCTTGTGAATGTAATCGATAAAAACCAAGATGCAGGCCTTTAATGATCTTTTGGGCACAGCCATCAGCAGTGTGTCTGTCTGCGGAGGGAATGTTGACCTCATGGAAAGGTTTACTTATCTTGGCAGCAACATTCATGTCTATGGTGTCTATTCCTGTGACGTCAATAGGATTGGGAGAGCATGGGGGATCATGAGGTCGCTGGAAAGGGGTGTGTGTTACTCCCGATATCTCTGTAAAAGGATAAAGGTCCAAGTCTTTAGAATCCTGGTGCTGCATGCTTTGCTATCTGGTTTGCTATATCCAGTGACCCGAGATGAAGACTGAACTCCTTTGTTACCGTGTTCTCTTTGGAGAATCCCTGGGTACCGCTGGTTTGACTTTGTGTTGAACAAACAGCTCATGGAGTCCTGAATGAGGCACATTACCTGCACTGTGAGGGAGCATCAATATGGCACTACAGCCATGTAGCGCGATTCCTCCTAGGGTGATCCGGCTCTCAAGATGCTCATTGCTGAGGACCCAAACAGCTGGACCAAGCCAAAGGAATGCCCACGTACCATCCGACTGTGGCAGATAGATGGTCATTTCCAGAAGGTGGAACTGGACTGTGTGTCTGCCTATATCAGTGCATACTCCCCAACCTGACTTGACCAGACATCTAATTAGGCGGACTAACAGAAACTCTACAGCCAGCCAAATACCTACAAATGCAATTGTGAAATATTTTAAGATCTAAGTGATTATACAGCAAAAACTGTTTAACGCAAACACATGTCAAATTTTACACAAAGAATGTAAAAATATTAGTTATATTACACAACAGGGATCTGCAGGCAGATAGACTTTGAAGGGAGGTTGCAATTTGTGACTCACTGTGTCTCAACACAGCAAATTAATCTTCCAGTGGGAGCATCACTGGCTGTTTGTATTGAAAGTTTCATACTTTAAGTCAATGTCACTTTGCCCAACTTCCAGTCATAGTGTGTGTCAGATTTGCTGACTGCAGTTGCTGAACACATTACTGGAGAATGTTAATTGAAATGACTGAAAATCACTGCTCATGTCACATTTAACAAATCATAGTCTTCAAGCAGCACAAAACAATTCAACTGTGCCAAACCATTAGGCTATAAATAGGCTATAGAGAATGATATTTATAACCTTCTATATGCAGGGAGGTGAATTACACCTGTGTTTTTAATGTGTTTTGGTTTCTAATTCTGAGAAATGACAAATGAAGGTAGCTGATATAAACTGACGAAAAACCAAAATACTGTAAGTTCTTCAGTGCAAATATGCAGCATTAGCCCTCTTAAAAGAGAAATAAAGTGTTCTATATATTACATACATCACTTTAGAGTTTAATGTTTGTGATGTCAAAGCACATTATATAACAACGGTTCAGTGATATAAATTGCTATGCATGCGAGTAGTCATTTAGCTGTTTGGCTGCGTTTCCTTACTTTACCAAAGGTGTCATGATTTCCAGTTACTCTGAAATTCTGGGTATGGAAGGATGAGAGTTGTGGTAAATACACACAAATTCTCCCATAAAGTTATTTTTTTATAAATCTTGATTTTTGCATGGAAAGTTGTGTACGCATATTTCATGTACTTTTTAGTGCTTAAGCAAATGATCCCAGTTCTGTGCACAAATCAGTATTAAAAGCACTGTCTACAAATGGGAAAGATGTTAGAATGGGAAGTGTCTTCCATTAGAAGATCAACCAAAGTGTAGTAATGTTGCACTTCAACCCATGCATTTGGTGAGAAAATGAGTAAAGTTAGAAGAGAATGGTTATGTCTTTCAGGTGAGCTCGTTTCATTTTTGATATAGCACTGTTCACTTTACTAGACCTGCCACTCAGGCAGCCGTCCTTCATGGTAAATTTAAATCTAAGTTTCAGGATTTTAGGCACCCAACACAGATTTAAAATTTTTTTTATCTCTTCTTTGCTATCAATGGTACAATATTCCAGAAGTCTTGCAGCTGGAAGTACTTGAATCTTAGAGCAATAGTGAATTCACAAATCTATTTCTTTGCTGGATTTCTACAGATTGTACTTGACTCAGGATTTGTTTACAAGGCTTTACAAGCATGCTGTGTGCATGTTATAATTATCTGGTAGCACACACAGCTGCGAGCAGGTCTTCTCACAAATTAAAATTTGTAAAGTAAATACAGAAGTTTACTAACATATACAAATCTTTGCAATGAATTAACTGTGATCTTAAGCATCTCATTTGATATTAACAGTTTGTGCAGAAGCAAGCACATTTACTTTGAATACAGTGTCACAGTTAAATTAGTTTGCTTTAAAATTACCCTATTAACAGGGTTCCAGCTTTGCTCTCATTAGCATTTAATAACAAGTTTTATAATTAAACTGTTTCTTGGAACATGCATTTTAAAGTTACTGATTCTTGTTAACACTAGATTGCCTGGGTTCATAGTCACACCTAGACTGACCCACTGCATGAGTCATTAATGACAATTCAGTACACCACCACAAACGTTTGCCCACTGGTATGCTAGCAGAACATTAGATTTTTTTCTTTTAGTTCAGTGAAAAAATCAAAATCAATTACATGCTGTTTACTCAGAAATACAAATTGTGCAACCAACACAGTAAAAAATTCAAGAAAATGAAAACACAGCCTCCCTCTCCTGCCCAGTTCTGAGAGCTATATGGTAAGAGAGGTTGGTGTGATGATGTTCCTCATATAAATTAAAAAGCAAAAAAGGTTTTTCAAAGACTTGGCATGCTTATTTCAGAATAACACTAATGAATTCTTGCCAAATACCAAAAATAGTCCTGTACTCTTTCTAACAGAGGGGGTTTAATTGTATAATTTACTTTTATTTTACAGACTTTTATGGTGTTGGTAACTTAGAATAAAACAAACATTCATTTTAAATAAAAAGTAAACTAAAATAAGTTATACTTACTTCATATAATGCAATATCCTTGGAATGAGGATGAAATCCTTTATTTCTACAGGCAGATATTTCAGACATCCCAGCATCAGTTAGTCTGAAGACTTTGGTACTAAAAAATTTTTAAAAGGATGGTTAAAATTTCATACAAAGCCCTTTAGTTGTACATGTAACCAGCCTGATCTCAGCATGTTGTGCATGAGAGAAACTTGGCACTGATTTACTAAATCCTGGCACTGGTAGAATAAATTCAGTAACTCATATGATTTTTGCCACAACCTGATCTTCTGTTCAGTGTGAATCATCAGGAATTAATTAAATTGACACAATGTTATTCTTCTTTGACAGAAGTAGTTGGTTACGTCAACTGCTGCATTCTGATATGCCTCTTTTGTTAGCACCCCTGCACTTGGCTGTTAGCTAACTGACAAAAGCACTTCTCAAGTTATGTCAGCCTGTTATTTACCCTTTTCATCATCAGTACATTTGAAACAATAGTGCTGGAATAAACTGGATCTTTTTTGGGTGTGGCTCATTCCTAACATGTCTACTTTGTCTATGCACTCCAGCAGAGTTATTGCTCCTGTTAACACTTTGGCCGGAAGGCCTTCTTAAGAGGACAGATTATTTCATATCTTTCCCACAGAAATAAATTAGAAACCAAGAAAGTGTCAGAGCTAAGAAGCGAAATTACTAGAATAGATGAAGAACAAGCCAGGCGTCCAAGTGAAGCTCTTCACAGGAAAAGGCAGGCCCTGCATACAGAACTTAACATCTTAACAACTAAAGAAACTGAACAACTTATTTATAAGTCAAGACATCATTACTCTGAACACGGAGAAAAAGCTAATAAGCTTTTAGCTCAACAAATTCACAAACAAGAAGATCGCAATGCAATACCAGTAATCACCAACACGAATGGAGAAGAAATCATTGACCATAAAAATATAATGCACACATTTAGAGATTATTATAAATCCTTATATTCTACTGAGTTCAAAGAAGACAACACACAATAAAATGCATTTCTGGATACATTACAGACACCACAAATAGATGCTTTAAGTGCTGAGGAACTGGATATACCTCTGACGCTAACAGAATTACTAGATGCTATGAAGTCACTTCAAAGCGAGAAATCAGCAGGCCCTGATGGTTACCCCGTAGAATTTTATAAGAAATTCTCCACTCAGCTAGCTCCCCTATTATTGGCAACATTTACAGAAGCTAGAGACAACCAAATACTACCTCAAACATTTCGTCAAGCATTAATCACTGTCTTTCCTAAACAAAATAATGACTTGATACAATATGCATCATACAGACCAATTTCACTCCTGAATAATGATGTTAAGATACTCTCAAAAATTCTAGCTAGAAGGATGGAGAAAGTGCTGCCCTCGGTAATATCACAGGATCAAACTGGATTTATTAAAGGCCGACACCTATCTTCCAATCTCCGACGCTTGTTTAATGTTATATATTCACCAGCAAAATCAAACACCCCAGAGATATTACTATCATTAGACGCTGAAAAAGCATTTGATATGAATGAATGGAACTACCTTTTCACTGCATTGGAGAAATTTGGGTTTGGCCTGAATATTTGTGCATGGATCAAACTACTGTATACCAATCCAGAAGCTTCAGTTTGTATTAACATTTGCTCAGACTACTTTAAGCTAGAACGTGGTACCAGACAAGGATGTCCCTTGTCACCACTGCTGTTTGCAATCGCCATTGAACCACTGGCGGTTCACTGTCGAAATTCTTATCAGATAAAGGGGATTATCAGAGAAGGACTGGAACAGAAAATTTCTCTATATGCAGATGACATGGTTTTATATATATCAGACCCAAAAAACACTGTGCCTGCAGTTCTAACAGCACTAACAGAATTTCAAAAGATATCCGGTCTCAGAATTAATCTGAATAAAAGTATACTCTTTCCAGTGATTTCACAAGCATATAATATTAGATTAGACACCCTACCTTTTACCATAGCAGATCAGTTTAAATACCTAGGGGTAAATATCACAAGTAAACATAAAGCTCTTTATCAACAAAATTTTGCCGTCTGTATGGAAAAAATTAAGCAAGACTTGCATAGATGGTCAACCCTTCATCTCACTCTAGCCGGAAGAATTAACATTTTTAAGATGAATATCCTCCCTAAACTTCTTTTTTTATTTCAAAACATTCCAATATATATCAGTAAATCATTTTTTAAACAATTAGATTCAACAATAACCTCATTCATTTGGAACTCAAAACACCCACGTATCCGAAGAGCGACCCTATAAAGACCTCAGGCAGAAGGTGGCATGGCTTTACCTAATTTTCAGATTTATTACTGGGCAGCAAACATACAAGCCATAAAAACCTGGACACAAAAACATGAACATACACAGGCTTGGCTCGCAATAGAAGTAAAATCCTGTAGTACTTCTTTATATTCCCTGCTCTGCGCTCCAATAAATGCAAGTTATCGCAAATATACTAATAACCCAATTGTGCTTTACTCACTCAGAATATGGAACCAATGTAGGAAGCATTTTAAGATGGAAAATCTTTTATCCGTGGCACCTCTGCAAGAGAACCACCTCTTTCAACCCTTGCAAACATATCCAGTTTTTAATACCTGGAAAAGTTTTGGGATTAAATTGCTCAGAGATCTATATATAGACAACAATTTGCATCTTTTGAACAATTACGTTCCAAATTCAACCTCCCAGCTACACATTTCTTTCACTATCTTCAAATTAGAAATTTTGTAAACAGAAATTGCCCGATTTTCCTCACCTCGTACCCTCCACCATGCTGGAAAAATTACTGCTTACTTTCGAGGAATTAAACACCATTTCCGCATTATATAAAATCTTATTAGAGTCCCTACCTTTCAAAGACCCAAGAGGACATTGGGAAGAAGATCTCTTAATATATCAGAAAAAGAGTGGAAGGTAGCAAAGCAGAGAATTCACTCGAGCTCCATATGCGCAAAGTTGTATATTATTTGAAATTGGAAAAAATCAAATTCTCAGTTAGAGGATCTGTACAGAATTTTTTCAAAACCTGGCAGGATCTAATCAATATTATTTTTAATAAGAGAAATAACTATTACCGCATTTATTTTCCTTCTCCATTTTTTATTTACCTATATATATTTCTTCCTTTCTTTTGTTTATTGTTGCCTTATTAAAAAGCCCTAAGCAATTCTCCTTTGGCTAAGCTCTCCTTCTCAGGGGTGGGGTTTGATTTGTCTTCAATTTTTTTTTTTGTTATAAATTGATCTATTTGTATGGAATGATTACAATAAAAGTAATACATAAAATTAAAAAAAAAAAAAAAAAAAAAAAAACATTTTGGCCGGTACATCAGGTATTTTCTCAGTACTTGCCTACCAGGATTAAAAGGCATTCTCTATACATTCAATAATGTCATTGACTGAACAATTAATTAGGTGCACAAAGTGGAGGCAGGCTGTATCTAGTAAGTTGGTAAGATTATTTGTTTCTTTAATAAAAAAATGAAGTGAAACAATGCTAGTGCCTTACAACTCTGGGGAATCTGAACTGATTTCCAGCCTGGTGACTGTGTATGTAAAGGTCACATGTTAGCCCTATGTCTGTGTCAGGGCTTCTCCAGGTACCACTACTGTTTTCGCCATCATCCTAAAGACATCCACTTAAGGCTAACTAGTACCTCAAATTTGGTTTAGTATTGGTGTATATAGATGTGCTTTGAGCGTTTCAGACGGACTACAACAGACTAGTACTCCATCCTTTGATTTAGACTGACTTGAGCACAATTTTAACAGGTAAAGTCCCATAATGAAAAAAAAAAAGTTCAGAGAACTAAGTAATAGATAGCTAAATGCTTATAGCTATAAGAAATTTGATTTGTGCTACATACACAGTGTCATTACCAAGTTGATTAAGACACATACTCTAATGTAGAATTTCTACATTGATCTACAGCATGAAAAAATATCCTACTACTGCAAGGATATTAAAACAATATATAAAGATTTACATGTGGCTATTGTTAAGTTACTCTTAACAGACAACAATAAAAATATTACCTGTAATCTTACGTACTGTATATAATTTATAAATTCCTGTGCTATTATATAAATTCTTCTGGAAGTATTTCTAAAACGATCTTCAAATAGATCTCAGATACTGAACAGTCCTTTTGAAAGAATAACTGTCCTCTATGACTGTTACTTACTCATTGTGTTTTGGAGAGCAAACAACTGCAATGGCCTCTGGCAGCATTAGTTGATATGAGCAATGAGTATGAAGATCCACACTAGAAAGAAAGGCAGTCTGGGTTGGGTGTGTCTATAAGCAAAAAATATAAAAGGAGTGAAAAGGAAGAAACTGAAACTATCCTTTATGTCAATTTATTGCACTTGTCAAGTGCTTCAATATCCTGAACAAGCTAAAAGATTTTCTGCTGCATCCAGCAACAATACTATTAACCATGATTGCAGAGAATGAATAACAATGATTATATCAGTATTATGAACTACAGTTAACCCTAGTCAAAGACTGGTATGTAATGATTGAAACACATAAATAAAATCACAAGATCACTTAAAAATAAAATGGTACAACTTATCTGTGCATTTAGTGTATTTTATGATTGAAGAAAAAAAAAAACAAACAACAACCACCAATAATAACAGAACGACCCAGATCAGAGCTGAATTACTAATATTCTGCTCATCTTGTTCACAAGTTTTTTTTGTTAATAAAGGTCTATTTCTGCTGCTAAAGAAAGGGTAAAACTTGTCTATTTCTTATATAACAGTACTTAGAATGGTAATTTGATTTCTAACATAATGTTACACTGCACCTTAAAGTGTTCAGTTTAACATTTAACTTTACCAATGCTATTGAATCTTTAATAAACCTCTGCACAGTAGGTATATTCTTTTCTTAAAGCTTGAAACATAGCTTGATTCCTATCTGGGATCAGTCTCTGTGTGAATTTTATTTCTTCTGCAGTCCAAATGTTTGCTTTAGAGATAAAATTAAACTCTCAACTGGCTCATACTGGGTGAAAATGGAATTTTAAATGAGTGAGCTCCTCTTTATTGGTCTTACCAAATTACTACTGGAGCACCCACTACAGTTTCACTGTTTAATGGCATCTGGTGTTATCCCTCCTTTAAAGACAATTAAAGACAATTAGATTTGCACACTCACATCATCTACAGATTTTCTTCTCTCTTTTAAAACCAAGCTGTGCCACACTGTCATCTATGTAATTAATGTAACTAGACTCAACAGTCAACAGAACTCAGCTTTAACCCTTACCTGAGTCGTAAATACTGTATTAAGATTCATAAAGGAATCTACTTTTGTCACAGGCTTTCATTGGCATAAGAGATGTTCATCCAGTTTATCCATTGATGGATATCCACTGGCAGACATTTTTATCTTTTGTGAAAATGTACTCACTTCAATTTTATAGTTCAATAAAGGTTATCAAAGGTTAAGAAGTGCAAGTTAAATGTAACTTTTTCTCTTTCTTTAATTATTTGCCTTAAGGCAGGTCTTTTGATCAATGGTTCCCCCATTGTATTCTGGTTTATACTTTTATTTTCATTGCTTTGTATGATTTATCATCTTTCAGGTAATATAACATGTGTTGCCTTGGACTTCCTCTTGATTCCTTTTCCTCCAGTTTACCAACCAGCAAAATTTTCAACAATCCATCTACTCTTAGTATATGTTCCATCAAGTTTTATCATCTTCTTCTCACTGTTTCAGGCATGCTGCTTTCTTCATCAGTCATTTCTAGCACTTTTTCTTTGGATAATTTATCCATCCAACTGATCTTTTCCATCCTTCTCCACAGGCACATTTCAAATGCTTCCAATCTATTCATATGTCCTTTTCTCATTGTCCATGTCTCTGCTCCATACAATGCAACACTACAAATTACTGTTGTTATTCTCTTCTTCAACGTTACATCCATTCTATTTTTTTTAGCAATTTTCATTTTGAATTGAAGACTGCTTTTCCTATTGCTATCCATATTTTTATTTCTTTTTCATTTCTTCCATCCCTTGAGAGCATATTTTCCAAATACGTAAATGTAAATTATCTACCTCCAACTCTCACACCCAAACACATTGTTTGTCAGGGTTTCTTTTATTTTTTCAACAAATATGTTAAATAGGATTGCTGAAAGTGAGCATCCCTGTCTATTACCTCTTGCTATTTCCCCAAGAATATGATCTCTGTAACTTCTAGCACAACCTTTAATCTCCTTAAATCCAGTAAAAATGCAAGAATAATTTTAACTTCTGTCAGAAGAGATGCATTGGTGTAACACTGATTTAGATTATAAAGTGTGTCAAAAGATAATTTAGTTGAATAAAATACTTAAACCAATTTTTTTTCTGTAAGCTTCTGTTAAGCAGCCAAATAGATGTCTCTTCCAAACCATTCTCAGCAATTATTAAATGCAACATGGCCCCAAAATTGTGTATACAAACAGTTCTAGATTGTCAATAGAATGGTCCTTTGATTACTCTGGAAAAGCTCTCCTTTAAATATGTGTCCTAACATTAAAGAATTAATGCATTCACTTTAATAGCCAGTATTTACTTTCCAAACTTTGGATGTATTGTATAATTACAGAAATAAATATGGCCGTAGAATTGCAAAACGATTTTTAGAAATATAAATGGCAGGATGTATTGTACTAAATACAGGTAAAATTCCATTATAACGAATATCTTTACAATGAAATTTTCATTACAACGAAGTATTTTTATGGTCCCGACAGCTTCCCCATATGACACGAGTCTATAGAAATCTCGTTACTACGAAGTACATTCAGCAGATACTTTCATTATAACGAAGTGCACAAAAGACCTTGAAATGCCTGAATGAATCATCCACAGAGCAGTTAGTTCTGTGGCCCTAGCTCAGTTGTGCACAATGATCCCCAAACAGACACTCTGTAATTTTTTTTTTTCTTCGAACTTTCCTTGTACTGTTTGATTTTTTTTTTTGCCTTTTTTGTTTCCTGCGGTTTTCAGTGATACCTTTTTACTTATTGCTCGTCAACATTTGAAAAACATCCATTGGAATTTAACTCATTGTCACCCTCCTATAGAAACGGCAGACACGGAAAAACGATAACAGTTCATATTAGAAAAAAAACGAATTTTTTGCAGCTCTCGATTACTGCAAAAAGAAAAAAAGATGTTGCCAGTGAATTCGGAATTTCGCCATCGACACTGTCAACTTTCTTCTCGGGTTGCAAACGTATGTGAACTTCTGCATTTGAAGACATCGAAAAAGCTGTTTTTATGTGGTTCAGTGATGCTCGTTGAAGAAACATTCCTATTAATGCAACACTCATTCAAGAAAATGTCAGGTTTATAAACTCTCTTGGGACCTCCCCCAACTAGACAGCAAGCCGAAGAGCGTCCCGAAGTGCAATCTCCGCGTCTGTACGGGGCAATAGCAGGCTCAAAGGTATGCTGTGTCTCTCCGCCAAAGTAAACAGAAAAGATCTCAATGGGTGATGCAAGGTTAGGAGCACGTAAATTGTAAATGCAGATACTTTAACAGGATTACTTGATCACTGACCTGGCCACGATCCTGCCTGACTGCTATGTCTGTGTACAGCAGAGTGGCAGATCACGCTACAATAAATAACTGCCGTTCATGTTTCAAGCTGAATAAAGCTGGTTTTGCTAAAGTACTGAGACTAAGCCTTGTGATTTGGGGTGCAAGACAGGGACTTATAGTGCGACCCCAATCTTTTATGATTTGCTTCTGTGGCGCTTCACTGCAGCAATGTGAGCCTCCTATTGCCCTTCCCCAGCAACGGACAAACAATCTTCCACAGACGTGGTAATCGCGCTTCAGGACGCACTTCAGCATGTCGTTCACATTGGGTGGGGAGTGGGGGGTCTCAAAAGAGTTCAGAAACCTCACAATATGAAGAAGAAATAATGATTAGGCTCCTGACTGATAACTGTGCTGCCCACAACATGCTTCCACATTCAGATAATATTTGCTTTGAATACCTCCCACCCAATTGCACGGCAGCGCTTCAGCCATTAGATTTGGGCATCATTCGCACCCTGAAAGTGTATTATCGCAAGGAAATGCAGAGAAAAATTATCATCGGTATAACTTGTAGGCAGGAAGAGATTAAAAGTAACGTGAAAGAAGCTATTAAAATGATTGCAAATGCCTAGATACAAGTTAAAGAAAGCACTATAGTAACAAATACAGAATCTCATTACAACGAAATATTCTTTACAACAAAATATTTTTTAGGTCCCTGGGAGTTCGTTATAAAAGAACTTTACCTGTACTCTAGTGACACTGTGAGGACAAAGACATTTTTCAGTAATGAAGCACACTGTAATTTTTAAGGGAAATAAAATATGAACCTACATGAATCCATCCAAGAGTCAGGAGATCGTGCTGGTCCTGGAAGCTAAAAAGCTCCTCTACATTCTCCACATCACAGTGATCTGGGCCAGCAGATTGCTTTGGAACAACTACATGAGTAATCACAAATTCATTGCGAGTCTGAAAGAAACAGGGATATTTGATTTTAATATAACAAATAATAGAAGTTTAAAACATTATCATCTACACTTTCCAGAGTAAGACAGAGTAGAACATAGTTTTAGTGCATTCATTTCTCTGTTGCTCTCTCCTGGCAGAAATGGAGAATACTTATCAAAATAGGTAGTTAGATCATTTTTAATAAGAGTAATCATAAAATAGTCATTCACACTAAACATCCACATGTTGTATGTTTAGCACATGCAAGCAAGATTTTCACTCTACACTGGCCACAAGACATGAATTACCCTATAAACACTTTACTGCAATAAGTGGATAAAAAGAGACAGCAGGTGTAGATATTGATATTTGAAAAAATGTTTAAAAAAATTCTGTTTCACCAATTTATTGAGATACTTTTTATAACCCATATCATCACATTTTCAATACTTCAATATGGAAGAAAAGACAAAAGAATTCAGCTGCTCTATCACTTTTGGGAGATAATGGTAACAACCTACCAGCTTTCCACAAAGAATTCCACAAGTTTCTATTCCTCTAGCAGTATTGTGGTCTGCAAGGACCAAAAAATTATGGGAGAGGTCTTTAGGAATCCCAATATTTCTCAGCCCAAGCACCTTTTGATCTGTAAAATAAAATTAACAACCAAATCTGAAATGTTACGTATAAGAAACTTGAATCTGCGCTTATTAAAAAGATGTGTATAGAGCATGCTTTGAATCTAAAACCATTATTGCCAAGAATGTTATTATCAGCTACACCTAATAATTGAATCACAGTGGATTTAACTTGGCTTTTTGATACTAATCAACAGAAAGACTCTTTAGTGTCCTCTTTCAAGAGATCTATTTCAGTTTTACATTAAAATGTCTTCTTCTGTTGATCAGAAGGGGCGGCAGAGTGGCGCAGTGGGTAGCGCTACTGCTTCGCAGTTGGGAGACCTGGGGACCTGGGTTCGCTTCCCGGGTCCTCCCTGCGTGGTGTTTGCATGTTCTCCCCGTGTCTGCGTGGGTTTCCTCCGGGCGCTCCGGTTTCCTCCCACAGTCCAAAGACATGCAGGTGAGGTGGATTGGCGATTCTAAATTGGCCCTAGTGTGTGCTTGGTGTGTGGGTGTGTTTATGTGTGTCCTGCGGTGGGCTGGCACCCTGCCCGGGATTGGTTCCTGCCTTGTGCCCTGTGTTGGCTGGGATTGGCTCCAGCAGACCCCCGTGACCCTGTGTTCGAATTCAGCGGGTTGGAAAATGGATGGATGTTGATCAGAAAAAAGCCAGATTAAATATACTGTGATTGAATGTCATATAACAGTAAAATGTGAAACCTTCCAAGGGGGTGAAAACGTTTTATAGTTACTGTACCTACAGCATGAATTGTTTGGTGCCAAAAGAAAGTAAGAAAACAAATACAATTAAAAGATTCTGTTCATAAAGAGAATTTTGAAATATTCAACAGACAAAAAGGTACCCTCCCTTTTTAATAGAAATATATTTAATAATTACTTTGTATAGCACTGAGTGTTGCTGCTGGTTTGAGTGCTCTGTTAACAGGAGGAGACTGGATGATGGAGTTTATATCTGGATGACGTTTTCCCTTGTAATTATTTTTATTAGGAGAGGATATGCAGGAAAGACTACCTCCATCCGTTTGCTCAAAAACCTTCATGGTAGCCTCATTTTTTTTGCTTGCTTCTTCTTGCCTGCGCAGCTGTTCCTCAAAGAAACGAAACTGTTCAGATTCAATCTGTAGTTTTCGCATTTGAGCAACACGCTGCTTCTCCTCCTCAATCAGATGGCAATTTTCCAAAATTTTGGTGCATTCATTTATAGTTCTGCTCTAACAAAAAAAAAATAATAATTTTAATGTTCATGTGCAAAGTCATATGAGAAGCACAAATATCTTTATAAATAAGCAGCAACATAAGGCAAATAAAGTTCAAGCTGTAATACTCAAATTGGGTCATCTAGAAGTATATGTCAATGCATAAAAATACAAGTATTTTCAAATATAATAAATAAAATAAAAAACATAGATGCTATAAGCCAATTTAGATAAATAAAAATGAACCCTGACAACAGTACTGTGGGTACTTAAAAGCTGAAACAAAAGATGGATGTGAAGAGAATAATACTGATTGGATTTAACCCTGCAAGTTAATATAAAATTACAATAAGAGACCTATTGTTATTGTTCATTTTTGAAACAAGGACAATAGGAACACTTGCTACCTAAAAACGTTTTCTGAACTTTACAAGGGAGGAACTGAATGAGTCCAGACAAACACATACCAAATTTTGGTTATTTTCACACCAAAGAAAGGAACTTGGACAGAAAGACTCTCCGTGATAAAACTGTAAGCATGCTCACTGTATACTGAATTTTTTGTATATTAGCTGGAGTATATTTGAGACATTAGTTAAACACTGATAACATATGTCTAGTAAGTTTAAGAATAAACAATATTTCCAGTGTGCTTTTTATGTTTTAGAAAAATGCAGCCCAGTAGTCACACTCATAAAAACCCATACTCAAAAACATTTTCTGATTCAATTTTATACAGATTTTGATTTTAGGTTGTCATTGATGGTGGTACTTTTGTAGTTGCTTGTTTTTTTAATGTATCTTTTCTTAGTTAAATGAAAAGTTTATATATCTTAAAGCATTCTATGTTATATTGAGCCAAAATGTCAATTAACATTTATTTACTACTATACAATGCTAAAATGTGCATCAACAGTACTACCAGTTTTAATCTTGGGTTGTATTACTGCTTACAAGACATTGTTGTTAGCATTAATTACAAACACTATCATTTAAAAAATAATTGAAAGGAATAAATAAAAAACTACATATGAAATTTCTGACTTTCCATTATTCTTACTTGGTTTCCTTTATTTTCTGCATACTCTTTGCTATACTTCTCCAGTAGAAGTTTTTTCAGTTCATCGGTTTTGGGAAAAGCTATGTCTTGCAATTTCTGTAAATAACACAGCAATAGATATTTAAGTCCAACTCTTAGACACTGACCAATTAAAAAAATCTGAACACTTCTCCATCCAAGGATTCCCATTTACTCTTAGAAGTGATGTTTTCTACCAAAAAAGCACTGAAAAGCAGAAATGTAAAATGTAACTAGGCTTAACGTTTTCTTACTAAACTGGTGTAACACCTATTTGCACAATTTCTTACCTAGTTACATAACTTCTTGATCTCGATATATGTATATTTATTCATATAAAATTTACTTAAAGATTTATTAACAAAATCTAATTAAATATGGATGGTTTGCAAGAAATAGAACCAAGGTCAAAACACTACAGTATTATATAGTAGGATATTAAGTAATTTGGAGCCCAGCACATGTCAAGTTACAGTCAGCAATGGTGAATGGTCCATGGCAGGTGTTAAAATGGACACCATGAATGGATTCCTACTTCTGTGAGCTGTTGACCAATGATCCAAGGTGTAAAACAGCAAATTATCAGGGATAATGGAAGATAGCAGAAAGCATGTCAATTGTGTTGCTCCTCTAAACTTTCCAGAGCCTTTCTGAAAGCCAGAAGAACCTACCTGCAAGCATTAATGCCACCATCATTCCACTGTAACATCTACATAGTCAACATGTGGCCCAGTATGTCAAGCTGACCACTTGTGACTGAACTGTTCACTCGCTATCAAACTCACTTAATTACTTGTAAGGCTGACATACTGATTGATTATAGAAACCCAATTATTTTCCTATATGTCCTTATTCACCTTCCATTCTGTCTTTTATGCAACTTTAATGACAGATTCTGAGACAAACTATCTTCAAAAAGTAGCAGCTAGATATGGTGCAATTGCTTATAAGCGTAAGCGGGCTAATTACTTTTCACACAATGCTGGTTGGTGTTAAAATTGTTCATTCAATAAATGATTTAAATAAAAACGTATTAATTGTTCACTCAATTTATATTTATATAGGAATAGATTTTTGGTTCAATACCTAAAAACATTCATAAACAAAAATATACAGTACAATAATTCCAGAAGGACACAATACTTATACAGTGCCATTAAAGCAATGACAAAATAGTATTACCTTCATTGTGTCTTGTTTTTCTGGAACTGTACATTGATGGTAGTCCCGGTGACTTGGAAGTTTTTCTACAAATAAACTAAAAAGTTTCTTAATTAAAATGTTGTAAATAAACAAAGCAAACTATATTACCATTATTTATGTTTAGCATATTAGGGAAGCTTCCCAAAAAAAAATCAGTACTGAATAAGTCAGTTACTTACTAATAAAATAGAATCAACATAAAGTATGTAAAAAATAATCTATCCTGCATAATTCACAGTTTAAGGAATTTTTTCTTAGGTATCACTTAACACTTAAATTAGCATTATCTAAAGTATGAAAAATGCCATTTTCATCCAAACTTTCATTAAAATCTCGAGGACCTAAAATACAACAAACTACAACAGAAACAGAAAATGGAAAAAAAGTACCAAGCAAAACAAAATTTTTGTATCTGCATCCCCTACTATACTTTAAATACAGGATATAATTTTCTGCAAACCTAATAAAATCTTCTGGATATGTTTCTTTTCTTGTTTTCATACCCGATTATAGTTATTTAACAAACCATGTCTCAAACATGACTGGCTGAACATTATTATTAATTGCTCCTGTGTTACGTAATGTAAATATAGTTCCTTAATTCAGATTGTACAGTCTAAAAAAGCAAAAACAGATCTCTGCAAGGCAACATATTGGTCATTATTAATATAAAATACATATGTCTGAAGCAAAGTGACATGGTAAGTTTATTTAAAAACACTATCTTTTTGCAACTTTAATGTGCAGTATTTTCACCTATCCATTAATTTCAAAACCAAATAATCCATTTCAGTCACAGAAGGCAGAGTTGTAGCATTTTGAACAAAACAGACAAAAAGAATGTAAAGAACACAGACTGTTTCTTACGTTATAAATTTATTATAAAGCACAAAGGCATTTTCAAGGTTATTTTCCTTCAAGTACACAGCAGCCATGCGCTCCATCTCCAGTCCTGAGCGGAAGTAGCGCCTAGGAGTGATATCTTCATTGATTTCAATGTTGCAGCCCAGCTTGCTTAATGCTCGCACTCTTTCTTCAGGAGTTAAAGTGACATCTGTGTGGTCAGGTTCAGCAGCAAGCTTCTTCTTTAAAATTACAAGATCATGTAATTAGTCAAATTCTTAGCCTTATTTATATCAATACATCTATCCAAACAATTTCATTAATAATGTTTTTACATTTTAGGCCTGAAAGTGTCAGGGACTAGCATGAGCAAAGCAGAAGCCAAAGCTAGACAGAATACTGGTTAATCACAGAGCATGCTCACACACATTCATATCCAAAATGAATCATGTGTGTAAAGTGTGAGGAAACTGAACCCACCAAAAAAAGAAAAAAAACACACACAGGGAAATACAAATAGGTCCCAGATTCCTTAAGCTCTGGGACTAATATGTCATTGACTATTCATAATTCTGTAATCTCTTCCTCCCAGGTTAAGAGTTTAGGTGTCATTTTTGATAGCACCTTAAAATTTGAGGTGCATATTAATAATATTACTCAGTCAGCATATTTCCATCTATGTAATATCAGCCATTTACACCCATCTCTTTCAGGTACCAGCACTGCTATTCTTGTTCATGATATGGTTACATCTAATATTGATTATTGTAATTCTATCCTTTCTGGTCTTCCTCACAAACCCCTTTGCAAACTTAAATTGGTTTAGAATGCTGCTGCTCGTATTATTACCAGAATCCCTTCCACTGAACACATTACATTGTCCTTCAGCAGCTTCACTGGCTCCCTGTTAAATTAAATAAAATTTTGCTTATTACTTACAAGACCTTCCATAATCTTGCACCTCCTTATCTTTCTGATCTTCTTCTTCTCTCTATTTCCCCCATATTCTTATATTAATATCTTATATTAATCTTCCCATATCCTCTATTAATCTTATTATAGCTCCTGCTCGCCTGACTACCTTGGGGTTGACAGCTTTCAGCCAAGCGGTCCCTTGCCTCTGGAAATCTCTCCACAGAATATTTGTAATATTGACTCTCTTCCTACCTTTAAATCTCACTTTAAAACCCATCTTTTTAAGCTGGCTTATTCTGTTTGATATAAGTTTTAGTTGAAAAATGTCATTTTATTATTGTATTTATTCTGGTTTTATAGTACCGTAATATTTTTTTAATTTTATATTGAGACTGTTATTAATGTGTTCTGTAAAGTGTCCTTGTGTGCACCTATAAATAAAATATATTATTATTATTAGACAAAACACTACCACCATTCAGGTCACCACAAAGTAATTACACAACCAAACCTGTTTAATTCAGTTCCCAGTAATGAGTGGCTAGGGACTATACCAGCAGCACTAAGAACTAGGCAGGAACCAACTGTGGATGGAATGCTGTTCGAACACAGGGCTTGCTCATTTACTCTAGACATTATTACATATGTTTGATATATGGGAGAAAAAACACGGAGTACCAAGGGGAAAAGCCCACAGAAATAACTCCACTCAGACAACTGAATACAGAATTCAAGAACACCAAATATGTTAAGCAGCAGAGCTAAAACTGCCTCCCAATTAAAATAATCATCTCTAAATATTTACTAAACAGTCACGCATGAAAAAACGTAAAATAAATCTAAAAAAAAAAAAGAACACCTTATATACACACTACAATAAAAATATATCTAAAAAGCAATCTGAATTCATACCAGTGTGCTGAAGCTGAATGTCTGGTCTATGTTTCCAGCAGACTGCATGATGGGGGATGATCACTTCTTCCTGATGCTTTTTTTCATAACAAAGCTAAAACAAGTGAAAAAAATAAATTACAAAAGAGTTAATCCTTATAGGCAATTATCCTTACATTACTGTGTCATTGTGTTAGAAATTATTGTTAAAACTGCAACACTAACTTGTCAGTACAACATTAAAAATAAATGGTGCACAGGTCATACATACAAGATTAGAATATTGCTTTTACTTCACTTTGACAATGAACAATGATTTTTTGGCTAGGATAATTAAAATAAAAATGACTCTTTAGCTAAATAGGACATCTTGCATGGAATAACATGGGCAGAGTGGATCACCTAAATGACACTCCTGCTCAAGTAGCAGTCCACTATGTTCCAATTCATGAACGTGTTCATTTTCATACCATATTTTACATACAACCCCAATTCCAATGAATTTGGGACGTTGTGTAAAACATAAATAAAAACAGAATACAATGATTTGCAAATCCTTTTCAACCTATATTCAGTTGAATACACTACAAAGACAAGATATCGAATGTTCAAACTGTTGCAAATCTTCACTCATTTTGAATTTGATGCCTGTAGCATGTTCCAAAAAAGCTGGGACTGGGGCAGCAAAAGACTGGGAAAGTTGAGGAATGTTCAAAAAACACCTGTTTTGAACATTCCACACGTGAACAGGTTAATTGGAAACAGGTGTTTGTCATTGATTGGGTATAAAAGGAGCATCCCCAAAAGGCTTAGTCGTTCACAAGCAAGGATGGGGCGAGGTTCACCACTTTGTGAACAACTGTGTGGGTAAATAGTCCAGCAGTTTAAGAACAACGTTTCTCAACGTACAATTGCAAGGAATCTAGGGATTTCATCATCTACTGTCCATAATATCATCAAAAGATTCAGAGAATCTGGAGAAATCTCTGCACGTAAGCGGCAAGGCTGAATACCAACACTGGATGCTCGTGACCTTCGATCCCTCAGACAGCACTGCATTAAAAACCGACATCATTCTGTAAAGGATATTACCACGTGGGCTCAGGAATATTTCAGAAAACCATTGTCAGTTAATACTAGAATTACCAGAGTCTACGAAAAAACTCGTAGATCCAACCCACCTTAAAACCGTTCTCACCTCTCTTTTGTCTTCTAAATGTGCCGATTAAGACGAGCAGAAAGTAGCCGGCTATTCCATCCCCCACCGTCGCAGAACATTCACTAAGTTTTCCCAGCTCATGCCTTGTTTGATTATCTGAGAGTGACTGAACTGCTGGAGTTTTACAGTGGAAATAATAGATTGTTATTTGGAACACACGCATTTCATGTGTGTTCCGTTTCTACAGTAATCTGTGTAAACACATTGTTAAAACAGAAACTTTTTCATATTTTAGTAATAAATGTTACAAAATGTAGGCATAAACTATAGAATGTGTGAAGCCTGAAGTCCAAACATCAAATAAACACTTTCACAAAAGGTTCAAGGATGATACGACACCTTCCGTGGCTTAATGCCAAGGTTTGCTGTTTTGGAGCACAGCAGTCCTGTCGTGCTACAGAGACCCGAGTTCAATTCCCAGCTTTGGAGAAAGTGTTTTTTTTTCCTCAAACGGACATAAAATTTAGAAATTGGTATGCACTGTAAATTGTTAAGTTTAAAATGTCGATCGCGGTTATTTCTGTTGATTATTTCATGCTTTTTACTTAGAGTCAGAACAGGAGCTTGTTCAGCTTATTCAGCTTCTGATCTGACTCAAACAGCACCAGTATAACTTCACACCCGATC
Source organism: Erpetoichthys calabaricus (assembly GCF_900747795.2). NCBI lineage: Eukaryota > Metazoa > Chordata > Cladistia > Polypteriformes > Polypteridae > Erpetoichthys > Erpetoichthys calabaricus. The sequence goes on along the minus strand of NC_041395.2, from coordinate 261,519,183 downwards.
TGACGCTGTTCGTTTTCAAATAATATTGCATTACTTCGACGATGTTTTCTGATTGGTACTATTCACGTCATAAAATGATTTCTTCAAAACGTCACATATACTTGTCTCTTTCTTTTTTTAAAATGTGCATTGTAGCACGCAGCAACTGGCCACCTGCATGTTCTTGTGCACACTGAATAAGACAACGCTATATGCAATCATCAGATTCAAATGTTAACAGTTATATAGCACGGAATGGAAATCAGCAGTTCTTAGCATTGCACCACACAAGCTGTCATATCAACTGCCTACTGTAACTTGCTTTCTTTTTTCTTCGGTTATAGTCTTGAATAAAAGTGCACTTGTTTTGTTATACTTTTACATCAACATATTCCTGTGTTTGAGCGACATGGGCATGCTCAAAAAATACACGTGTAATGCCACGAAAAGTGCATGCAGACACTTCAGTTCGCAAGCATTGGTACGACAATGCAGTCACAAGTACACTGCAGAGCTATGGCGCGTCTTTATGTGAAAACAGCAGTGTCAGATGGGGGGGTGGTAGGGAAGGATCCTGAACGCGATTGAGACAATGAAAAGTGAATTAAAAAAAATAAACAAAGCTAACCTTTACAAATATCATAAAATACACCAGCTGTTACAGACTGAAATCAAATGTATCTTTTTATTCTAAAATAGTAAAAAATAAGAACACTTCTCAAAATGAAATCATGCAGGATCGAACTGGTGACCTTCTGATTCCTAGTCAACAAACTGATACTATTGCGCCACGGCGGCAGCCATAGTATATAAGTGTCAGTGTCGCACACTAAGGTGGCTTTTATTGGCGGCGGCTTTTTTTTTTGTACCTTTTGTGAAAGTGTTTCTTTGATATTTGGACTTCAGGCTTCATACATTATATAGTTTATGCTAACATTTTGTCATTTGCTACTAGAATATAATAAACGTTTCTGTTTTAAAAATGTGTTCACACCGATTACTGTAGAAATGCAACACACATGAAATGTGTGTGTTCCAAATAACAATTTATTATTTCCACTCTAAAACCCCACTTCACTCCCAGATAATCAATCAAGGCATGAGCTGAGAGAAGTTCGTGCACGTTCTAAGTCGGTGGGGGGATGGAATAGCCAGCTGCTTGCAGCATGTCTTTATCAGTACATTTAGATGACAAAAGACGCTGGTGGAGAGGTGAGAACGGTTTTAAAAAGCGATTTAAGGTGGGCCGGATCTACGAGTTTTTTCGTAGGCTCTGGTAATTCTAGTGTTAACACAGTTCGTCGCTACATCTACAAGTGCAAGTTAAAACTCTACCATGCAAAGCGAAAGCCATATATCAACAACACCCAGAAACACTGCCGGGTTCTCTGGGCCAGAGCTCATCTGAGATGGACTGACGCAAAGTGGAAAAGTGTGCTGTGGTCTGACGAGTCCACATTTCAAATTGTTTTTGGAAATCATGGACGTCGTGTCCTCCGGGCCAAAGAGGAAAAGGACCATCCGGATTGTCATCAGCGCAAAGTTCAAAAGCCAGCATCTGTGATGGTATGGGGGTGTGTTAGTGCCCATGGAATGGGTAACTTGCACATCTATGAAGGCACCATTAATGCTGAAAGGTAAATACAGGTTTTGGAGCAACATATGCTGCCATCCAAGCGATGTCTTTTTCAGGGACGTCCCTGCTTATTTCAGCAGGACAATGCAAAGCCACATTCTGCATGTGTTACAACAGCGTGGCTTCATAGTAAAAGAGTGCGGGTACTAGACGAGCCTGCCTGCAGTCCCGACCTGTCTCCCATTGAAAATGTGTGGCGCATTATGAAGTGCAAAATACAACAACGGAGACCCCGGACTGTTGAGCAACTGAAGTTGTACATCAAGCAAGAATGGGAAAGAATTCCACCTACACAGCTTCAAAAATTAGTGTCCTCAGTTTCCAAACGCTTATTGAGTGTTGTTAAAAGGAAAGGTGATATAACACAGTGGTAAACATGCCCCTGTCCCAGCTTTTTTGGAACGTGTTGCAGGCATCAAATTCAAAATGAGTGAAAATTTATACTTATATTTATACTTATTATACGGCTATACTTCCTTAGAAGACTGGCGTCCTTCAACATCTGCAATAAGATGCTGCAGATGTTCTATCAGACGGTTGTGGCGAGCACCCACTTCTACGCGGTGGTGTGCTGGAGAAGCAGCATTAAGAAGAAGAACACCTCACGCCTGGACAAACTGGTGAGGAAGGCAGGCTCTATTGTAGGCACTGAGCTGGACAGTTTGACATCTGTGGCAGAGTGACGGGCGCTCAGCAGGCTCCTATCAATCATGGAGAATCCACTGCATCCACTAAACAGTATCATCTCCAGACAGAGGAGCAGCTTCAGCAACAGACTGCTGTCACTGTCCTGCTCCACTGACAAACTGAGGAGATCGTTCCTCCCCCAAACTATGCGACTCTTCAATTCCACCCGGGGGGGTAAACGTTAACATTATTCAAAGTTATGGTCTGTTTTACCTGCATTTTACTTACTCTTTAATTTAATATTGTTATTTGTATCGGTATGCTGCTGCTGGAGTATGTGAATTTCCCCTTGTGATTAATAAAGTATCTATCTATCTATCTATCTAGATTTGCAAAACAACAATAAAGTTTATCAGTTTGAACATTCGATATCTTGTCTTTGTAGTGTATTCAATTGCATATAGGTTGAAAAGGATTTGCAGATCATTGTATTCTGTTTTTATTTACGTTTTACACAACGTCCCAACTTCATTGGAATCGGGGTTGTACACTAAATCTCTTACTAAAGCAATGTTGGCATACTGTGTAGCTTCTAAAAGATAAGCATCTTGCAAAAAATGTTCTAAGACAAACTTCATAAACTGACATTTTAAAAAGAATACTCATATACTGTATACACATTATGCCTCTCATAATGAGCATAACTATTTGTACATAATTCAAATGTATTTTTAAAAATTCTTATTGAAGACAAAAACTGACATTCGCAAGTAGTGCTGGGCGGTATACCGGTTCATACCGAAAACCGTTTTTTATTTTTTTTATGATATGGATTTTTCTTATACCGCAACACCGGTTTAAATTGCCTAAACGACGTTCGGAACGTGGCGCCGCAGGAAACTGTTCAAGTGGGGTTCTTTTTCACTGTTACACCGCTAAACACAGATTTGTTGCACTAGGGCTCTTTTTCACTGCTACACCACCAAATAGGTAGCATTCCGAAACTGAAGCCGACAATAAAGTTGAACATGATGAACAGAAGAACTTTTGCCGAAAAAAAGGAGTCACATCCGTTGCCTGGAGATGCTTTAGTTTTAAAAGGTCAGATGTGTAAAGACTGTTTCTATACTACTGGATAATACTGCAAGCCAAGTTGTACTTGTTTTATTTGTTTTCAATACAGTGTAATGTACAGTGGAACCTCGGTTCACGACCATAATTCGTTCCAAAACTCTGGTCGTAAACCGAGTTGGTCGTGAACCGATGCAATTTCTCCCATAGGATTGTATGTAAATACAATTAATCCGTTCCAGACCGTATGAACTGTATGTAAATATATATATTTTTTAGTTTTTAAGCACAAATATAGTTAATTATACCATAGAATGCACAGCGTAATGGTAAACTAAATGTAAAAACATTGAATAACACTGAGAAAACTAACACTGCAATAGTTCGCGCTATAGTGCTAGGAACCGCTCGCTAAAAACACTTTTTTTTTTTAATGAGTGTTAAGCACAGGGGAAAAAATGAACATTTGAAAAATCCGTAATTTAATAAACCACCAAGAAAAGTAACATTGCAACAATGCAGGCTACGAACCGATCACTGTAAATAGAACTGAAAACAAAAACAAGCCTTCTCTACCTTATGCGTCCCTCGCTTGCTCTCTCTCTCCCCCGCCTGTGTGTGTGTGTGTGTGTGTGTGTGCACGTGTGTCTCTCTTTTGCGAGCCTGGAGCACCTGTGTGTGTCTCTCTAGCACGCTCGTGTGTGCACGCCTCTCTCTCCCCTGCCTGTGTGTGTGTGCGTGCGTGCGTCTCTCTTTTGCGAGCCTGGAGCGCCTGTGTGTGTGTCTCTCTAGCGGGCTCCTGTGTGTGTGCGTGCCCCTCTCTCTCCCGCGCCTGTGCGTGCTTCTCTCTTTTGCAAGCCTGGAGCGCCTGTGTGTGTCTCTCTAGCGCTCCTGTGTGTGTGCGCCTCTCTCTCCCCCGCCTGTGTGTGTGTGCTGTGTGTGCGTGCGTCTCTCTTTTGCGAGCCTGGAGCGCCTGTGTGTGTTGTCACGCTTGGGTCACAGATTTGCACAGAGACACAGGAGGTTGTAGAAAAAAAAGGAACTTTATTCAAAGCACTGCAAACAAACATTTGTCTCTTTTCAACAGTTTAAACATGCTCCATGACAAGTCAGAGATGACAGCTCCGCCAGGAGCAGAGATTGTCTGAGAGAGAAAGAAGGAGTAGCAAGCAACCAATTTAACAAACTGAAAGAAGCCCGTGCAGGCTTTTTAAGAAGGCGGAGCACCGCGCGAGAGGCATATTACGCGACAGAGCCGGCCAGAAGGGAAAGGAGGAATGTGAAAGTAGTCTGTCCATGTTTCTTAGGGGTTTTCCCAGGGGCGTCTGTATTCTCTGGGGGTGCAATCACCTTCGCAGCTCACAGTGTGTCTCTCTAGAGCGCTCCTGTCTGTGTGTGTGTGTGTGTGTGTGTGTGTGCACGGCTCTCTGTCTCACGCTGCCTGTGTGTGTGCCTCTGTCTCTCGCGCTGCCTGTCTGTGTGTGTGTGTGTGTGTGGGGCGCTCTCTCGCTCTCTCTCTTGTTCACTGCACAGGAAATGCACAGGGAGAGACTGAACATGAACAAACCGAAAGGGAACCTGGCTTGTTCGTATACCAAGTGTGTGGTCGTGAACTGAGGCAAAAGTTTGGCGAACTTTTTGGTCGTAAACCGAGTTGTACGTGTACCGAGACGTTCGTGAACCAAGGTTCCATTGTACCTGGGTACTGTGTAATAGTGTGACGACATGTTGACTTTATTCTCGACATTTCCACTTTAATCTTGACGCTTATGACAAGAATAAAGTTGACATGTTGACTTTATTCTCGACATTTCTACTTTATTCTCGCCGTTTATGTCAAGATTAAAGTCGACATGTTGACTTTATTCTCGTAATTTGTCATTAAAGTAGAACATCGTAAAATAAACTTCATTGTAAAATGAATATTTAATTTACTAGATTTTCTCAAACCTCGTCATAAGTTATATAGCACATTAAATGCTTTGTGTTAAGTGATTCTTAAACTGACTTCTTCTTGCACTAAGAGGAGGCGCCGGCAGCGATTGCCGCACAGAATACATTCACTTCATGATCTTCCTGCTCTCTGAACATTTAGAATGCTAAGATAAATACTTAATATAATTTTCATGGTGAAATGCATTAAAGCATGCATTAATCATATGGGGGCACGGCAGCGTGCCTGCCTTGCATTTGCATGTTTTTCTGGTGGGTTTACTCGGCGTGCTTCAGTTTCCTTTCAAAGTCATGTAGGATGTGGGGTTTTGTTGTGCTATATTGACCCTGCTAGTGTATGTTTTGCTTGTATTCATCCTGCGATGTGCTGGTGACTCGTTCAGAGATGGGCGCAACTCTGAATGGATGGCATAATTAAACATGTATAACGAAGATATTTTTAAAGTTCTGAACACTCGGTGGGCTAAGTTTAGAACTAGTTTTAATTTCACAAAGACGTTTATCGTGTGGTGATTGGTTATGTGGTGAAAGAAAAAGGAAGGATAGGAACTGGGGTTTTGGTACGTCAGATAGAGACAGCATGCATGCAATAAATATAGCCCGCTCAGAAGAACATGCATTGAATTCTGTGTTCGTGTCTCTGACCAGCAGATCACAAACCCAACATTTACATAATATTTAAGTTAAACCTGTGCGATAGCTATTTATACATCCAGTTTTTTGGAGCCTCGTCACACCTGCCATAAAGTTCTCTACACTGAACATACACCTGGGGACCCCTTACTGCGAGGGAGCAGCACTACCACCTCACTACCGTGCATGTGTAATACCTGCTTTAATGCATTTCATCATGAAAATGATATCAAGTATTTATCTTAGCATTCCAAATTTTCAGAAAACAGGAATATCATGAAGTGAATGGATTCTGTATGGTGATCGCTGTCTTCTCTTAGTGCGGAGGAAGTCAGTTTAAGAAGCGTAGTGATTAACCACTGGGTCGGAGAACGTAACACAAAGCATTTAATGTGCTGCATTAATTTATGACGGGGTAAATTAAGTAATTGATTAAACATTGATTTTAGGAAGAAGTTTAGTTTACGACATTCTAATTTAATTATGAAGTAAACTATGAGAATAAAGTGGAAATGTCGACTTTAATCTCAACATAAACGGCGAGAATAAAGTGGAAATGTTGACTTTGTTCTCAACATATAGTTTGTTTTTTTCTTCCCAGTATGCTTAGCTTGAAGCAAGGTCCATATTAATGCAGTTTGCCTAAATGATGGTTCAGTTGGTAAAGATGTCATCACCAAGTTGCACTTGTTTTATTTTATTTTAATTTGGTGAATACTGTGTAATGCACCTGGGCTTGAAGTCTTGAAGTAATAGTGCAACTATCAGTAATAATACTATTATTTATTTTATTGTTATTATTTATTAGTTTAAATATTATGCAGTTTAATGATGATAAAGTTGTTTAAAAAGTCACTTTAACGTGTCAGTGGACAGAGATTGTTAACATTAACAGAAAGTGTAGTTGGTTTACAAAAAAATATTTACTATTTATTCCTTTTCTAAGACATATTCGGTGGAATACAATTTTTGACAAGCACTTCTGGATATTTTACAAAGTCTAAATGCCTCTTTGTATGTTTGAAAATATGTTGTCAAAATTATAGTTTGTTTTTGCAAAATTTGTTCAATAAAAAGGTTCTATATTTTGACTGCATCTGTCATGCAATGTGATACCTTCTCCATTAGTACCACCCCCTTGAAAACTATCACTTTATGGGGCAATGCAAAACTGTATTAATACTTGTGTGCATATTAAAATGTTTTTTTTGTACAATGTACAATACTCTTGACAGTGGAATAGGTTATTCTTAGCCAGTAATTGCAGTGGAAAATGTGGTTAACATCCACTCATGCATGGGGAAAAAAATACCGTCGAATACCGTGAAACCGGGATAATTTAGAAAAATACTGTGATATAGAATTTTGGTCATACCGCCCACCCCTATTCACAAGTAAAAGAATGGGTACTTGTTTTATCTCTGAATCTCAGCATTTTGTTATTTCAGTCACATTAATCAACAGATTAAATTTTACAGTTATGTTTTTCTTTGTGATGTTGAATGGTTAGCTTGAATCGGCAATAGTAAAATAGAAAGTCTTCTGTTTCCTTAGCACAACCCTTTTAAGGATTTTGGGACAGAGTGTTTCCCTCACTGCTCTGTCTTCCGGATTAACAATTATGCTAAAAATAGAGGTTAAATACAGCTTTGTAAAAGTACCATTCTGCTCCAGATTACATTCCTTTTCAATAATGAACATGTGATTTCTGATTTATTACTGTTTTATGACAGAAAAGTAAGGCATCCATTGAAGCAAGCAAAAGCTGTTTTCTTTCTTATTAATAACAATGGAACATAGCTAATGGAGTTAAAATCACTATTTTAAAGAGGCTTTCAGCATAAGCAATTCTCATTCAGCAACTTTAGCCAACACATTATTTCACATGAAATCTACATTTTAGCTGTTTTGCTGACTTGACTTTGAGCAAAAATGTAATAAGAAAGAACAAGTTTACTTTAGTCCTGTATGTTATTCCTTGATGACTTCCTTCTAAACATGGCACCCAATTGGCATCCCATTGTGCAAGGTATCATGTCATGTGTGCACACAGCCTATCTGCCTCCTATACCTCTTGTGCTTTGCTTTAAAATTTTGCTCTTGATTGTTGTACTAAGCAGGTTTATGATAAATATTCACTTTTGGAGAGTTTTTCTAAGTTGCTACATAATGAATTATAATGCAGAGGAAATAATTAAAGATCATTATAATGCCATATTGGGCATGTTCAGTTGTTTTCCTTACCTTAGTAAGAGGACAAGCATCAGTGTGTCTGGTTGCTAAGTCTCTGTTAAATGCCATTTGTTAAGGGATTCATAAAAGCAGTGCCAATCCTTCGGTTGAAACATCTTTTGTTAAGAAAAATGCAATGTCTTTTTATTAGTACATAAATTGCAAAATACATTCCATTGCAAACATTAATACTGAATACACTAAGGTCTACATTGATTAATTAGATTTTAAACCATTTTAGTCAGCTAGCACTGCTAGTATTTGTCATAAAGGCAAAGTCACGCTGATATCCTGGCCAAGATGGATGGTGGATCTTTACCAACATCACAATGGATGGTTAGTGGGAGACAGCTTCCCGCAGATATGTGTTCCCCATATAGGTTGGGTGGAAGCATCCCTTTGTTGGACCTGTGCACCCGCTGGGCATAATTGGAGCTATACTCCCGATGCATGGTCCTCCCCAAAGGGGAGCTGTTAGGACACTCACCTGTCCTAGGGAAGTTCTGCATGACCATGAAGTAATTCTTGGTGGCAATGTTACACCAGAAGTACTCTCAGGTCCAATTTGAAAAGGAACTGCTCAGTCTTACCTAGGATAGTCGGAGTTTGGAGAGGAGGAGTACAAAATTCACATAGGAGGACTGAAATCTTACTATTGTGCATTTTTAAAGCCACTAAAATGGAAGGTTGTTATTTAGTCCCTTGTACTGCATGCTTTGGAAAAGTCACAATATGCTCATTCTGACTATTTTAAGTTTATATATTTTACAAATAGTTATGTTTTACACTGTTCCCTGAATACTTGCACTTGTTATCACAGCAAGAAAGCATGTACGTTTTTGAAACTACTCAGTAGGAAATATTACATATAATTTTACAATCTTAAGAAATTAACTGTAAAGATACAAACATCATTTGTGTTATTGCAGCACTGTCTGTTACTTAAAATATTGTTATTATTTACTTTCTTTATACACACATGCATGAATTGGACTTCTCCACGTGTTACTTTTCACCTAAATGATTTGGAATGAAGTGGTGCAAGGGTATAATGGAAAGACAACAGGGCTTTTGTTCTGGAGTCTGGGGTTCGATCTTTGATTAACAAATGCTATATTTTTCTAAAGTTAAAAAATGTAGGAAAATAAGCATTTTGAAAATAAAATAATAAATAATGAGCACTATGTTGCATTTTGCTTTAAGCCATAGCTCTGTATCTGGACACTTGTGGAAATAAGCAGTGTTTTTTTCCAGCCCAATCAATCTTTGGCCCTATCTACACCATTAACATTGTGATTTGATCACAATCAGACATTTTGACATTGTGACAGGACTGTGACCACTTCAGCACAATCATAAGTTTGTTATAAACAAATAATGCCATTTTGCCTTTTTTACTCAATGTATGCTCTGTGTCAAATGTCATCATGTCCACTTGTAATGTGCACATGCAGCTGCTTGATCTGTTTTCACTCCTATACAGCATGTTATGTTACTTGACACCCAAGGATTCTGCACAAAACATTTCAAACACAACTCATTAAGAGAACAAATGTTTTTATCCACTTTTACTCCTTTTTGTAGTTAATTTTAAACATTGCTAGTAATACATTTGTGTATGTAAATTGCAAGAATACGGTGTAGAAAACAGGCAGCAAAACAAAAATGAACTGTTTTTAAGGTAAATGCCTAAGATAACCTTTCACAACTCATATTATGCCTCATGATAAATCTAAAACCCTTAAAAGTATGTGTTTTCTACTGTCACAAACGTGCAAGTGGGAGACAACTTGAGGGCTCATCTAGTTACACTCCACCCCAAGATGAGGGATGGTACTGCTGCCTAATGCTTCTCCTCCCTTTAATCCCACAGACTGGACGGCTACCAATCCCAGTGATGTAATTTCTGGGTTACTGTCTCCTGACCCTGCCCCTTCAGGTCTTAAGGGGCAGCCCGCTATCTTTGCCTTAGTAGCTAATTTGATTGTAGTCAAATCTTTTTGCAGTTTTTTTTCCATCATACATATGGGGTTTGCTTTTGACATGCCCCAACTCTTTATAATTGTCTTTGTATTTCATTACGGTACGCACTTATGCTTCCTCCAAAATGACAGGTATACACTTTAAAACAAAAGTATTCATAAAAAAGTAAAAGTTGGCTAAATGAATAGATATGCACATTACGATAGAGGCTGAGGGCTTAACATCAAATAAAACTGTCAAGGATTGACACATCATTCCAATTTCTTTTGGAAGGGTGAGTTCTTACTTTCACATTTCTCCTTTATTTTGTGAATCCTGTTTTGTACTTACTCCTAATCTATTTTTTAAATCTTTTGCATGCTGTTTACATTACTTGCCCTTACTTACACTTCAATGTCTTCCAATAAAGGTATGAGGAATGGGGTTTTAAAATGTTTTAAATTTGTTCATGAAAACAATTTGGCCCAGTTGATATGAGCATGAGAATGGTCTGTAATGATCTGACTCATCCCAGTTCGAATTCCAACAATGGGCCCAATGCTAGAGGGATAGGCTCCCTCATATTCTTAATTGGATCAATGACTTGGGATAATTCAGCTCTGATTATATCTGTGTATCTGTGCTAAGGATCTCAAGGAAGAGACAGACAAACATTATGGGTGGCTGTGAAGTTTTTGACAGATCTTATTGATTACAGAGTATTGGTAAAGGCTTGAAGTGTACTTGTCACTTGTATTCACTTGTTTGGCAAGCGGCAGTCTTTAATTTAAAAACTGCACATCCATAACCCTGTGCAGTGAGCCTATGTCATTTCATTGTGTTAACAGCCAGGCATCTTCTCTGGGGATGTTTGTATCTTCTATTCAGTGCAGCTCCTTTTTGTTTCCATGTATCTAAGCAATGCTGATGTAATAATTAAAAATTAGTTCAACAACATTTCAAGGACTACTTTTTTAAAATGATTTTTAACCTAGCTTTTGTTAGCATAAGGCTAAGACCTATCCCGCAGCACTGAGCAGAAAGAATGCTCTATTGGTGGGCACATTTATCCTTTAGTAACTCATGCAGGACTACTTTCATTGAAACCACAATAAAGCTCATGAGTGGAAAATAAGCATTTATAAAAACAAACATTCACAATAACACTGTGGAGGAGACGGGAGCCAAAAAAATCTAATTTAGTACTTAAACCCAAAGAGAACAAGCAAACTCCTCATAGACAATGACTACAATCTGTGTTTAAAGGTAATAGACATAGCCAATGTGCTTTTAAAATTTCATAATTTTTCCTGTGTAACAAATTTGCACCTATGAAAGAAACAAAAAGAAAATAACGCTTTGATTCAGCTTTGAACCACCAGGGTGAATCACATTATGCTATCTATTACCCATTACCACTATAAGGGCAATAAAAACTCTTGAAAGAGAAAAATGAATATCAATGTTTAGAAAACTACCATTGCTTACTTACAGTTTCATATTACTGTAATATCACTATCAATTTGTATTAAATTGTTTGTTTGTTTTTTTTTACAATAAGAGCAAGTGCCGTTCTTATTACTATAGATAAAATATTCTTATATAAAAGGTAAAACATAACGCAGTAACTTCTTATGAAGTACAAAAAATAAACTTTATAATATTATTATACTTTTAAACCAATACCCATAGTACTGTAAGTCACAACATTAGACTGTGATGCATAACATATATATGAAAAGGTTGGGAAACTACAATCTATATGTTAAATACTTTGAAACTTGGAAAATAGTGAACATGGCAATCTGCAGTGACCAGGTTAGGTTTGGAAAGCATCCGTAGCTGATATCAAAATTATATGAACTATGAAGAAAAGGTCTGAGACAAATATAACTTAAATCAATAATTACAGTATTAAATTGGGAGGTATGAGAGTAAATCAAAAAGTAAAGGCACTTTGAAAATTATGTGGCAACCACAACAGATAGAAGCAGACACAATACAACTTGTTCGCAGTGGCTTTTGGGTAGTTCGAGTACAGCACTTTGCCATTAGTTTAGTTGAAGCCAAGGTACAATTAACATGGACACATTGCTGTGGGATTGCATTATTGTGAAGCAATGTGGTGTACTGAGATTTATTTGGACTGACAGAGTGAAATCTGCCAAAATTCACTGAAGTATAATTTTTTGTACCTGCTTTTTTTAGCTTTCTGATGATTTTTACAGATAAGTCATTCATTGCACAAGTTTGACTTGACTCCATGCAATGTTATTTTCTTGAAATTAAACAAATAAATAAAAAGTGGATATGGAGAAACACAAAAAAGTATTTTTAACCAAACATTCCTCAGCATATTTTGCATATTAAATATCAGTGCACACAATTAAACACATCACTCTGCCAATACTAAAAAAATCTGTACTAAATTTATTACACTTCAGCCTAATTAAAACTAAAAGTATTCTTATAATGTCTACAGTGATCCCTCGCTATATCGCGCTTCGCCTTTCGCGGCTTCACTCCATCGCGGATTTTATATGTAAGCATATTTAAATATATATCGCGGATTTTTCGCTGCTTCGCGGGTTTCTGCGGACAATGGGTCTTTTAATTTCTGGTACATGCTTCCTCAGTTGGTTTGCCCAGTTGATTTCATACAAGGGACGCTATTGGCAGATGGCTGAGAAGCTACCCAGCTTACTTTTCTCTCTCTCTCTCTCGCTCTCTCTCTCTCTCTCTTGCGCCGACTTTTTCTGATCCTGACGTAGGGGGATTGAGCAGGGGGGCTGTTCGCACACCTAGATGATACGGACGCTCATCTAAATATGCTGAAAGATTATCTTCACGTTGGCTACCTTCTGTGCTGCTTCTTGAAGCGACATGCTGCCCGGTGCTTCGCATACTTAAAAGCACGAAGGGCACGTATTGATTTTTTTATCTGTCTCTCTCTCTCTCTCTGTCTGCTCCTGACGGAGGGGGTGTGAGCTGCCACCTTCAACAGCTTTGTGCCGCGGTGCTTCGCATACTTAAAAAGCCAAACAGCCCTATTGATTTGTTTGCTCCTTTGAAGAGGAAGATATGTTTGCATTCTTTTAATTGTGAGACAGAACTGTCATCTCTGTCTTGTCATGGAGCACAGTTTAAACTTTTGAAAAAGAGACAAATGTTTGTTTGCAGTGTTTGTCTCTACAACCTCCTGTGTTTCTGCGCAAATCTGTGACCCAAGCATGACAATATAAAAATAACCATATAAACATATGGTTTCTACTTCGCGGATTTTCTTATTTCGCGGGTGGCTCTGGAACGCAACCCCCGCGATGGAGGAGGGATTACTGTACACAATTTTCTATACTTCACTTTTGATTGCTCCTTTTGGCTTTGATCTCAGTTTGTTTCACTTTGATTCTTGCTCATCCATTCTGTTTTCTGACATACCCTGGACAATTTCCTCCTCATACTGCAGATTGTCCGTTCCAAAACAATCATAATAGGAACTAGTCCTGTGTGTTTATTTTAAAGCACCATCATGACCCGAGTTGCTTAAAAATGTTGGCATAAAACTTTCAGATCTCATAAGATGGTAAAGTAAATGCAAAATTAACCATTGCTTTTTAATAAGAAAAAGGGACATGCAGATTAGGTGGATTGGCAATGCTAAATTGGCCCCATTAGGTGTGTTATATGTGCGTGTGAGTGTGTTCCACAGTGATGGACTGGCGCCCTGTCCAGGAGTTGTTTGCTGGGACAGACTCCAGCCTCTTGTGACCCTGCTCTGGATTAAGCAGGCTTGGAAAATGGTATGGTATATTCTTAAACTGGAAACCACTCTTCAGTCCTGTTACCTAGTCTTTAAATATTTTCTAATGTGTGGTTTACAGCTAAATGGTATGAACAGAATGACAAAAATCGCTATGCAGCAACTTCAAAGCAAAATCTTTCAGCAACATATACATACCCATGCGTAGTTATGAATATTCAAAATGATAATGTAGTAGGCATGGGTATTTTCAAATAATTTGTATTCAAATATCTTAATGCAGCCTTCAAGGTTTAATATATGCCTTTATACAATGCAAGTTTAAAATTTTAAGAAGAGTTTCAATTTTTGGTTTTCCATTTACAGCCAGGAAACTGACATGTAAATCCCAAACATTCTCCATAGGGCTGCAACGATTAGTCGACTACAAAAAATCGTCGACGCGGATTTTTTTTTTTATTGTCGACGGTCATAAACAGAACTTTCAATAGAGGCTCCAGTCACAAAGAACCACATTGGTTTTTGTAACTGCAATGCACTACATGAACGTCTGGGGGCAGTATCAAGACTGCACACAGTCCTACCAATGAAGGTCTGAGGAGAAGAATGTGGAGGAAAATAAACGTGGTTGCAATGAGGAGTTGGATAGAGGAGGGGGAAGGAGATGGAAAAAAATTGAGACAGAAACTTTCTAAAGTGTGGGAGCACTTCACCGAAAAAGAAGTTGAATGGAAAGCGGAGCTTTCTTTTCACAGCAGCACCACCGCGATGCAGGAGCATCTGAATTGCAAGCATCCTGGACCTGTGATGTCGCCATATCTTGAGAGGTAAGTTTTAGCGAGTAACGTTAGTGTCACATGTTAACGTTGATGTTTGTACTATAATGTGTATATCATAGTTTCGACAATGATAGTTAATCCTTAAACCGACACATACTTGGGGGTTAATGCACCACTGGACACCAAATACTTTTTAGCTGCACTTTTTAAGTAAATGTCACAATTCACAAAGAAAATGTGAAATTTTAATGGAACACGTATTTTTTTTTCATGCAAAGAGCATCACAATTACTGCAACACTGATCAACGAATATACGGCACTGACTGATCAGCTCCGGCGTGCTGGTAAATTGCTCTGTGAAGCAACTATAGCCGGTGGCAGGGTTCAATGAATGTATGTCGCCGAATATACTCGCCCCCTGTGTGCTGGAAAATTGCACTGAGACATGACTATAGCCGGTTGCAGCATTCAATGAATATACATCGCCGAATATACTCGGCTCCGGCGTGCTGGCAAATTGCACTAAGAAACAACTCTAGCTGGTTGCGGCGTCCAATAAATGTACTTTTCCAAATATACTTGGCTCCGGCGTGCTGGCAAATTGCATTGGGAACCAACTATAGCCGGTTCTGGTAGTTTAAGGGTTAAGAGAATATAATTTCAGTTATGTTTGCTAACGTCTTTGGTGCTATAGTAAACGAGTGAACAGGAGTAGCTGAGCCGTCCTAGTTTTTTTTTCTTCTTTTTTTGTATAATATTTGAGTTCATATGAATTGTAAACCATCTCTAACTAACGTTAGGTAACTTGTGTTTTGAAGCATATCAGTAATTAGCTTGTTACATATTTTAGTCCTTTATTTTTTATTTTGGCATAATATAGTACATGATGTGATAAACTACAACACTTTTCCTTCAGAGTGTGATGATTAAAACATCTTTCTCTGCAAAATCATTCTTGTGTATTCCTGTTATCTCTACTCCCTCTGAGAGTCTCTTCTCAGCAAATGGGAACATTGTCTCAAAGAAGAGAGCCAGCCTCACACCACAGCATGTCGAAATGCTCATGTTCCTGCACTGCAATCAGGAATATATGAACTGAATCTTTTATAAACTGTACCTCAGCGGTTCTCAAACTTTCGTATTTCGCGTCCCCCCTTTTCTACCTGGAATAATTCTGCGCCCCCTGCATAATATAAGATAGATGAGAATAACCCATGATACAACTAACAAAGGTATGATACTCGTGCGGTGTCGCGGTATCCTATCATTTTTACTTCCATAAGATTTGCATGTGTTTGGCTAACTTCGATGAAATATTTGCAATTTTTTTTTAAGTGCTTTAATAACTGTTAAAATGCCTTGTGTGGTTTTTGGTAGTAATTCTAATCCCAAAAACAAAGAATAAATTATTTATTCTTATTTATTTTTTTATGTAAAGAAACGATTAAATATGTTTTAATTTTTAAAAATCTCGTAAACGAGGACACCGACGAAGTCAATCTGCGCGAGACGAACGTATTTTCGTCCTACAAATATTATACTGCTGTTAGTTGTATCATGAGAATAACCCAATACGCAGTAAATTATTTAACTCAATTTGCAATATTGGCTATGCTGCCAATGTGGTGCTGTCGCGCCACATTATCACCTGATCTACTGTTACCCGAATGTTCGCGACAGATACCGATACGTCGCGAACTTTCTGGATTGAAAATACGCGACTATAAAAGCAGCAGCAGCAGTGCCACACGTCAGTTAGTTCATAGCTGTGTCATTGTGACTGTGTTACATAAGAGATTTAGTCAATTTAAGTTCAAACTCTGAAAAAAATTATTTTGATGTCTTGTTCATTTATTCGACACCCCACAGTTTGAGAACCGCTGCTGTACATTATTGCTTTATTTTATTTGAATTGGAGCTTTATTTAAACTTTTGGACTTTAAGACACACCAGTGGTCAACTTTGGTTAAGTTAAATGCGCTTTTTTTGTTTAAAGACTACATGCACTTTAGTTTGTATTGTTTAATGTATTTCTTTTTTATTGTGATGGTCACACTAATATAAAAGCATCCGATTATTTTCAAATTCATATGTTTCACTGGTTGTTATTTTAATTTGATTATTATTAATTTTAATCGTGTTAATGCAGAGACATCAAGGTGACATTCACAGGTGGACAGACGTGAGCAGATGAGGTAAGACATGCACTGGAGCCCAGAACAGGATGTGCAACCACAGGCATCAAAATAGTCAGGCATGAAATAATCGTGACTAATAGAGAAAAAAATTGAACGATTAGTCGACTACCAAAATAATCATTAGTTGAAGCCCTAATTCTCCAGATGTGGCAACTGTATTTCATCTTGCACCCATCTACCTCCTACAAAGGAAATATTCCAGAAGATGTAGCACATTGTTCATCCACTGCTGCTTTCCTGCTACTGACTATAGTGGCAGACAAGTTCTTCCTTTGCTTAGTTATTCAATAAAGAGTGGGGGAAATAAATGACGGTTGCATCGAATTGCTTTTGCAACAGGGAATAGCAAAAGGTATTTCCGAAAGAGTTTTAATTTTGCAGCAAGATGCTTTATAAATGATTTTATTTGTACATATTTCTACAGTGCATGAAAGATTACTGTTTTTACTGTAACTTTACTGAACACATACCCAAACATACCTCTTTCTGAGAATCTTGTATATGTTCTCCTACACAATAAAAGAAATACCAGTCGTATCTTTTATAAGGGCTTTGTTGAATGCATTAGTACAGAACATGAAATAAAAAATGTCCACATTATATCATGTTATGCCATACAGAACTTGTAGAACAGAAATCTTTTTGTATTAACAGAAATAAAAATTCGGACACAAGAGTCAGTAGGCTTTGCACCCTTATAATCAAGTTACCCGAACTATTCTATAACATTTCAGCAATTATTTACTGCTCTGATGTTGAACTTTCTGACCATAAAATAGGTCATTACGATAGCAACTGACAAGAAAAATTCATAATTAATTGCAGAATTACGGTATTTGAGGGTTTCTCTAGAGCACCTTTCTCTTGCACAATTTGCCTCAAAAATTAGTCAGCACATCATCATCTCATAACAGGCTTAAGTTTTGAGTTTGGTATTTTTCCATCCAGCCATTTTAGCTCCAGACGGTCCTCAAGAAACCACTACACACAGACACACACCCATCATTGAGATATCAACATTTTCTGTATCAGAGCTTCTAAAACTTTGCAATCCATTGAAAACTGGAGATTGAAATTTTTCAAGAATCTAAAGCTTTCAACCTCCCAAGCCCCTGACCCCCCCACCTACCTCCTCCTTAGATGACAGATCATGGTTGTGCAACTGTTGCAGTTGTGTAAGAGTTACAAAAGGCACCACTGCAAAGCAGAGAAGTGATGCAGCTAAAGTTGTACTGGATTGAAAATGGAGATCCAGTATCCCATAGATAGTTGAATACAAAGGTTAACAGATACACTTGTAGTTCTGCCTTTAATATGAAACCATACATCCAACATAATAATGTATTATAGGCTGCATAAACTGTACATAGTGTAGCACACTATCAACTGATATCATAAGAGTTTGTATTTGACTCTGCAGTGTCAATGGGACAAGATCCAAGGGAATAAATTATTAGCATGTAAAGTTGCTACAACTTGCATGTCTACTCTTCCACTAAGCTCACAAACATTTACAAGTCAATCTCTACTTAAAATGAGAACTCTAACTTGCCATGACATCTCTTGCATACATAGTTCTAACATGCCATATTGCTGTTCACTTTGGACATCTGCTTTGGATTTGTTTAAGACAAACCTGCAGTAAGAGCAACTTAGCCATACAGAACCCACTGTGCAGCTGTGCATTAAATGAATCCTCATGTTACCATATTTATTAAAACATCCTCAATAGATATTGTTCCACTAAAAGAAGGAGTCACTGAAGGATAAATATTTGTGTTGAAATTTTCATACAGTAATTTTATTACTGACATAAATAAGTCATCACTTTACTGTTAATTTACCCATGTAACATACTGAAACTCTTAACACTGGATAAAACCCAAATGGATCCAGCAACAGGCAAACATTTAGGCTGCAGCTGGATTCTCTTAATGCCTGCTTAAAACAACAATTTTATTGTTCTTGGTTTCTTTTAAATTATTCTAAGTGTGGATCATTTTAATCAATCAATCAATTAATTAAACGAAATTTACCTAAAATATGATTTTAAAGTATTTTTAATAACAACAAACTTCTCACTGTATATTATAATGTATGAACACTCTACATATTTCATATTAGGGAATCATTTTCCCCATTTTCTCAAAATTTTAACACAAAATAAAAATCCATAATCCTTGTACAGTATATTCTGTTCAGTTTATTTATTCTTTAATCTTGTTTTCTCAAGTATGGAGTTTAGGTGTGCTACAGCCTATTACGGTATTATCGAGCATGACAGAAAACAATGCTTGTCAAGAAGTGTGCATTTACAATCACACAAATACTCACATACCCTGAACAATTTAGAGTAACCAATCCATCTTAATGCAAGTTTGAACTATCTGATGATTTTGTAACACACTGATGGAACAAATGTTAACAGCATATGAGAAAATTCAACCTGGAGGGAATCCCACACAGATACTGTATTGACCGTAAAATGGTGCGAAACAGTAACATTACACAAATAGGAAATACACTAATGTTTTTATCAAATTGTTAGACAAATTGTTTGTCTAATTTATAAACAAAACAACTTGCAATTCAGAGTTGCTGGGTGAAACAGATTCTGTCATAGCTGTGTTAGGTTCAAGGCCAGGAACCAGCTCTGGATGTAGGTCTAGTCCACCACAGGACACACTCATATTGGGACAATTCACAGTCACCTATCATCTGAAACAGCATATCCCTGAAATGGAGAAGGATGGCAAAGAATCCATAGAAAACATTTTAAAACATGGGCAGAATATGGAAATATCATAAACACAGACAATGTGGCACAGTGGTTAAGGCTTTGGCTCTCAAATCATGAGGTTGTGGGTTCAAATCCCACCATTGAAACTGTGTGACCCTGAGCGAGTCACTTCACCGGCCTGTGCTCCAATTGGAAAAACAAAAGAAATTTAATCAATTGTATCATAAATGTTTAAGTCACTGGGCGGCAGTGGGTAGCACTGCTGCCTCGCATTTAGGAGACTCGGGTTCACTTCCCGGGTCCTCCCTGCGTGGAGCTTGCATGTTCTCACCATGTCTGCGTGGGTTTCCTCCGGTTTCCTCCCACAGTCCAAAGACATACAGGTTAGGTGCATTGGCGATCCTAAATTGTCCCTGGTATGTGGGTGTGTGCCCTGCGGTGGGCTGGCGCCCTGCCCGGGGGTTGGTTTCCTGTCTTGCACCCTGTGTTGGCTGGGATTGGCTCCAGCAGACCCCTGTGACCCTGTAGTTAGGATATAGCGGGCTGGATGATGGATGTTTAAGTCACTTTGGATAAAAGTGTCAGATACAAAATGTAAATAAATACAGTGCCCAAATTAGGACTGGAAGTGATGGTTTTTGACTGTGAGGCAGAGGCTCCCATGCTATCAAATAAGACAATACTTTTTTTGCACTCATGGATTTCTGCTAAGTTAGGTGTTTGAAGATCACGCCACCCCCAGCATTATAGAGAAACAAAATATGGATATTATTTTTGTGACTACAATATAAGCATGTTATGAATTTCTGGTGACATGTAAATAATGAAAAATAAATGTCCTCAATGAACATTAATTTTTGTAATCACCCCACGTTTGACTTACAGTTGTTAAACAATATGTAGCTGAACAGTTTCCTTTGGTGAACTGAACTGTAACTGCATTTTAAAAATTAAAGAAACCTTTAAACTTCAGCAGCCTAATATGCAAAGCTTTAAAACCAGAAAGAACATTCTCCTCCATTCAACACACACAATAAAAAGACAGGTGACATGCAAATTTGGTGACTCGGGAAAGTCCAAAGATCTAAATGTAAACAGTGATGCAAATACTGTAAGCACATGGGGGATACAAACATATTTT
Source organism: Erpetoichthys calabaricus (assembly GCF_900747795.2). NCBI lineage: Eukaryota > Metazoa > Chordata > Cladistia > Polypteriformes > Polypteridae > Erpetoichthys > Erpetoichthys calabaricus. The sequence continues at coordinate 261,498,471 of NC_041395.2, read as the reverse complement.
CTTCCTCTGAGTCATCTATCCCCCACTGATACACAGCAAAACTAGAAAAATAATATGGATGAAAAATTGGATCAAATTAGTTTTTTTTTTTTTTTTTTAAATTGTCATAGTTTGGAGTGGATGCACTATATTAACATGTTTCAACAAAAAGGATTTCAGCCTGTAAAAAGAACTGCAACCTGATACTGAGTGTAAAAAATGCTGCATATGGTGTTTGATCAGATGAATGGACACAGGTCCTTTTAGTATTTTGCAGAACGAAAAAGCATGGTGGGCAGCAAGTGTTCAACCATTGCCATTCACCTATCTGACAGTGACTGCAAAAACATGCACTGCAAGACATTACATCCAGGTAGTTTTTCAATGTGGTATTCACATTTTAAAGTGAATACTAACTGATTAACCCATGAACCAACTGCTCTAAGAAACCAGAAGCATACTACTCGCTGAGATGGCAGAAGGAGCACCAATCTCTTTTTGAAGTGTTTCTTGTTAGCAAAAACCATGATCATTGAAATAAATTCAAACATTTATTTTCAATCTCTTCTTTTCACATAAATGCAGTGGCTTCTTTGACAAAGATTATTGGAATTGCAAACTGCCCATGGTAAAATTACATTATGCTTTAACACTGAGCTTTGTGCAGTGCTTGCACAGTTCCACAGTTAAACCCCAATACCACCTCTACTGTAAAGCATAAAGTGCCAGCAAATTCTCCTCATACTACTGCTCAATTTCTGGAAGTAGATGAGCAGTGATGCACTAAGCAAGACAACCTATGCATTTGTGTAACAGAGATGCAAAGCGCCTTAAGGTGTTGCATCTGTGAAGTAGTTTAGTGCTATTGCCAAATCCAAGGTGGGCACCATATTCATCCTGTGAACCCCTTAGTCTTCCCACACGCATATTAATTTGCTAGATAGCTCAATTTTTATAGGCCTTATGTGAAACTGACACCAAAAACTCATGTATCTTATATGAACAGATACCTTTGGAGGAGGTCAGAATAAATAAGAGTGTCAAGTATAGATGTGAGTGTGCACATTGGAGTTAAACAGCATATATATACAGTATATTGGACAGCCACTTCAAGAAGTCAACGAATGAAAAATATGCATCAATTATCCAAAGTTTATATACGCATTCATCCAGTTTAGTAATACCATGATAAACATAGATAGATAGATAGATAGATAGATAGATAGATAGATAGATAGATAGATAGATAGATAGATAGATAGATAGATAGATAGATAGATACTATCTATCTATGTTTATCATGGTATTACTAAACTGGATGAATGCGTATATAAACTTTGGATAATTGATGCATATAAACCAAGAGAGGAACATGCCTTATTATTCATTGTTAACACAAAATTACACCATCATACTATTTAATTAATTTTACTTTAAAAGCAGTTTAAAATGTGTAATCTTATGTATGTGTGAAAAACAAACAGGCCTACTGGCTGAGCCACTTATATATTCATATATGAACACTACATTATTCACCATAAGGATTTAGACATAGCAAGGATATGTGCCTGTTCAAAAGTCTGGTCATAGAAAGGGAACAACTACAGTATGTTATGGAGCAGAGCTATTGAAAATAACTGCAATGTCCCTGTGCCAAATGTCTCTCATCAACATTAGCTCTCATGTAGATAGCTAATTCATCGGCCTACATTAAAATGTTTATTATTACTGAATGACTTATAGCTTCATTCAGATACCCTATATAATACTTTTATATACTCTAATACCTATTTCTACAGCCTTTCAACTTCCTGCAAAATGTTTTCAAAATTGTCTGCTTCCAACAGCCACTACTGCAGTCTCTTTATATATTGTATTTTTCCCCAAATAGTTCCATAGTTGTATATATATATGTTCAAAGACTTGAAAAACCACAGTCCAACATACATTTTAATTTCCTGCCATATTGCAGGCATAGCTTTTCTTTCATTTTAATGGCAGTATGGTGTAAATATATCAGGTAAATAAAAAAGAAGAAAAACCAATAAACATCCTGTCATGCATGTATGCTTGGGTAAGGGGATCATCTTCACATTGGACTAAGGAAAACAATGCCACTCCGGGATGAGTGGGGGTGCTAACACTAACAATTTCTTCTCTCTCACCTGCACCTAGCCCTGCCCACGTTGCCCAGAAAAAGCCACACTCCTTCCAGATGAGGCTCTATAAAACCAGATGGGCCCAAAAGGTGATGCCTCATTTTGGACCTGAATTGTGATGGTGATGGAGTTTCTGTATGTCTGTGACCAAAACCTTCCTGCTAGGAAGCTATGGGCTACTGAAGCCGACATTTTTCTTGTGCCAAAGTGCACCCATTTTCTTTTTCTTTATTCATTAAAAGGGGTTCACCAGGATGTAAAAGGAGGCAACACTGTCATAAGTGGCCTACTAAACACTACTTAACTGAAACTAGGAACTGTCAAAGACAATTTCAAAGTTTCTGAGGGTAAACAATTGCATAAAACAATCTGGAAAATTATTCACCAATTTAAAATTTACCATTTTATGAATGCACATTTTCAATTAGAGGGTGATTGTGAGTCACAGCCTATCACACCAACATGAAACACACAAGTTAAGACCAGGCATCTGAATAGGTAAAAAAAACTCTAGCTGTACACTGTACTGGGCCAGGACTGAAACCAAGATTTTTGAAGTTGTCAGTTAGTAATGCTAGTTGCTGTACCACACTCTTATTTATGACATTCTCATACATGCTATAAATAATTCAGGGTCATGGTGGGATAGAATCTACTCAAGGAGCAGCACTGTGCACAAGGCTGAAACCAAACCTAGACAGTCCATTGCTGAGTCCATTGCTGGGCCCATTTACAGACACTTTCACATTCTGCCAAATAACCTGACCAGCACATCTTTGAGATGTGGATAAAACCTGGAGTACCAAGCAAAAAACCTAACAAAGAACACCACCCTATGGCGGAAGCTGGACCCAAGGCACAGGATCTGTGAGACAGCCACACTAACCACTCCACGACCCTGGTTATTTAGCTTTACAGTATTAGCTAAAGATTTCTACCTGACATTTGGTCAACAAGTCACTGTCTGATGTGCATCAAATCTAATACCAAACTTAAAGAACAACAAGGAAAAACACAATTATAAGTACCCCATAGGCACCTGACCATATTCTAACAGGGTGCTGTGCAACAAAGATTGATATAGTGGAATAAATCTGCAGTGCTATCACTCAATGTGCAAATCTGTTTCAGTGTTTTTTGGTTTGGTGTGGTGTTTGGTCTTTGCGGTTTTAATAGTTTGGTGTGGCATCTTTTCTGTTTACTTTCTTTATCGTTGCCGGTAAAATGTAGCATTTTTTTCTCCTTGCAGTTTTTTTTTTAAAACTCTGGCGGGAAGAGGAGGCTCTCCATTCAACATGCAACATATAATCTCTAAATATACAGCCAGGATTAATTTATTGTTTATAAACTGTACTTGATTTTTTTAGCAGCCATCCATTCCTTGAAATGGGTATCCACTTATAAAATAGATCTGATCGCATTAAAAAGTATTGATAACCACATGGTTGCTTTTTTCTGTATGAATGCATTTAATGGCTCGATTCTTAGTATTAATTTTATGATGTGTCGCCCTCAATGGAGTTCGCATATTACAAAGCATATGCTGCGTGTAATTGATAAACATAGCAAACAGAAAAGGCTGCCTCGAGTTCTTTGTGGTGTCGCCTAATCATGTTATAAAGTTACAATCTCGATTTTACAGTATACCACATCTACCTCTAGAACAAGTATAGCCATCAATAGCACACAACCCGGCACTTCAAGGTTACTAGGACATTATTCACATTGAGCCCGTATCGTAAACTGAAAGTCTCGTATTTGCTAATCCGGGGCCCGTAGAGCAAACAGCTGTTTTATCTAGTTGCCGGTGAAAACGCGCCCAGCACTGCTACCACCCAGCCGCCTTCGCCGCAGCTCACATAGAAGCGCCCGTCTCCTGTGGCAAACTCACTTACCGGCTAAATCCCTGGCACCCATTCGAACTCTGGCAAGCAGCATGCCTCTCTGCGGCTCATTGGCAGTGCATGATTGAAGCCACTGCGGAATCAGCAGCCTGTAGTTGAAGCAGAGTGGAAATGGCTGTTGTCGCTTCTCAGTCCGCGTGCTCTTCTCTTTGTTTTTTTTTTTATCTTTCAGCTTTATTGTTCAAAGCAAACAACAGTGACCGACACTTAACTCTTTGTATACTCGGTTTAAAAAAACGGTGAAAAATAAAGGACCTTCAACGTCCATGGAACAATCATTGGGAATTAACCTGCCGAGATCAGTCTAGCACAGCCAATCGCTTGAAGGACCAGATATCGTCGCACGACTGGAAGGTGTCACCCGTGCGAAAGCTGCTAGGTCACCGCGAAACACGTCGAGAGCGCGCTTCAGCTTCCTTGCGCACGATTGCTAAAAAAAAGACCATATTTAGCAAAACCACGTTTATAAATACGTCCACGGCTCGGGTCATCAGGGAAATTTCAAAGTGGTTCGCGCGAAGTACAGGCGCGCCACGCGAACACGTTTTATATTTCGGTTACTTCTCAGGACGCCACACCAGCCTACACGGTTAAGACCCGTCAGTCAAGGGAGGCCGGAGAAGGAGGAGGAGGAGCCAGCGAGTTCGCTAGCACCTGTGTAGCCTACTGTAAGAGCCGATGAAGCTGCGAATTTCACAATACAGCCTCCATATGGAAGAATTAAATAATGAATAAGGCATATGCTAGGCACGAGTCTGACGAAACAAATAAGCATAATGCATATTTAAATATAAATCCGTATCCTGTCGTTTGTTCTATTAACAGCTGAGCCCATGATACTTCATGTTTTGTAATACGTATCTTTCAAAAGTGTGAAGAGGCGACACAGACTGTGCGCTTCTCTTGGTCTTTTGGGCCTTTTTAATAAAGTTTTATCTATTTTGTTTAAAGATGATGACATTTTGATGGGTCGATATGAACTGGACTTTATAAGTGCACCTGCGATTTCAAGGGCATCTTGTCCAAGTAAGCAGCTCGACGTTTACCCATTCGTTTATGCAGACCTGCCCATGGTGCCAAAGTACCGAGGAAGGAGGTTATTAAGATCTTTTAAACAAGGCTCTGCCTTCTTTGAAAAAACAAGGTTGCGTTCGCTTATTACTTTAACTTCCTGGAGGTGTTTAGTTTACAACTGTTATCGAGCCACTGTTTCACCACTTGCTAATTTTAAACACTTTTTATTTTTGGATTGGTTTTCTTTCCTTCAATACTCACTCTTAGTGCGTATTGGAGTAACAGCTGCGCTTGACCACAGACAAACTGCAAAATAATACTATGTGTATAGTTTATGATGGATGAAACAGGAATCGAGCACAGCAGTAAAACTGAACCAAGAAGTTTTATGGTTTTGGACTATAAGTGTATTAAAAGCATTAAAAGTTGAATTTAAGACCACAATTATTGGTTGCAAATTTTCAAAGTGCGCAATCAAACAAAAATCTGAAGCTTATATTTGTTGTAAGCCAGTCATTATCCGACCCGCTAAATCCTAACAGTGTCACGGTTGGGGGGAGTCTGCTGGAGCCAATCCCAGCCAGCACAGGTCGCATGGCAGGAACAAATCCAGGGCAGGGCGCAAGCCCACCGCAGTATATTTGTTATAATTAATATATAATTAAAGTCTTTTTGTAGACAGAACTAGAACCAGATTTTCAGTCAGGTGTTGGTTCCAGCTGTTATGAAATACCTTTGTTTAAATGCTTATTCCTTTAGAGGTATGGGTCATTACAAATAAAATGAAACCCAGGAGCAATGGCATTTCCGTTGTGATAGTGTTGTAGTGATAAAAAATAAAATAATGTGCCAGTGGCTTTATATTTCATCTTTTCAGAAAACTGGGCAAGAAACATGAAGAGAGGCTACAGTACTGTCTTGACAAAAACAACATCTGAGCTCAGGACATCCTGAAAGAAGAAGGATGATGTTTGAATTATTGTGCGGTAAGTTGGTAAGGAAGAAGTTCAGAGATTTAGTGACTAGAGTTAGTTACACACTATCTTTTATTTTCTAAAAATATTTGTTTAAGTACAAGCCACAGAGAGCTAGACCCCAGCCTAACAGAACTAAGGATAGAAAGTTATTCCACTCAAGGCCACATTCATTCACATTCACAGAATAACCTGCACTCCCATTGAAGAAACCTGCGCATTAAAAAAAAAATTAACATGGATAGAAAACATACAAACTCTACATAGACTGTCTAGCATTGGAATTTGAATTCATAAATTTTCACCTGTGAGAACTAGGAGGCCCTTACCACTATGTCAGCATTCAACCTACAGGTTATATGATTCATATAATTAAAACAATATGGTGATTGCAGTATGGTAGAGTTTGAAATAGTTGTTGAAAATAAATACAGAAGTAAGCATTTAAAATTTCTAAAATGTAATGTTTTTGGGAAGTAAAGAAACTCCTAGAAATTACAGATTTGGAAAACAAGAATACTTGTTTTCTAAATACCCATCCATCCATTTTCCAACCCGCTGAATCCGAACACAGGGTCACGGGGGTCTGCTGGAGCCAATCCCAGCCAACACAGGGCACAAGGCAGGAACCAGTCCCGGGCAGGGTGCCAACCCACCGCAGTTTTCTAAATACAGCTGTATTAAAATATTTGGACCAAGTTTGAATAATTAATTAATCAATTCACCAGTATTAAAGTGAATTTTAGAATTTTGTAATAATTCTTTTTCTTGTAGTTTATATCATGTAAAATGTTAAGAATTAGAAGAGTAGAAACATTCATATTCTGTCATGTCTTTATAGGATTTTAATGGGTCTGTCATCTATTTATAAGTTATAAACTAAAGGTACTAAGTTCAAAACATGAAGTAGGAAAACTTTTTTTAAACAAAGAAAGGTAAGTACCTCCTACAGATAGACATTCTGGTCATTTAAAAAAAATAGCCTGAATTGAGGCAGCTGTTGGCTAGAGTCTTACTACTTGCCAAGTGTATGTCAACCCAAAGTTTCAGTACAGTAATAGAATCACACTTGATTTTTACAATTTTATCTTGTCCTTCACCTCTCTTTCTTAAAACAAACAGGCCATTGCCATAACAGACAATAATTAATTTAGCTTATTATTTATTTTCACTGACATAAGATCATTCCTCCTTTGTACTCAATGCCTTGCCTTTGTTCCTGCTTTACCCCTCAATTGAACAAATGAATGTATGAATAAGGAGATGGACAATATCTGTTAAAAGGTTGAGAGTATAATATTGTATATTTTTTAAACAAATACATGTATCACTAATTCCAGTATTGAGGATATTTTCACTCATATCCCTGCATGTCTGAAATGCATTTTTAAGGTCTGCTGCTTAGATCTGTGAAGACACAATAGTTAAGAAAAGGTAGGACAAAACAAAAGTTTATTTGCTAAACAGGGCACATACAAAATATTATAGAAGCAATTCCATAATATAAGCTATGCATACAAGTAAGAGTTTATTAAACCTAATAAAACCTTTTTAAAAAGCAGCACAATTTTTATCAGTAGCATGCATATTATGATGTAAACCTTATCAGTCTAAATAGGCAGATTGTACAGAAGGAAGTGCTGGAGATCTATAAGCCTATTAAGCTATTATCTGGATGGGTAAGAGGTTTTCAGGTTCAGACCCAGGTAAGTACAAAATAGAGCACAGTCTCTAAAACCATGCCCCTCAGCTTTCCAAATTATCCCTTACAGTAACATACTGTTGCTAAATGAAGATAAGCTAATTATGTGCTGTGCATGAGAGGGTAAAATGTTGGAAAGCCATACCATAATGATTTCCAAAATTCAAATATATATTTTAATACTAAAGTGTAATTTACAGATTTTTAGAGGTAATTTTTTTTTTTTTGCAAAAAAGCTTAAGTAGTGTCAGTTAAGGGTATGCTATGCATACCTGTGTCAGGGCTTAAGAATTAAGTGCTTAGTGATTAAAGTATCAGCATGCTAACATTTTTTAGTTTGCTTTCAGTCGTAGCATCACTGCATTATAACTCATTATGATACTGTAAGTATACCAGAAAAAATAATTTAAAACATACATTTAACATACATTTGAGCAATATTTACTTTTTTGTTTAATGTAACACTATTTTGAAAAAATAATTTTGCAGATGTGATTGTTTTGAAAACATTGAAACATCTAACAATATATTGATGGCAAAAGTAACCTGGCTTAAACAGGCTATTAACAATGTTTTATGAAAGCAACCAAACATTTTACCACTGCAGTTGAAAAGAGAAACAATACCCTACATTTGCTGTCTTTAACTTTTTCTGTGCTTCCCATTGCATCAATATTCTATTGTTCTAATATTATTTGAACTAACTTGTCTGACTTATTTGTAAAAGCACCTAGAATCATAGACAAAACCCATGATCCTGCCAAAAGAGCCAAAACAACTCTAAGAAACATGTACTGTTTAAGGGTTATTATGTAAAATAAGATTTAGGGCCTGGAAATATGGAGTAGACCAGTCATTATCATGACTACCAGCACAATCCATTGTTGATTTTTTTTTTTTGCCACTGTCCTGAATATGAAAAAGTTCATATTAACCCTTCATTAACAATTGACCCCATGCTTCATAGCATGATTTAAAAGCTGTTATTTTAAATTTCTTGACTCACATGAATTAATAATATATCTTCTGGTAGTTCCCTCTAGATGTACGGGTGCTGTGCACATTCAATGCCTGTTAATATCCTTTAGACTTAGCACCAATTTATTATCATTGAAGATCTACTATAAGTGTTATTGCAAGTGATTGTTTAGCATTTAGAACATAGATTTCTTTGAAATGTGGACGTACTAAAGCAGCAGTAAATATTTCAACGAAAATGATCAAATTCACAAGCTGCATGCCTTTATTCCTTGCCATCTGCCTTCATGTTTCCTCTTTTTTGTTTGTTCTACTTGGCCAAATTTTAATCACCACAAAAATATTTTTAAAGGTTTGAAAAGAAAAGACTAATCATTTAGCGTGCACTTGGTAGCATTAATATTGAGAGAATGCTACTGGAGAGCTTTACACACAGATCAGAAGAATGAGTGGACAGTAATTTTAAATTCTGAAAGTGTTCTGCCTACACCAGGGAAAAGGCAGATTGCAAAACTTAAACATGAGCACCTGGACCAGTAGAAGGGAAACTAGCTGTTAAATAACAAGCAAGGGTCAATATATAAATAGTCAAAAAATAAATAGAAGCAAAATATCAAAATTTAATATACAAATCAATTTCATTAAAAATAAATAAAATTCTGGACAATTGAAAATATATTTATTTTCAATTAGTAAATTGTAGAAACTTGCAGATCAGGATTAACATGCTGCTATCTTCTTTAACTGTGGAAGGATGAATCAATATGTCACATGAAAGGCAATGGGCATAACAACCTGTAAGCAATATGGCTTCAACCATATAGACTGCCACAAAATGGCAGCAACTCTCCAACAAACACAAAATAGAGTTCTTTGATTGATGACAGAAATATTAATAACCATAAAATGAAACCAATAGTAAAAAAATTACAAAAATGAATTCTACATGGTCCTGTACCCAACATTATAACAGAAAGCCCAAGTAGTCTTCCATGATTTCAAAAAACTGAAAGAATCTCCAGGGATTTTTTTTTTCGCTTAATAATTCATATCAATTTTATTCTGACAAGTTTCAAAAGAACTGCTCGTTTTGTTAGAGTAGTTGAGCTTTAGTTTAGTATGCACATGTAATTTCAGTATTTTTTGCCAAAAAGGTTCTTCAGTTTTGCGTTCTCCAGAGATGTTCCAGAGCTGCCAGTTTTCAAAGCTGCTAATTCAAGTTGGCTTTCAGAGCTGATGTATCGGGAGAAGTCATTTAAAGGTAACGTGTCTTCTTATGCTCCAGATGACATCATGGTTCCTTGTGCTGTTGTTGACAATGTCTTTGTTGCTGAATGTGTTTTTCTGTGTGTTTAATTAATCAGAAGCTCACATTCTAAGAGTAAAAATTATATCAGGTAGATGCCTGGGATGCTGCAATTATGTCTACCTTTATCGTAGCCTTACCCATTTGCCTTTTTACCTGGTAATGTTGATCATACAGCAATTTTGTGACACGTGGGGAAGGGTGTATTAAAATGACTCCCCAGGCTAAGTCCAGTCCTGTAGCATTATGCTCCATCAATTGTTGTGAAAGTTTGGGTTTCACATGTGTCATTTAATTTTTTTTCCTCTTATTTTATTCATCCGAATATCTCTGCCTGGATAGTTAGATGAACAGGCATCAAAACAAAAAAAGGTAAAAATTAAGACAAACATCCATACTTATTCCTTTACAAGCCCAGTTGGAGTCAAATTAGGAATCAACCCAGATGCACAGACATTTAAATAGTCTGACATTCACATAACCCTGAGTGTTATTAGAAGTGTTATGTTTTGTAAATTACCCTAACATTTATGGGTCTGGGATGTCAGATGGAAAACTTTCATTTGAATTTACTGGTTTTTGATTGTTTTCTTCTTGTTTGTTAGATTTCGATTAGGATTGTGGGATTGTGTTTTGGGGCTTGTTTGCCTGGGATTGTCTTATATTGCCTTTTTTAAGTCTTAATGTTATACTGCTCTATTTTTTAAATAAATATCCATATTTATAAAGATTTCTTTTGTGAACTGCCTCTTCACACCAAAGGATTTTATGATTTCCTTTAGGGAGTTGTAACATATGCAGATTCTATTTCCATTTTTGTTTATCTTGTTATATATAAAAAATATATAATTCTGTATTGTCATGTTTTCAGTGTTATCATGCTTCTTCGTGATGACTGGATGTCATGGTACATCCAAGATTTTATGCCTAGCTCATGTCTCTTTTTTATTTATTTGTTTTATAATTCCACAAAATTTATTTGTGGATTATGTTTCTAAAATGTTTTTCCCTTTCTCTTTTTTGTATTTTATTGTTTTCTTTATATTTATGTTCATGCTTTTATTTTGTATTTCCATTCAGTTAATGGTTGTTATATTTCTTGGCATTTGTGTCTTGAGCCTAGGAGGAATGAACACTCCTTTCGCTATAGCTATGAGACCACACCAGCCTTATATAAGTTGAGATTTAACACAGTCCAAGTGCTGTGACATTAGTTCCCGTTTCTATCTTTTGGCTTTCATTTTCATTTTTGATTTTTTGACTGTAGTTAGGACTTTGTTCTGAGTCTCAGTTTGTTGGACATTGGCACATTTAATGATAAAGATTTGGAATTGTGGACAGATTTTGCTGTTTTTGCCACTTTTTTGCTTTTTTGAACCCATTAATGGTATGGAAACGGGGCAGGATCAAAGGGTTGTCTGCGCCTTCTGGTTAATGTCTCCTCGCGCTGGAAGGTCCAAATAGGGTAAGCTGAGGACTTTAGAAGGTTGCACCAGGGCTTGTGAGTTTTAAAGAACTGTTTCCTGTCTTAGACTTTAACCCCATTTTAATGGAACATGTATTTATTTATTGAATATTTTAACCTCCCACGTTTCACAAATTTTATGAATTGTTTATTTAGTGACTAATGGATGGAACACTGCACTATTTGCACTTTGAAGTTTATATGACTTTATTTTAATAAAAGCAGTTGAACACTTTTTGTACCTACCCCTTGGCTGGATGTGTGCATTCTTATTTGCCCATCTCATCTCAGTTATGACTATCGATGGTTGTGGGTTCAAGAGGCTCCCTAATGAAACAGGGAGAATGGAGCAAACCCATACCATCACAGATGGTGCTAAAAATGTAGGCTGGTGTTAGGTGGCACTTATTGGATGTCTTGAGCAGAGCAATATCTGATTTCTACAGGCTGTCTGAACATAGTTTATGAAATAGGTGAATGACAGCAATGTACCTTCCAGAAAATGGTGTTTTCAGCAGGAATATTTCCCTATACTGCTAGGTTGGAGAGTCAAGGAACATCCTCTCAACATGATCTCAATCCATCTTAACATCTGTGGAATGAAACAATCTTTTTAAAGTACAGTTCTGTCACCAGCTGGATTGCAGCAGCTAAAGATGAAATGGCTAAGATTATCTCCCACATTGTCGACATGCGCTGACTAGTTCATTCTTTACTGAGAACAAACATTGGGTTAATTCTCTATTTGCAGGTGTACATAATAAAGAGGCTTCTTAGTGTATAGATTAACATGAACACCTTTAACATTCTGAAACATATTGGACTGCAACATGTGATCAGAATGGCTTTTAAGTGAGTTGGCATATTATCTGTTCTAATAGCTTAATTTTTTAGGTTCGATACATTTTTCTACTACATGCTAAATCTATAATTCCTAAATTCCACCCTTGAACAATAAGTAGAAAATTTGCTTGTTTGTTTTTTTTTAAATACTTTTAGCAGGTTAAAATTGATTATATGCACCTGGTTTTATATATTTGTATTTTTGCTTTATATTTGTAAATGTGTGTGAGCTCATTGGTTGTGTCTTTACAGGATGATTTTATTTAAATAACAAACAGAATTGAGTCTTTCCATGACTGGAAATTTTATATGATGGATTGTGGCATCATATCTTCCTGGGAAAAATCAATCAAGTCATTCTTTATTGATGGCAGTGGAAGATTCTGCCATATACTTTGTTCTGGGATCAGGCATAAGTACTTAATTGAATTCAGATTTTATGACTAAAATGGCTGCAAAATATTAACATCTTTCTTATGTGCTCATGAAATGCATAGGTGAACATACAGTATTTGCTCTGTTAATAGTGGTTTTGCCACCTTTGAAGATGATCATTCACAGTCATTAAGTAGTGAGTAGCATTCTAACTGCAGCATTATTGTCAAAGCATATACACATATACCACGATATGATGAATTTATAAGCTTATATTAGTATATATCGTATGTATCACATGGGCTTTCAGCTGTTTGTCATTTGATCACATTGTTTTTCCCCATTTCTTGGAAGTTCAGTGTATGTGCTCATTGGTGTACTTTGCTTACAAATGTATAGGAAGAAATTAATGGTTTTAGAATTTTTGATGGCCTATTTTTGAGAGAGCAGCCACATACTCTGCAAACTGGAACTGGCAGTTGGCCATTTTAAAGTATCTTATCTATTAATCTTTGAACCTTAAACTTTTGACCACAGCTGCCCTACTGGCAATGTCCATCAATTCATATTCTATTGCAGATAACCTTAGACTATGGATAGGCAAACATGTCCCCAGAGTACTGCAGTGGTTACAGGTATTTATTCCAAAACATTTCTTAATTTGAGATTAAATACTTGCCATAAATCAAATGTATTCTTTAACTAAGCAGCATTCTGGCAGTTGTCAGAGATTTCCAACCCTCTCTTTATAAACAGAGCGAGGTCAAAGAGGCAACATCTTTTGGATGCTAGAAGAAAAACTGACCCAGAAGAGAGTTAGATTTGAGACTCCCCACTTTAAATAGGTCCTTACTTTCTATTTTGTATATTTGGTTTCCTTATGTGTGCCCTTTTGTATCCCCCTCCCGTGTGTCTATTCTTGGTATAAAATGACCAATTCATGAGTTGTGCTATGCATGTCATGGCATAAGCTCTTGATTGAGACCAAGATCAAGCTGCAAGGCCCAGAGGTTCATGAATATTTAGATGACAGAAGAACAACCCTTACAATTTTATATATATGGATAATTCTAAATTGCAAAGTTACTGTAAGTGAAGGCCACATTATTCTTGATATTAAACAAAATTTAATTTATCATTTATCAGAGATTAAGAAATTACTTTGAACAAAAACTTTGGTGGTACACTTGCCTTATGTTAGATACAGTAGCTGTAATAAATTAATAAATTGAGTTGCTTTCATCACTGAAGCATCTGCCAAGTGCATTAAACAATCACCTGTCTTTTAAAGCATCTAAGACCTTCACGTCTTCTAACCAGAGCAAAGAATAATTATAAGCAGTATGACCTGCTTAATATCTTTTATTCCCATAATATTGCTAGGTGTTACTTGCTAAATTAACTTAAGAATCACACATTGTATGGAAGTACCATTTTCAGCATACTTTGTGTCTACAGTTACTATTGTGGGTCAGTGATTCAGCTACCATCTGTAGTTTATTCCTTTTTCTGCATTCTAGCAATATACATTTTTATTTTGTAGCAAATATGTTTAGAGTACAGTAAAGATATTGACAGTTGTTATTGTAATTTATCATACTTAATAGATTATTACTATTTTCACAGTGAAGATTATTACAAGAAGTCAAGCATCAAGTCAACATGAAAATTGCTAAATAAAGAGTCTGTTATCTTAATACTGTTTAACATAAGGTAATACTCTTATTAAAATAATTCAGACAGACAATATCAAAAATACAGTACATTAAACTGGCTCAGTTTTACTCTTGTATTCAGAAGGTAGCATTGTTAAAATAATTTGCAAAATGTTGTTGTGTTTAGTTTATTAGCTTTCCAGTACAGGAGTGTTTACACTAGCAGTTTCCAGCTCTGATGTGTCAGTGTGCTTAACAAAGGATCACAATGAACTGTGTGCACAATAAGACATGAAAGTCAGTGTGGTACAACAATGTAGGCAGTGTTTTGCAAAACAGTGGAAAGCCAAGCATTATGTAAGCCCTTTTAAAGAAGTTAATAGAAAAAACATAAAATATATAGCTTTTTTGTAAAATTTAAGCCAAAAAAAAATTACAGTACTGGAGTTCAAATATTTACTGAACTGATTGTATTTTGCTTTCATACAAAATGGAAGTTTTGTATCTGTTGTTAGTGTTTTGTTAATCCTTTAATCCCCATATATATTTTTTCTGTTTTTCAGGGATGTGAACAGGAGTTAAAATGTAATTTATATTGTTAAACAGTGAGGGCAAGGAGGGGTGTTTAGCCACAAATTATATTGGGATAATTCATTCACATAGTGCATGTCACTGAAATTAAATATACTGTATTTATAGATAGGGCATTTTATGTGATCTCTTCAGAAGGTTGAATAGTTTAATTTTCTTCTAGTTATGTAACTCAATTCAGATTTACACCTACCATTCTGTGGTAACATCATCGCAACTGCTCATACATTCATCCATGATTTTTCCTTGCCTTTTCTGGCAGCAATATGTCCAAGATAGGAAACATTCCTGGAAGAAGCTCTGTTCCATCACAGGACACACTCACACATTCATACAGTTGCCAGCCGACTAAACATGCATGTTTTGGAGATATGAAACGAAAATGGAAGTACCTGGTGGAGCAGCCACAGAGAACATGTAAACCCCACTTACAGTAGATACCTTCCAGGTCAGCTTTCAAACCCAGGCTTTTCAAACTGTGTGGCAGCAGTGCCAACTGCTACATCAGGTTTTTCCCCTTTCCTAGATTACCTCCGATAATAAACTTACAGTAACTATTCATTAAGTTATACTGTACAATGTTTAGCTCTGTATGAATAATATAAATGTTAAATACCATTGAATGATTTTCTTTGCCCATCATCAGGAAAGTGTTGAACTATATTTGATAGGTTCATTTTGGACCACCTTTTCCATAGCCTTACTAATGTATTTGCGAAGGTAGCCATTAAATTTAATTTAATAATAAAACATACACTTCAGATAACAAATTCATGTATACAGAGAATGGTTGCTTTCTAAAATATTTAATCATACTTCTTCATGATTTTCACAATATTGTGGTATAATAGCTTTGAAGCATCCAAGCCCCAGATGAAATCCAAGTGTTTCCAATGAGTAATGTCTTTTTGATACACCAGGTTGGGTATTTGAGAAAGAAGCAAACTCACATCTTTTGGATCTGCTAAGACATCATGGCCACCAGACCAGACAGCCGTAGGAACTTTCATACCACTAATGTGATACAAAGGAGGTCTTGTCTGTGAGTAAAAAAAATAGAAATTAAACATCCAAAATTTTCCTTTCCAAAATTATTTGAAAACAAATTTTAATATTTAAGTAAAGTCTTAGGTCTGTTTTACTGTGGTTATATACAGTATGTGTATAACCTATATATTCACATATTACTTTTTCATTATTTGTATTTCTCATAGTGAAGCCAGAGCTCATATTACAGTTATGAAAATGAATGTCCTCTTCTTTATTTAAATTTCTCCAAATGAAGTTGGTGCCCATATTACAGTTACAAAAATTAATATGTTTCAAATGTTTAATTTATATGTTGTTTTCCTTCCGACCGTTTCCTGAAAGAAATCAATGTTAATGACTTATTCCTGTGTACTGTCAACAGCTTTCTTAATATTCCTAAGATACCCATTTTTTCAATAATGTAAGCCTGGTCTTTTAAACCTAATGGTCTAGACAGAATTTTTCCAACCTGTTTGTAGCGTGCCAAGTTTCCTGCCCTGCCGTAGTCAAATGCTTGCAACGTTCCAGTCTTCACTGCCTGAAAGATCAGTTAGTACAATTTTTAAAATTGGGTTGAAGACGTTTTTATACAATTTATAAATATTCAATTTATTCTTATAGAAAAAGGTGAGTTTACAGATCAAAATGAATAAGAAATGCATCGAGCACTGCATTGCTCTGACATACTTTATCTATCCATGATCAAAGTGCTTAATCCAGGTCAATGTTGCAGGAGCCAAAACCCATTCTGGTAGCAATGAGGTGAAGGTGAGAATCATCCTTAGACTGGGTATTAGTGACATTTACTCACAAATTATTCTAATATACTGCAAATAATGTTTTAAATCATTTTATGTTCAAGTCTTACACTGAGGGGGCCTACAGCTGAAAATTCTAGTCAGAATTGAAAGTGTTCTTTCATTTATTCCACTTTCCCAGACTAACTGAACCTGTTTTTATATACTATTTTTGCTTTCATCAGACCTCCCCCTTCCCCCTAATATTATAGTGAGGAGGATATCTGGCTGGAGAAGTTTGTCAGAGACATGGGTACTCTCAGAGTGTTAAAGAGCAGGGGATGTTCCAAATAGGGACCACCCCTATCAAAAACATCAGAGAGTACCTCACTACCCCACATTGAGGAGTTGGGGTGGTCTGAATTGGATAGGCCGTGACAGTATACCTGGTGCATTGCAAGAAAACCAAAAAGAAATGTCGATTAAGGCACACTAATAAAGAATTAACAATAGTCCCCAAGGGTCCTAGAAGACACAGAGCACAGCTACAGATATAGCTGTCAGATCCTTCCATTCCTAAGTGAGAGTGGCAGTAAAGAACTGCATAGTGGCCACAATACAGTATATACTTCTAGCTTTTAGGCTGCAGTTCATAATCCCCCGCTTTGCTAAATGGTAAATAGTGGTAGGTATCCAGTACTTTGGATATATAAATATCACTTAATTTTAGGAGATGTGCACATACATTACAGTAAGGGCATCCATCCATCCATTATCCAACCCGATATATCCTAACTACAGGGTCACGGGGGTCTGCTGGAGCCAATCCCAGCCAACACAGGGCGCAAGGCAGGAAACAAACCCCGGGCAGGGCACCAGCCCACCGCAGGGCGCGCACACACACACACACACACACACACACACACACACCAAGCACACACTAGGGACAATTTAGAATCGCCAATGCACCTAACCTGCATGTCTTTGGACTGTGGGAGGAAACCGGAGCACCTGGAGGAAACCCAAGCAGACACGTGGAGAACATGCAAACTCCTTGCAGAGAGAACCTGGGAAGTGGAGTGAACCCGGGTCTCCTAACTGTGAGGCAGCAGCGCTACCCACTGTACCACCATGCCGCCGTTACAGTAAGGGCATTTATATGTAATTCTTTTCATTTGAGACTTTATTTGGACAAATTTTTTGGCTTTACCACAAATTCTTAAAACAATTACAACAAATATTTATTTAAGCTCTTTAAAATATTTTACTAATCCACTTGTATTACAGAACTTGATTTAAGGATGTAGAAGTTTGGGAAAATAAGCAAAAACTTTTAAATGCTGTAGTTCAAAAAGCAGTGTAAACTTTGGGCTCTTGCATCACATTTAAAAAATAATTGTACTGGGATGAAAAATTGTGCCTTTTGCAGTTTGTTAAGCAAGATTTGTAATACTGTATTTAATTTGTGTGATGTATTGATATAGGATTATTTAAATAAGATAAATTGTGTAAACAAGACTGTATAGTACAGCTCATAAGGGAGAGTTAGCATTATTTTTTAATTGTGTGTATTTAAAGAAGAGATTAATAATAATAATAATTATTTGCATTTATATAGCGCTTTTCTCACTACTCAAAGCGCTCAGCAATTGCAGGTTAAGGGCCTTGCTTAAGGGCCCAACAGAGCAGAGTCCCTATGTGCAAGTGCCTTTTTTGGACAGAAGGTTTAGTCAGCAAGTACAAGTCAGCAAGTACAAGTACATGACAATAAGCTCATAGTAATTAATAAGCATTTTTCAGGAAGAACAAGTTAGTGGGTTATATGCAGAGAGGCTGGTTGATATTGGGAGATAGGCAAATGTAAAAGTAAATACTGATATAATAATATAAATATTAGATTGCACAAGATTTAAGCTCAGCTAACCTAAACAGTGTGTGGATACTTGTAAGAATGTTTGAAATTAGTGCTTGGGGCCTTTAAGTCAACATGTAATTGTATTTAGCTAAGAGCAGCTACACTGACAAGTAGCAAGAACATTTTAAATTAACATTTGTCTGATTTTGGCTGATGCAGCTATTGCCAATTCTTGATAATCAGCCATCAAACACTCTATAAAGGAGAGGATTTGGAAGCACATCTTCAAAATAATTTTTAAGCTAGCTAGCCATCTGCAATAAGCGTCCCATCATTCAACAGCATCACAGCTAGCTTAAGAGGAAAATGACAGTGCAGTGTCTTGCACTTTAAAAAAACACCCTAGCTAGATCAAGAACATAAAAGCTGCAACAGCTGAAAAGCTAAACAAACCTACTGATGGGAATTGCTCCTGCACAAACTTTGGTTTGATTTATTCAGGTTGTATGTTTTCTTCTATTTTAACTCCTAATATTTAATATGTCTGTTTTTTCTGAAAATGAACATATGTTTACATTGAAAACGTTTGTTGTTAACTTATTAAAACTTCCTTGTAGTTTACTGATGCTAGACAACACCCAGGGTTAGATGCTCTGCAGAGTGAGGAGTTGAGATACTTATATGAGTTCTGTAGGGTCCTAACCCAAGTCTTAAGAGGTGATTGGGTTCTGTAGAATAATGGATACTAATCCAGTTCCTTCAAGTCTAGTAATATAAATGTAAAGCATTGTTAGTAAGCTTAGGAACATTATTTAGGCATCTCTTCTTA
Source organism: Erpetoichthys calabaricus (assembly GCF_900747795.2). Classification (NCBI taxonomy): domain Eukaryota; kingdom Metazoa; phylum Chordata; class Cladistia; order Polypteriformes; family Polypteridae; genus Erpetoichthys; species Erpetoichthys calabaricus. Next base: position 261,479,076 of record NC_041395.2, on the reverse strand, counting down.
CTCACCAATAAAATTAATAGTTGTACGCTAAAGTGTCTTTCATGGACACTTTCACAATAAAACAATGATATAATTGAACTGTCTTTGTTCTCAACACATGAAATGACCATTACAAAAATAGTGAAATTTGATAGAGTAACACATAAAACAAAATTTATAGTGCTAAATTTGCAAATTTACCTGACGCCAGTGAATCATATTTTTCACAGATGTGCCAGCAGGACTGTGTGACATATACACAGAGGTGCGAGACTAGAAAAATAAATAACAATAAATGTAAGAACAGAGCAGTTCTTTAAGAGAATATATACTGCTACTAAAAGGAGATTTTACTTAAATTGTAGTAATAAGATGGAATAATAAATAGTATAGGCAGAATGATGGAACATGCTGCATCACAGCTTTGGGAAATGAATTTTCATTCCTGTTTTAGTAATCCATTACTGTTCATCAAGTTCATAAAAGCAGCACAAGAGACAGCTTCAGAATCAATACGAAATCGGAAATCATCAAGCAGCATATAAGTGAGCTTCTACGAGTGTTTGCATACAAATAAAAGACTGTACCTGTCTCATTAACTTTTGTAACATAAATATGCTGAAGACATTTATATCATCCACACCATGTTCTTGGCATTTTCCTTGCTAATTGTTTATAAAAACCTTCCTTCTGCCCAACAATGACAGATAAGCAGTATGCTTATTAAAACTTGCATTGTCTGTCAGTTGTGAATTACATTTTTTGAAAGCCCATTTAGCAGCATTGAGAAGCACAGAAACAATTCAGTACAGACAATGCTACACTCTGTATGTGCCTAAGTGTAATATCCTCCTCTTGTGTTCCCTTTGCACTGGTCACTCTTTCTCGTGCTATCTGGCATATTTAGGCATGACTTTTAATAAAGTTTAATTATTATGTGGTGAATGTATTAACAGGATCTCTGACTTCAGATGTGTAATTCTCCTTTACTTTCCTGAACTCTCTAGCCTGTTGTAACCATGGCTAATTGTATACCCGGCAGCTTTCAATAACCTAGATCTGATAAGCCCTTTTAGTGGTGTGTAATCTTTAGTAGCTATACCAAATGGACCTCAGCTGACAAAGGATTTAATGAATTTAGGAAGTAGGTTTATTTTCTAAACAAATTAGGGTGCCCTAACAAGCAGCAAGAATACAGTGGGGTTTTTTTTTGTATTGCTCCTTTCATAATAAATATCATCACAAAGCACTTTACCTGTAGAGTACAACATTATTGTGACATGTGACATTGCTTTCCATATGGGAGACCCAGATGCCTACAAAATAGCTAGGTCCAGTCTGAGGAAAGGCATTAAGGAGGCAAAGCACTACTACAGAGCAATAATAGAGGAGCATTTCAACAGCTCTGACTCCCGACGCATGTGGCAGGTCATTAGGTCTACATTGGACTATAAGGGTAATACATGCTCAATAAACATTGGAAACTCATTTCTTCCTGATGACCTCAATCACTTCTTTGCACGGTTTGACAAGGACAGCAACAAACCTGTCACTAAACTAACCCAGCAAGAGGCCCCATTATGCACTCTGGCGCTGAATACACATGAGGTGAGATGGGCTTTAAGCCACATTAACTCTAATAAAGCAAATGGCTCTGATGGGGTTCCTGGATAGGTCCTGAAGCATTGTGTTCACTAGACTGTACTTATCTCTTTAGAACAGGCCACTGTCCTCACTTGCCTCTGCTACAGTTGTCCCTATACCATCCCTCCAACAAACTGGCTATCAAAGTAAACAACTTGGGTCTCAACTCACACCTGTGTAACTGGATTTTTGATTTTCCTACTAACAGACCACAAACTGTTTGCATAGGTAAGCAGTTCTCTTCAACAGTAACACTGAACACTGAAGTACTGTAGGGATGTGTACTGAGCCCTCTCCTTTACTCCCTCCTCACAAACGACTGCAAACCTACCTATGATACTAACAATATTATAAAGTTTGCAGATGACACCACAGTGATAGACTTGATCTCCAATAATGATGAAGCAGCCTATAGAGAAGGGGTCGAGAATCTGGAGAGTTGGAGACAGAGCAACAACCTTGCACTCAATATCAAGAAAACAAAAAACTGATTCTGGACTTCAGAAGACTGAACTACAGTGGACAACATCCCATCAGCATTAGCAGCGAGAGGGTGGAGACAGTCCAGAGTTTCAGATTCTTCGGAATCCACATCAGCCAGAGCCTATCATGGACAACAAACACGACAGCAATGGCCAATAAAGGTTTTCAAAGGCTACACTTTCTGAGGAGCCTGAAGAAAGCACAAATCCCACAACAGCTGCTGGTTACCTTCTACAGGTGCACTATAGAGTCTGTCATCACATATTGCATTACAATGTGGTACTCTGGCTGCACCTTTGAGAACAGGAAGACCCTCCAGCATATTATCAAAATGGCTCAGAGAATTACTGGTACTCATCTACCATCAGTGGAAGATATCTACACTACCTGCTGCAGCAGAAAAGCAAAGAGCATTTGTAAAGATCCAACCAACCCCGGCCATAGCATTTAACTCCACTGCCCTCTGGCAGGCACATCACAACCATATGTGCCCACACCACCAGTCTGAAGACCAGGTTTTACCCCAAAGCAATCAGCCTATTAAATTCACAGCAATCACTGCCCCTTCCTATAACAGAAACCAGCACTGACTGAACTGAACATCTGCATCAACCACACGTAGTTACACACTTATACATGACCCATGTAGAAAACATGACCCTTACATTAACTGTTTATGTTTACATGTTTACCTTTACGTTTACGTGTATATTTGAAACTGTTAATAGTAACTGTGCTTCTCTTAGTTTAATGTTTAGTTAGTTTATTATCTGCTCTTATATACTTTTATCGAAGTCATCTATAGGCTTGCTCCAAATGATATTTCATTGTATTGTACAGTGACAGTAAAGGTATCTTGCATCATCTTGCTTAAGATCACTTGAGAAGCAGTGGCAGTTACAGTATCTTTTTTTTTTTTTTTAATTGCAGCCCACACTGAATTTATTTTGTATTCTATAAGGCTAAGTGCAATGGCTACATACAATTTTTTGACACTTACTACTTTAGTGTTCAGATTTTTGTAGTCATGTTTTTGCTCCTGGATGTTATGGTGTTTTCAGTGATGCTGTGGGGTTTAAATGACATATTGTTCACTAGGGAGCTCATTTAGTCAGTGCTGCACTGAGCCATGTTAAAGTCTCGGTGTCAGAGCCAGGAGTGTGTGTAGTATTATATTTGAATTTGAAAAATACACATGTAAATATATAAGAAAAGTGCGATCATCTACATACCATATTAAGATTACTTTCTTTAAACCCATATAAGACAAAAAAAATGTTTCCGCAAAGATCATTTGCAAGGCTGCGGCTACAGAACTGATTTGCCAGCCAACTTGTGATTTTAGTTTGAGGAAAAAATACCTTCCTGCCAAACAGTTTCTAAAAGGAAAAGGACACAAACAAATATAAGTATACAAATGCAAAGGCACATATTTTATATACAGACCATGATATTAAAAGAATGATTATACTAAAAATATAACTGTTTTATGGACTTGGCCAACAGAAACACAGTGTACTCAGTAAACAAAGCATAAAATAGTAAATTACAGAGAATATACTCATATTCAATAGCACATATTGTAAGAATTAATTACCCAGTTAAGCCACTCTGGCAAAAGAGACAATTTGGTCAAAGGACTGGAAGGAAAGGCAACTGTAGCAATGGGTGCCAGAGCGAAAAACATTTTGATTTTGCTTGCTAGCTCTGGCAAGGAGGAAAAGGCAATAAAGCCTAAGGGAAATAAAAAGAAAAAATTAATTAATTAATTTGTGAATATCACCCTGCTCATACAATATGCATTACCAATGTGTAGTAATTTCTGCATCATCATAGAAATATTAAAGTTTTGAATTTTAGCCAATAAGACTTTATCATATGAGGTTCCATGCAATAGACATCCTTCCAGTCAGTCAAAATTTATTTTATACAGCATCTAGCACAGAAAGCATTGTCCCACTCAATCAAACTTTGTTGCAGAGTATGTAAAGCACCAACAAGCATCACAATATACATCATTACAGTCAATTGCATTTTGTTTTATATATCACCTCAACACTCTTTCTAAAGCTTTTTGTATTTATACATACTTACAGTATACATTTTATACATCAGAAGCACTGGCAGATATCCTTATGTACACAGTGAGTCAGTAGTGGGAAGTTAAACAGAGAAATTGAACTTTAAAGCCTAATTGCTACTCGTGTTAAATCAAAACTTATTTTGCTTTAAATTTTACAATGCCTGCGTCCTTTACATATTCTACAACTCTGTGATGCCTAGTAGGATTCTCTACTCTGTGGGGTGCTGGGGTGGTAACATCACTTCAGGAGAAACTCACAGAATCAACAGGTTAAAATGCTCAGTGGAATAAAGTAATCTGTATATTCATCTGTTTACTGTATCTACTTAATCCATTTTTAAGCCTCAGCCCGAGTCTGAGTAAATCCTGAACAAGGTGTCAGCTCATCCAAAGGTTCACTAATGCATACAGCCACAATCAACTAAAAATCAGGGCAATTTAAAGTTGGCAGTTAGATTAGCATGCATGTCTTTGGGATGTGGGAGAAAAACTGGAGTACCCATAGGCAGATTTCCCACAGGGACAGAGAAGAGGTGCAGACTCCACACAGACTGACACACTTTCTCTTGGAGCTGTGAGAAAACAGTGCTAATCACTGTGTCACCATGCTATCTGCAAATATGATACAGACCAGGTAAAAAATATTGTATTAAGAGAGTTATAATATTTGTTCAGCTTTGCTTCATTCATTCATCTGTTGCTTCATTCATTCATCTGAGCAAGGAGTCTGAGTGTCTGGGCTTGCGAGTGTCCTGGATAAAAACGAAGATCCAGGCTTTAATGACCTCTTAGGCCATCAGCATTGTGTCTGTCTGCATTTGATTCTGTTGTGAGACCATCGCTCCACTAATACCATAAATGATCAAGCATTCTTGGCATAATTCATTTTTCTTGTTCATTAGGAGGTCTCTTTTTGATATCAGTATATCACAGAGCAAATTTACACATTCCAGTCCCTTTAGTTTTCTTTTAAGGTATGCATAGAAACCCTTAAGGATATTTTTCATTAAAGAATAGACACTAACATTTACTGAACACCATCCAGTCATAACATTTGTTTACAGAACACACTTGATCCAGTGCATGTCTTCAGGAGCTGTCTGTTGTCTGTCCAAACAGCATCACATAATATGCATAGTAAGAACCAACCTTGGACATTGTTCCAGTCCATCATTGAAACTCACTCAGAAACATAATCCTTATATTTTTAGAGACTGGGAGGAAAACAGGAGTGCTTGTGAGAAACCCTCATAGACACAAGGAAAAATATTTTTCAGTAAAGATTTGCTTTTTGTAGAGTATATGGTAAAATACCATTTAGTTATGAAATGCGTTATTTTTTATTTTATAAGAGTATAAATTGTTTTTTGAGGTTACAGAAGCCCATCCATTGACTATTTTAACATATGGGTCTTACCTATTGTGGTACCTTGAGAGTGACCAACATAGTAGATCTGAGGCTGCCCAGTAGCATTAGTGATGAAGTTTATTACTGTAGGGAGATCCTTCTTAGCCATTTCATCATAACTAAATTGAAGATAAAAAACCATAAAAGTCATTTTAATTGCAGATAATTCACCTTTTCCTTTGTGTATGACAGCTAACTTATATCTGTACTCCTAAAATATAATAAATGAAGTGTTTCTTTTATCATTGTGTGCTAGGGACTTTTCACCTGCTTCCTTCTCTGGTTAATACTGCCCATGAAATTCCTTATAGTTTTGTCTACTTTGTGGATTCTATTACTTTCTCATTTTTATGTGTAATGCCTTCTAAAAGTGTATTCTAAATAAAAAACCCACTGAGTAAATATAAGGGGTGAATACACAGTAAATACTGAAAGAGACAGAACACTCAAAGTCAAAGCACATTCGATAGGTCAATGGTTTTAATGAGATGGCAGTATGCTTGTGACTGGTTGAACATAGCTTTTGAAGCACTGCCCAATTATTTGGTCACGTGATTATTTGGCAGCACACTTCAGATTTGTTACATGTAACATAGGAAGCTGTAGCAACCCCATTGACTAGTTCTGCCTCCCAAAATCAGCTCAGTTAGTCCTTAAAGAAGGAAATATCATAAATGAACTGCCCAGCATGCATCTTACATGTGTATTTTTTATTAGGTACAGGTTTGCTTTTCCATAGAGGTGTAAAAGGTACCTTTTGGACAATGTAATAAAAAGTAAATCCATAAACATTTTTATATCTCTTGGCTGACTTGCTTGTTCAGACATCAAACCATGATTCAGTAAGCATCGAGGCAGGGATAGAAAACAGTTCATTAATTACAAGTGGAAGCAGTCAGTTGACATCGATTTATTGGGCTTTTTAAAATGATCATCAAGGGGTTTTGCTAAGGTCAGTTCACAGGTTCTTTCAGTGTTCACCCATGTACAAAGGGATAAACCAAGGACAAAGTCAAACACAAAATTAAATAAATATAGATATATTTTCTAGTAAATTGTTTTTTAGCTCAAGCACTAGTCCCTCATTTCGTTGGATGCTGTTTAAAGTGAGCAGCCAACATATATTTCTTGGTCACCATAAAGTCATAAGTTACATGGCAACCACATCACGTGCCTTGTAACCATGCTGCTTTATAACAAATGGTCACATACAAAATGCAGCTTCCGTGAAGTCTGGAAGCACAAAATAATGTTATCTTTAGGTAACAAATCCACAAAGTTGTAACAAGGTAACAATTATGGTCTGCCCTGAGCATGCTGACTTAATATTATTATATTATTATTATGTGATGGACGGCCGGGAGAGAGGGAGATATACTGGAAGGACCGGGGGAGCAGATATGCATAGGTCACTGCCTCCCCCAGAGCATTAGATGCCAGCTCCCCTGGGTTGCAACAGTGCCTCAGATTCCCGCTGTCCTCCAGATAATGCTGATGAGCCTCCTGAAGTGCTCCCAGGTGCAGCATGAAAGGAGCCGCCTCACTTCACAGGGAGCCAGAGTTGGGATGGAGAGAGAGACAAAGCTTGCCGGAGGAGGAGTGGAGGCAGGAGAAAAAGGAAAGGAGAGCAGAAAAAATGAAAAGGCATTGTGTGCTGTATATTCTGTTGTGCTCATTGTAACTGTGCTGAGGTGGTGGGAACAAAAGGAAGGAGTTTCGCACACCTAAATAAAATGTGTGGTGTGCTGGACTTGTGCCTTGTGTCTCTTATGTGTTGGGTGTTTGGGGAGCGGGTGTGCCACCCTAGTGGCCACAACTGTTAATTGCTATTTTGTGATATCTTTTCTGTGGTATTTTGTTTTCTTGGGAGTATTTAGGTGTAATTCTTTGATGGTTGCAGCCTTCTTGTTGATAGGAACATCATATGGTTATTACCTTGTCACCAAATTTTAACATACATATAGCATCCATTAGCCATGCCACATTATTTGGGTAAGTAAGATGTATCTTTAAAAATCCCAACACCTACCAGCCAGAAATTGTAGAAGATCTACTGAAGATGCATGACTATTACTTTAAGGTGTGACAGAGCATTAAAATGTCTCCATTATAAGTGCAATAGGCAGCATGTATTTTTACTGTCCTACAACACTTGCACCAAAGTCCAGTTCCTAAGTGGGTATTTTTTCTACTGAACATTGTGGAGCATGTGGAATATTTGGTACTGAAAATAGACAAATGGCAATTTTCAAGTGACTTGAGAGGTCACTAGGACAATAAACATGAAGCTGATTGCTTTATCTCAGTCATCAAATGCCTAGACTGATAGAAATACACACCAAACCTTTAGCCAGTAGGCATTATTAGCAGCTAACATGGCCAACAGCAAGTGAAAATGAAACATTCAGCAACATAATTTAAGCAATTTTAGTAAACTAATAATGGGTCTAATTAACTAACGAGCCATAGCTCCTTGTAGAAGGAAAGAAGGGAATAAAGAGTGAGTCTTGCAGGTTAAAAATGAATTGTAACCTACAGAAATAAATTTTATGTGAAAAATAATTCATACATTAAAAATAATACATGGTCATAATGATATGTGATAACACTGAAAGTGAAGGTTCTGGAACATCTAGCATGCTGTATACTGCTTATAGTCTCAGGCTCTGTTTTCCAATTGCACATTTTTCATGAAGCTTTCCTTCCCCAATTCAGCAGGTAAGTGGAAATTATTAGTTTTCTTGAAAAGATTTACACAGCATAAAACACTCAAACTGCTTAACTGAGTTCAGGTTTGTTGGGGACAGAACCTCTCCCTGCAGGACTGAATGTAGCCACGGACGTGGTGCCAGTCCATCACAGGGTCCACTCATGCTCTCACATTTGGCCAATTTGGAATCACCAATAATCCTAACACACACATGTCTTTGGAGATGTGGGGAGAAAAATCAAAGCACAATACCCACACAAACTGGGAAGGAATGTGCACATTACATATGGACAGCGACTGTACACTGGATTTAGTCTGAGGATGCTGGGTCCATGAGGTATAAGCATTAACCACAGCACCACTATCCTGCTTCTTAAAAAATACTAAGCATATTACATTTCCACCATATATATGCAATAAGCAAGATGATTTAAAAGTCATGGAGACTATAAATGCACAGAGATATCAAGTAAATGTTAAAAATGAAAAACTTTGTAAATATTTTATTAATATACTAACCTATTGCTATCTATATATAATTACTAAGTATAAAGGGAAAGGCTCCATCTAGACTTAAATTCATTAAAAGTTCATTAAAAAATGTAAAGCATTATGGGGATCAGTAAGGTAAGTAAAGTAAGCACCCAATACATTACCCACTAACAAGTACAGTAGGTGCAAAGCATGGCCACCTACACTTTATTTCTTCCACAACAAAAAGCTATAGTTAGGTCCATAAATATTGAAATGAAGAGATTGTGTTAAAAAAATGCTTTAGTTGCCTCACAATTTTATGCAATCGTTTTGTTCACCTCACTGAATTAAAGCTGAAAGTCTGCACTTCAACTGCATCTGAGTTGTTTCATTTAAAATTCATTGTGGTAATGTACAGAACCAAAATTAGAAAAAAGTTGTCTCTGTCCAAATATTTATGGACCTAACTGTAGCTGCGTGCTTGAAAGAGAATGTGTGCAGCACATAAATCAGTATGTAAGGATTTTCCCTTTGAATACCTGAAGAATTTTTTGTGTCAATTTTTGTACATTTTGTGTTAATTACTCAGTTTATTATATACCGTATTTGGGATTGTGCTTTTTAAGGGATATCACAATACAGTATTACGTGTGGAAGGATTCAACAGATTTATATGGAAAACAGCAGATATATGAGTCATAAATGAAAGAAAGTTTGAATGTAAGAATACAGGACAAAACAATGCATTATGTTTTAATGTCAGTGCAGCAAAAGCAAGGTGACAACATGAGGATAGACATTCAGACACTCTAGTATCACAGACATACTGGATTAAATTCAAAGTTCTAGGCAGACACATGAATCATAAAAAGGTGAAAATCTTGCAGAGAAACACAATGCTAACTCAATACTTGTCAATGACAAAGTGTATAAAATGTGGTCAGAATTATAGGGAAATGATTAATGTTTGAAAGAGCCTACACATACAGTAATTTGATATAATATAAAATAAAATTAGCTGAATGTATGGGAGTAGGTTTACAGTAGTTTGAATCAGCATTAATATGATAAGTATGCTAGAAGAATAAATATACTATAGTGTGAAGCTGAATTAACAAATCCCCACACAAACATTCAGAGAATGCACAACATCCAGTGACTCAGCTGAGATCTGAATCCAGAGTCTTGGGCATGTAACCCAACAGTGCAAACCACCCTTCAGTGGTGTAACACCTGATACATTCAAAGTATATAGCATAACGTAAAAGGTAATAATGATTATGTACTACTGTTTTCAAATTCCATTTTAGATGAAGGTAATTACTAACAGTCTAAAAGAGCAAGGCATTTATATAGTAGGTGTTATTTCACCAAAATACAAACACATCAATTTGAATGGAGAACAAATAGCATATTTCTTTCTTAAGAATTGCAATATTGGTCTTTTTACCTGAAAGCCCAGAACTTGTTCTCCTGTGGGCTGAGTGTGACGTGCTTTCTAGACCATGTATTACCCCGACTGTTACCAATCCACACATCATAACCGGCGTCAGCCAAGATGAATCCCAGACTGTTGCTTGGCAGGTTTGTTACCCAGTTGCTGCCAGCAGCCAACAGTCCGTGCTGTAGAAATACTACTGGCCTCGGTCCTGCAGACATGAAATCACATAAGAACCTCAAGTCAAAGTGAAGGTATATTGTGACTGAAATCCTCTCCAGGGCATATTGAGGCAACACAGTAATATGTAAGAAGCCAATGTGTCCATTAAAGCATATGCGTCTTAAGTGCTGATAATTATGTTAAGGCATTGTACACAGTGCTGTTTATTGAAATTATTTCAAAATGAAATATAAAGGCATTCAGACATTGTTGATTATAATTTTAAAAGCATTTTACGTATCCTTTGGTTCATTTAATCCATTTAATTGTCTTGGGGGCACAGGGCAGGAACAAACCACTAACAGGGCCAATTTATCCAATACACACGTCTTGTGAAAAGCAGAATGCACAGAGGTAAAACACATAGATATGGAATAATTGTCCAAACTACACACAATGACTGGGCCAGGATTCAAAATCAGTCTCCTAAAGCTGCAATATTTACACCACTTATAATTTAATACAGTAATCACAGACTTCATATACAAACATAGTGTATTTTATATCATAATTTCTGTATTTTGAAAAAGCTGCCCAAAGCTTACACTTTACAATGCAAAATGTTATTTTTTTCTTAATGTTAGCCTATTAACATACTACTGTGACATATTTAGGGATACAGATTTGTAAAAATTGAAATTATTTAAACTAATTCTTAATTTAACAGGGCAAAGCTGCACATTATGAACCTCTCCTTTTCTACCAGCAGGGGGGCATAACTCACCATTATTTAAAAAAATCTAATGAATAAAATCTAAATGACGCTTTATAAATGTCTTTTTTTTTTACTGTAGTATCAAAATATATCACCTGACTCATACATGCTTCACATAATACAAATGCAGTCAACATAAAGAAAAGGTGATCGCAATTGGTTTAATTAACAAGAACAGCTCTTGTAGGCGAATTATTTTATACCAATCATTAAAAGCATTCTGCCTGTCCAAGTTTTTGCTTTGCTAATTCTACAAAGAGAAGTTATAAATAGGCTGTCAGGGTGTTTAAAACGTCAGATTTTAAACCAGAGGTTTAACAGTTTGACATCCACCTCTGACTAACCAGGTAAGCCTGAACAAGTCACTTAGCCTTAATATGTGATAAAGAGAACTGAGTGATGCTTACCATGTCTCCAAAGCAGCCAGGGCCTGTGACCCTGCCCTGAATAAGTAGGACAGAAAATGTACATACAAATGAATTATAGTCTTGTAAGTGGCTTTTTGGTAAAGGTGTCTGCCAAATAAACAACAAATACTGTATATGGTGATAGAATAGAGTTCTTTTTGTGTTGTGTCAGTTCCTACCTTACAATTAATGTAGGTAGGAGAGGCACCTAAAACCCTGAAGTAGAATGAATTAGTTTGGAGGATAGTGGATACTTTTATGCATAAACTGTATACACTCAGCCTTGAGTATGTAAAAGCCCTTGATCAAAGTCAGGGGGTCACTTAAGGATTTGTGTAAATTCTGTCTCGTGGTGTTCACATCTGTCAGTTACTCACACAGGTAATTATTTGAAAAGGGAGGCACCCCAGAAACATTTTTATGCTGTCTGACCTGCTGTTTAAATATAAGGCTTTCACTGTTCCATGCCTGGTGTTCTTACTACATCCTATTATAGTGGAAAGTTCTGACTGACTCAAACACTGGGCCAAAGCTTACTGTGGTGGCCTCTCAGGTCACCTTAACTGACTATTTCGTCCCACCAGTACAACATATACGACCTTAACATGTGACCTCTCATCAGCCTTTATACTACTCAGTTTCATATCCTCATTTAGGCAATGTTTTCTGTGAAAATTTCCCAACTGAAAGAATTTAGAGCTGCTTTTGCAATTTTTTCCTTTTTAAGTTGACAGAGTTATTAGCCATGGAGCATCCTAGCTGCAGAGCCCAGAGTTCGAATCCAGGCCATGCCTTTGTCTGTGTGGATTTTGCCTGTGCTCCCGCTCTTTGTGTGGACTTTTCCAGTACTCAATTTCCTAGTTTAGAAACGTGTGTGTTAAATTAGCTGGTAACTACAAATTTGGCCCATTGTAAGTGACTGTGTGTTTGTGTCTGTGTGTGTGCGCGTGTTTGTGAGACTGGATCCTGTAATGTGTTGATTTCTATCTTGTGCCAAATGCTGCTATAATAGACACTGGAACTATGTGACCATAAACTTGATAAGCAAACCAGAAAATAGATGGAGAGATGGACAAATACATTCAAAACACTAGGATTTTTCTCAAAAATCTAGAAATTGATTTTCAAATCAGCTATGTACTGATACACAGTCTAAGGTTGGTTCTTGTTGGATGAAGCACTGTCTCCACACAGCCTTCTACTGGAAAATACTTGTTGAGAAATTTGGTGGATGTGAAGAACAAAGTCTGTCCTGACAGCATTAGGCAAAAAATAACAACCAACCCTGTATGGGATGCCAGTCCATTCTAGGGAACACAACCATAAACTAACAATTCACGTTTAACAGATGGTTTATCCTACACACCTTTGAGATGTGGATAGAAAATCGGAGCACCTAGAGCTAACCCTATGTTAGAAATGGGGGTTATGTAAACTTGTGCTCTGGCAGCAACCAGCTTGTCATTTGTACCCCAATCTGGGTTAACCACTTCACCACCCATCAGCTTACAATGATTATATAAGAATTCTGATAAACAGTGTCATGGCATTCAGTAAGATTTTTCTTTATTAGTGAAATAATGGCTATAATGTTGTGGGTGGATGTAACATTCAGCACATTAGAAATGTGGTGCCATTGTTCTCTTTATACTTTAACAAAGCTAAACATCCTATTATGTTTATGAATGTATTGTCAATCTTGTACGCCCTGAGACATGACATGTCTCTTTCCTTTTCCATTTATCTTTTAAATTTAATATATTTGGATTACTTATTTTACAAAGTGTCATATTGGGGTAGTAACAAATAGAATATGAATTAAAACAGTGAAGTGTTTCAGTATTTTCTGATTGAAGTTTAAAGGTTATTTAAATTATAATCAGAATAAATAATAATAATTCTTTGCATTTATATAGCGCTTTTCTCACTACTCAAAGCACTCAGCAATTGCAGGTTAAGGGACTCGCTGAAGGGCCCAACAGAGCAGAGTTCCTATTGGCATTTACATAGAATATTATTCATAAAATATGAGAAATCAAATTAAGCACTTACAGACGTTCACTATAAAAGATGGTATTAATTTGAAATTGGATTTAAAATAAATGATTAAAATCACATTCTGACATTTTTTTCTTAATTTTCTAAGGTGATATGGGAAATTAGGTATTATTAGGTAAGTCTTAAAGAATGAAGTTCCTCTTAAAAGCCCAGCAAACTATAATCCTTTACAAACAAAATATATAATTATTTATGGTGCCTTATTTATTGTAACACCCAGCCCACCCCCTTGATAGATAGATAGATAGATAGATAGATAGATAGATAGATAGATAGATAGATAGATAGATAGATAGATAGATAGATAGATAGATAGATAGATAGATAGATAGATAGATAGATAGATAGATACTTTATTAATCCCAATGGGAAATTCACATCAGTGTACACAGAACGAGCATTTACAATGCAGGATATTTTTGCAAAACACTTTTCAAATTTAACAAATAAAGACATTTTTAAAAAGGTACCTATTATGTCCACTATTTGCACCACTAAGACTCATTACCCACACTAGTCTTGCCCCTCTTAGCCCTGACAGTCTAATAGGATGACCAACTGAAGATTTTGGTTATGGGGCAGTCATTAGTTACTTCTTTCCATGGGGACAATACCATGACTTCATTATAACATTCATGCAAATCAAACACTTTTACAAGCTCCCCTACCTAAATCCACTTTCCTTTAAAAAGAGCATCTCATCTTTAATACTTGTGTAAGTAAAATTATGTTTGTTATAAATGCCTTGTGAAGCTCCTGAATCAGACAAAAAAACATACAGGCACAATGGGAATGTATGATCTTCATATACACAATGAACAGGCATTAGATTCAATCTCAGAACACTTGAACTGGGAGGAGGCAGCAATACCAACCACTGTGCCACTGAGCTGCCATTTTTTCATATAATATGATACAATTACCTTTACTTCCTTTCAGATTGCATATGTTTTTGCCAGTTGGGATTCGATTAATGCTAAGAATATAGCCATCTTCTGTGGTCACTTCATGCTCCTCTGCTGGGTAGCCCCAATACGAAATGATCTCACTCTGTGAAATATAGAAAGAAAAATACAGATTGTAAACATCATAAAATGAATCTCAGTCTCAGTTCCATGGGGTAATATTCCGTCTGACAGACTGTTTGTGTTCTCAGACCTTCTTCCTGAATACACCCTTACATCAGACCAAGGTATGCAGTGAATGCAGCAGGCAGACAAATGCAGACAACCTATCTAGCAACAGGGTCAAGAATCCTACACCTACTTTCTCTGGGCATGGACAGCATCATACTTTTGTAATGGTGGCTTTGACGGCTACCTTCAGAGCAGTGCCCAAATGGAGAAGGAGAAAGTGACATTTAGTGTCGTAATTGAGTGGGCATCACAAGAGAAGGGTGTGAGTGGTTAGCTATTAGATGATTCTCTGCAGAAAAGAAGGAAATGAGTAACTTGTTCCATTTAGAGAATTAGAGTGGTCATTATACATACTTTTCCTTTACTATTTGAACATGTTTAATTTGCTATGAAGAAATAAACGAAGACTAACATATGGCGCAGTCTTAATTCTTGGCAACAAAAATAAATGTCTAAATTGGCAATATTTTAGCTTTGTAACAAAAGACCTTTTGGAGCTTGTTAAGGATTCATTTAGTGTGAGAAAGCAAGCCTTCAGAAAAGTATTAATACAGTATATTCTAGGTCTATATAACATTTTAAATCATTGGCATGCACAGCACAATCAATAGGACCTCAGCAAAAACATCATTACTTTGGTTGCTCATGAAGACCACCCCTTGTTCCTTTACTATTGGTGCAATTTGGAAGAACTCTTGCTTAAAAACAAATCGTATTGGTTTATACACTTGACTTATCACTTAAGATTTTAATACAGAGCATGGCTTCTATGTGCATCCAAAACACTACCTGCATCATGTCTAATAATTGTGAGATGGAATATGTCAGGTGTAAATATAATGAACACATGTTATGCAATGGACCAGAGTCATCAATTTTTCTAGATTTATTACAGAAACCTTACAAATTATAATATGTTAACTACATTTTAGGCTGATCAGAAATTCAATTTGGGAGACTTATCACTCAGCACTCAACAGAAAAGCTGCCACACAGCTCCAAGAACTACTGTTGAGTTCTATGGTATGTCAGTGCCTATGTGAAGGTTGCATGTTTTCCTGCTGTTAGCATGAGATTCATCTGGCGACCATCTGTCAATCCAACTATCCGCTGTGGTGTGGCTACAGCCTGTTAAACCTGATTTATGATTTTCTAATTTCAAACTGATATTTCAGGGAGTGTGTAAGTAAGAACTTGTGCATTTTAAGAAAAGAACAGCTTTGCCTTTAACAAGCCAGCAGTTTTGGTCTATTTCCGCTACAGGGTATATTGAATGCTGCTTTGTTAATAACTTTTTCTATTTTGTATTCTCTTTAAATTCACTTACAAAAGTCATGAAGATGTACAATTAGCTGTATGAGAGTAAAGAAAAGGGCAGAACAGTAGCATAGTGTATGTGACTCTGCATTGGCCAGGGTTGAGTAATTTTTTTCAGTGATGGATTGGCACCCCATCCAAGCTTTATTCAGTTTTAATTTATCCCCGAGTACAGACTCAGAGCTTTTGCACAAATTCTTGGCTATAATATTTATGGTTAGGGTTAGAATAAAAATAATGCCCTTTTGTTATGGTATAGCCAGGGACCCTGGCTCTAGTGTCCTTTCTTTTTATTTCTTTATTATATTTTTCTTCATGTATTATTTTGTAATTTAGACTGTAAAATGTTCTTCTACGTTTTGTATTATATTTTTCTTTAATAAAGTACTTTAAATATTTATTATATATTTTTAATAGATAATTCAATTTTGTTGAAATTATTTGTTATATTTCGTGTCCTTTGTGTATTGAGCCTGTGGAGGGCGGCAGGGTCTCCCGGCACAGTAGCTGCTGGGCTGCCCCAACCCATTTATATGTTTGGGGAACCCTCAGTGCCAATGCTGAAGCATTGGCATACAATCATGTTTCTTCAGCTGTATTTTGTTTTGAATTTTGGGATTTAAAATTTTGTTATTGTATTTTGCCAAAGTATTGCTATGTTATAATGTACTGGAGTTCACTGCTCATGAAATCACCAATGTAATGGTATAAAGGTCAGTCTCATGCCCTTCCTGGTTATCTGAGATTGAGGATTCAAACACAAAATTGTATGTATTTAGTGTTCTAGTATGTTGACCTCTTGGTTTTGATTTTGACAGTGAATTAGTTTTAAAATTCTGGCTTTGAGGGTACATTTCTAGCTTCTGTGTTAAGAGATTTTGACACGTATCCTAGACTATGTTTCAGCTCTTGGTTCTTTTCTTAAAATAAACTGCCCTCACCACGCCATCCTTTGTTGCAGAATAGTTATTCTGGCAAACATTTTTGGCTCCTTTTGTTGTTATTTTGCTTTAGGAATAAATTATTTAAGTATTTTAAGGAAACTCTGTTTTGTTACAGTGTGCCAGAGGTTTTACAGTTTTCCTCTTCTTTATTGTGAGAATTTCTCAGCCTTAGTCCATTTTGGTCTCTGCAAACTGTTAAGTCTACTTCTTGAGTTTGGGGCCAGGCTGGTTTTATGAATAGATCTCATTCAAGTCTTAAGATTTGGTTTTCTTATTGAAGCCCTTTTTTGAATTTTGTAATGTATCAAGGTCGGAATAACTGTAAGACTTGAAACCCAACAAATTAGATAGCTAAGACAGTTTAAATATTGGTATATTTCTCAAGTCAGTGAAATCCCAACAAGTTTTAAGATCTCTTCACACCTCAGCTGTCAATATCTTTCCAGGTAAGATCCCCACTTTTAACTTCCTCATTTCTATCAGATCTTTACCATCTCTCTTTCTCTGCACAAACCTTACTGTCGTTGTCTTTTTGTCTGCTCTCTAAATTGCCTTCTTGTTTTTTCTACTATTATTATGCACCCATTGTTGCTTATTTCTGTTTAAAATTTGTTGATCTTTCATTAAAGACTGATCCAGTCCCTGCTGTCTCCAGTTACTATAAAGAAATGGCCCTGTGCCTAATATTCTGTCTAAATGATGCTGGCCATTAAGGTACTGAGCTTGGCTTATCACTGTATAACATCCACATTTTATGTTTGTGAAAACCAATCCTTTATCTATAATACACTACCGTGGCTGTTCGTTTGTCTGTCCAGGATTTTAAATCACCTGTAGCTCGCAAACCGTTTCACCAATTGACCTGAAATTTGGTACACATATACTATGTGACTTTCCGCTTTGGGGTGATGATTCACCACCAAGTTTATTCCTCTTTTTATTTTAATTATATTTTATTGTAAAATTAACTCTTAACTGTTGCGATCAGCAGGGCGGGCGCTGTTCTCATCCCTACCACCTTCGCCGTCACTTCCTCTACCTCTTCATATCTTAAATCATTCTTGAGGCAGATTGAAAACATTTAAAGAATACATACTAAGTAATTGCAACACAAACACTGACTTCATCAGTTTTAATGCGAAAAGATGCTGACGAAAGAAGAGAAGAAGGGTGGAGAAAGGAAGAGCTGCTCAGGAAGCAGCAAGCGCATCAACCTCTGAACAAATGAATGCTAAATGTACAGAGAAAGAGTAGGAAAACTAGGAATGCTCAAGTCAAGTATTCACTGCACGTTATCGTGCAGTGCGCTGTTACTGGTATACTATAACCTCTTTAAGTTCTGTATATTTGATGATGACACCCAACTATAAATGCTCACTTGTGGTTGTGCAAAATCTTTCTAAATCTACAAACAAAGTGAAATTGGCACTCTTTCCTCAATAAATTTTCAAGAATCTTAATTATTTCTCTGTGGCTGTAACAAACTATATCCTTCTTTATCCACAGCCATTCTGGAGTCATCATTGACAGTGATATAATCTGTAATGATTTCATCCTGAATAATGATTTTAGACAATAGGAGCATTTCTCATTTTGGATTACATGATGAAAAACTAATTGAAAATTGAAATACATTACATCATTCATCCAGTCATCCATTTTTAAGGGGAGCCAGAAGCATTGAGTGCAAAGCAGGAGCCCATTCTGAAAGATGTGCACACTGCACAGACCAGGCTACATTGGAGTCATCTTTCACCCTAAACTTGTATGTCTTTGGGATATGGGAGGAAACTCAAGTAAAAGTAAAAATATAGACACAGGGGGAATATGCAGACTCCATCCAAAGAATAACTTGGCTGTGGGATAGCAACTGACCTTCATTACATCTGTCATTAAAAAATGAATCTTATATTTAATAAATATCACAGTTTATTATATAAAGAGAATATTCTTACAAAGGTATTGCATCAAAATCTGGCAGAGACAAACAGCTCAAACTCTACAAAATGATGCATGTTAAATATTGTGAGCAGATTTGCAGCTTTCAAAATTGTAACAATACATGAAGTTGTACTTCCATATTTACTTTATAGTACTGTCATTAACTGTATATTGGCTGTCTTTAACACAAATAATGAAAAGTGTCAGTACTGTAAACATAATAAAGTGAAGAAATTACATGCTAAACTGATTGAGGCATTTTTACATGTTTCTTTGAAAATGGTAATTGTAAAATCCATACATTTCATGAGATCTCAACAACTACACCCATCCACCCATTTTCTAACTTGTCATAGAGAGGCAGCATTCATCCTGGTAGTACAGGGTGCAAGAGAGGACCAAACACCGGGTGGAAGTTCCAGTTCATCACAGGACATACACACATACCCACAGTCACTGATACTAGACCAGTTCCTAATTAAATGAACATGGTATAACATTTGTCAGATGCACCAAATTTAATCTGCCAAAGTAAAATTCAATAGTGTGGAGAAGTATAGAATATGTTAATATTGTTCCTGTAAGGCTTAAATAAGTACTGAAGACCTAAGACATTTTAATGTTGATTTCTGATATAGCGTGAAGGGAAAAATGTGCATTTTAAATTCACTTATTCCAATTTATGGTATAAGAGGTCACTACAATTATCAATGATCAACTCTCCATCACAACAATCATCCTAACAAACCAAACACTATCTGGCAGAAAACTATGGAATATGTTAGTATTGCCCCTCCTTTAACCATCACCTTATCGTGGTGGAGGGGTTTGCGTGTCCCAATGATCCTAGGAGCTCTGTTGTCCGGGGCTTTATGCCCCTGGTAGGGCCACCCAAGGCAAACTGGTCCTAGGTGAGGGATGAGACAAAGAGCGGTTAAACAAACCTCCTATGAAGAAAAAAATTTTGGACGGCGTTTTCCCTTGCCCGGACGCGGGTCACCGGGGCCCCACTCTGGAGCCAGGCCTGGAGGTGGGGCTCGATGGCAAGCGCCTGGTGGCCGGGCCTGCACCCATGGGGCTCGGCCGGGCACAGCCCGAAGAGGCAACGTGGGTCCCCCTTCCCATGGGCTCACCACCTATGGGAGGGGCCAAGGAGGTCGGGTGCAGTGTGAGTTGGAAGGGCGTGATTGGGAGGAATGGCCCCCCCGATCTGAACCCGAGCGGTGTTTTGTTATTGGACTTCTGTGCTCGTCACGGATTGTCCATAATGAACACCATGTTCAAGCATAGGGGTGTTCATATGTGCACTTGGCACCAGGACACCCTAGGCCTCAGTTCGATGATCGACTTTGTGGTCGTGTCGTCGGACTTGCAGCCACATGTCTTGGACACTCGGGTGAAGAGAGGGGCGGAGCTGTCAACTGATCACCACCTGGTGGTGAGTTGGCTTCGATGGTGGGGGAGGATGCCGGTCAGGCGTGGTAGGCCCAAACGTGTTGTGAGGGTCTGCTGGGAACGTCTGGCAGAGCCCCCTGTCAGAAGTAGCTTCAACTCCCACCTCCGGCAGAACTTCGACCACATCCCGAGGGAGGTGGGGGACATTGAGTCCGAATGGGCCATGTTCCGTGCCTCTATTGTTGAGGCAGCTGACCGGAGCTGTGGCCGTAAGGTGGTCGGTGCCTGTCGTGGCGGCAATCCCCGAACCCGCTGGTGGACACCGGTGGTGAAGGATTCCGTCAAGCTGAAGAAGGAGTCCTACAGGACCCTTTTGTCCTGTGGGACCCCGGAGGCAGCTGATAGGTACCGGCAGGCCAAGCGGAATGCGGCTTTGGTGGTTGCTGAGGCAAAAACTCGGGCGTGGGAGGAGTTTGGGGAGGCCATGGAGAATGACTTTCGGATGGCTTCGAGGAGATTCTGGTCCACCATCCGGCGTCTCAGGAAGGGGAAGCAGTGCAGTGTCAACACTGTATATGGTGGGGATGGTGCGCTGCTGACCTCGACTCGGGACGTTGTGGGTCGGTGGGGGGAATACTTCGAAGACCTCCTCAATCCCATTAACATGCCTTCCAATGAGGAAGCAGAGCCTGGGGACTCAGAGGTGGGCTCCCCCATCTCTGGGACTGAGGTCACCGAGGTGGTCAAAAAACTCCTTAGTGGCAGGGCCCTGGGGGTGGATGAGATACGCCCGGAGTTCCTCAAGGCTCTGGATGTTGTAGGACTGTCTTGGCTGACACGCCTCTGCAACATCGCATGGACATCAGGGACAGTGCCTCTGGATTGGCAGACCGGGGTGGTGGTCCCCCTCTTTAAGAAGGGGGATCGGAGGGTGTGTTCCAACTACAGAGGGATCACACTCCTCAGCCTCCCTGGAAAAGTCTATTCAGGGGTCCTGGAGAGGAGGGTCCGTCGGATAGTCGAGCCTCGGATTCAGGAGGAACAGTGTGGTTTTCGTCCTGGTCGCGGAACAGTGGACCAGCTCTATACCCTTAGCAGGGTCCTGGAGGGTGCATGGGAGTTTGCCTAACCAGTCTACATGTGTTTTGTGGACTTAGAAAAGGCATTCGACCGTGTCCCTCGGGGAATCCTGTGGGGGGTACTCCGAGAGTATGGGGTACCGGCCCCCCTGATAAGGGCTGTTCAGTCCCTGTACGATCGGTGCCAGAGCTTGGTCCGCATTGCCGGCAGTAAGTCGAACCCGTTTCCAGTGAGAGTTGGACTCCGCCAGGGCTGCCCTTTGTCACCGATTCTGTTCATAACTTTTATGGACAGAATTTCTAGGCGCAGCCAGGGTGTTGAGGGGGTCCGGTTTGGTGGGCTCAGGATTGGGTCACTGCTTTTTGCAGATGATGTTGTCCTGTTTGCTTCATCAGGCCGTGATCTTCAGCTCTCTCTGGATCGGTTCGCAGCCGAGTGTGAAGCGGCTGGGATGAGAATCAGCACCTCCAAATCCGAGACCATGGTCCTCAGCCGGAAAAGGGTGGAGTGCCCTCTCAGGGTTGGTAGCGAGATCCTGCCCCAAGTGGAGGAGTTCAAGTATCTCGGGGTCTTGTTCACGAGTGAGGGAAGAATGGAGCGTGAGATCGACAGGCGGATCGGTGCGGCATCCGCAGTAATGCGGGCATTGCATCGGTCTGTCGTGGTGAAAAAGGAGCTGAGCCGCAAGGCGAAGCTCTCAATTTACCAGTCGATCTATGTTCCTACCCTCACCTATGGTCATGAGCTATGGGTAGTGACCGAAAGAACGAGATCGCGAATACAATGAGTTTCCTCCGCAGGGTGTCTGGGCTTTCCCTTAAAGATAGGGTGAGAAGCTCAGTCATCCGGGAGGGGCTCAGAGTAGAGCCGCTGCTCCTCCGCATCGAGAGGAGTCAGATGAGGTGGCTCGGGCATCTGATCAGGATGCCTCCTGGACACCTCCCTGGTGAGGTGTTCCGGGCACGTCCAACCGGGAGGAGGCCCCGGGGAAGACCCAGGACACGCTGGAGGGACTATGTCTCTCGACTGGCCTGGGAACGCCTTGGGATTCTCCCGGAAGAGCTAGAAGAAGTGGCCGGGGAGAGGGAAGTCTGGGCATCTCTGCTCAAGCTGCTGCCCCCGCGACCCGACCTCGGATAAGCGGGAGACAATGGATGGATGGATGTTAGTATTGTTCTAATCAGTCTCAATGCATTATAGAAAAGCTAGGCCTTTCAGAACAGAAAATTCAAACACAATGTGTAGCTACAGTATGTTATACCACAAAAAAAGGTTAGATACCTGGGAAAACCATGAAGGAATATAAATAAAAGTATAGATGTTAGAACATTTCTCTTAGACTTTTCAAGAAATGAAGGCCTGGAGGTATTTAAGACATCAGTGAAATTCAAAGATCTATGAATAAGTATTCATTTTTTTCCTACAATTTATTACCTATATTTAGAAAGGAAGGATGGGATCAGGTAAAGCTGTAAAATGAGCCAATAAGCAAAGCAGAAGAAGAGGGGAAGCTTGTGGTTCTACTTACAATGTTCATGTTCACTTCAGGATCCATAAACCTTTTTGGTAGTCTTAAAGATAATGTGCATTGTACTATTCCCAAGATGATAAGCACCAGAACAGGGAGGCAGAGCAGTGTCATAGTCTATAAAAGAATAACATTTTTAAATACAGAGTAAAAATGGAAGTTCAAAGTGGAAAACATTTCACTTACTATTTATGTGTCATTGAAAGTGAGTTTTGTATGACAAAAAACTAATGAGGCAATATCCTAAAATAGTTGTCTCTTTGTACATTAGAAAGTGGAATCCCAACACTAACCATACAGAAATACTAAAGTTCTTTTAAATAAACCAGATATACAGATTGCTACCTTGATTAGGTCTGTAATAGCTTTATAATTTTGCAATTATGTATATATGCATTTTGATGAGACTAAAACCAAAACCGGCAACAAATAAGAAAATAACAAAGATTTTACATAAATTACACATCATAAATCTGTCTATGAACATTTCATTAAAGTATAATAAAAATTTGTATTATGACATTTAGAAATGTATCTTGTACATTTAGATTAATGAAGATTTTAAAAATTTGCCACATTGAATGAAGTCCAATAGGCTTCTAGTTCGAAGTATCACTTGTTTACATATTCTACAATTCAGTATACTGCATTACTTTTCCTAGTGTTTCTAATGTATTGTATGCCTTCATCGCTCTAGTTTTATCAGACTCAGGATAATTAGTAAATACAATACCTCTTTTGTTGGATCAATTAGGCCCTGATAGTGTTCTAAAAGAAGAGCAAGGTTATATATAACTGGTTATGACACAGTGCATTACGATCTGCCCTTCTATTTATATGCCTCCCCTTTAATAAACAATACACTAAGTACTTGTTCCGGATGTAATCTGCAAAAGCTAACTATTAATATATAAAATCTTATGGTCTGCAGACACATGATTGTGAATTTCACTTCTAAATTTAGTACAGTTCCTTCCACATTTATGTTTCTGAAAGTAATACAGAGTTCACACATGAATATTAAAGATTGAGAAAGCCTACCAAAATGGCACTGGGGTCTTTTGGCATCAAGGATGGTTCCATTTGCTGCAATTGTGACCCGCTGGGCTGGCTACTTTGAGTAACTGTTTAAAACTGATCCTCTATAGGATTTTGGACATCTCTGGGTCCATGCTTCTTGAGGCTGATCCACCAATTAGCTGTGAACCACACAATCTCACTGAGATTGCACAGGTGGCGAAGCAACTGAGGGTAGGGAAGGCTGCAGGGATCTGTGGTATCTGGGATTAACTTCTTCAGGCTGGTAATAAGGTTGTTTTCCTTGCATTGCAAGCAATCTTTGTCTCCATTTGGGAGACATTCTAGCTGACTAGAAAATAGGACTTGTGCCAGGTAAGGTCCTTGCTAGGGTCATCCTCATTAGGATCCATGGTCACTTGCTCACCTACCAGCAATTGGAGCAGTCTGGTTTTACACCTAAGAAGTCTACCATTGACCGCATCCTGGCACTGAGGTCTCTCATGTTCGCAAACATGAATATCAGCAGAGTTTCTTTGCAGCCTTTGTTGATTTTCGTAAAGCATTCAACTCAGCTGATTGAACTGCCCTGTGGGACAACCTGAGACCTTGTGGAATCTCCCCAAAGTTGCTGGATATCATGGCCGGCCTATACACTGGTACAGTGAGTACTTTGCAGAGTGGAGACAGAACCTCAGCGTTTTTCCCAGTTGATTCTGGGGTTCGTCAGGGGTGTGTTCTTGCTCCTATTCTGTTCAATGCTTGCATGGATTTGGTGGTGGGCAGGGTCGTGGGTCCAGTGATCTGGAACATCTTTTGGTGAAGACAGATTCACTGATCTTGACATTGCCGACTATGCTGTGATCTTCATGGATCAGGGTTCTCGAGAGACTGAGCGAGGAGTGTCTGGGCTTGCAAGTGCCCTGGATAAAAACCAAGATCCAGGCCTTTACTGAGCTTTTGGAAAAGCCATCGGCAATGTCTCTGTCTGAGGAGAGAGTGTCAAACTTGTCAAGAGGTTTACTTACCTTGGCAGCGACATTCATGTCAATTGCGTCTCTTTTCAGTCAGTAGACGGAGTATGGGGGGGTCATGATGTCACTGGAAAGGTGTGTGTGGCGCTCCCGATATCTTTGCAAAAGGACGAAGGTCCATATCTTTAGAGTCCTGGTGCTTCCTGTTTTGATATGGGGTTGCAAAGCATGGACGTTATCCAGTGACCTGAGACAAAGACTGGACCCCTTTGGTACTGTGTCTCTTCAGAGAATCCTTGGTTTCTGCTGGTTTGACTTTGTGTTGAATGAGCGGTTGCTCATGGAGTCCCCACTGAGGCACATTACTTGCATTGTGAGGGAGCATCAGTTATGGCTCTACGGCCATGTGGCATGATTCCCAGATTCACAGGACCATCATTGTTGAGGACCTGAGCAGCAGGACCAGGCCAAGGGGACACCCAAATAACACCTGGCTGTAGCAGATAGATGGTCATTTCTAGGGGGTCAGACTGGACCGTGTGTCTGCCTGGGAGTTTACCAACCAGGATCCTTAGTTGTTTTGTCGTATGGTGGATGTGGCAAGATATTGTACTAAAGCTTACTCCCCAACCTGACATAACCTGACCTAATGATTCCTAATCTGATTTCACAATATGAGGATATTGTTATGTATGTAAGGAACCATAACTGTTTAGAAAATCCTGCTTTCCAGAGTTACATATACAGTGTACATTGCAGAACAAAAATAATTATCATTGGGCTCCTGTTATGGTCATAGTCTGATGTTAAACTGTACTTTGTGCTATACTATCCCTTATAGTAGACAGCATGATACTCTGTCTTTATGACTAGCTGAATGTTTCTATGATTAGGCTTTATAAAGCAAGTCCACCTCCACCCCAAATCCACTTTCCATACAAGGGCCCACATTAGGGGCTGTTGACATTGGCACAATCCTGAACTCGATTAAAAGATTAAGTGGACTGAAAAATGGATTAATGGACAGATGGAAGAATAATGGTCCTCATCTCAAACACTGACAATTTGACTTTATCTCTTATTTATAGGTATTTTCCCATTCTCAGCAATCAAAAGTGACACATTTTAGGACTTTGGCTTTTAAGAATTAACAGCATTTTGTAAACTACTAGTTTTGATTTAGAACAATCAATTTTGTAATAATATTTCATTATCATTTCTTCAGAGAGTTAAACAAGGGAACACTGAATGATATAACCCTTAATATACTCAATAAATACCTGTACAAGAGTAAAGTTTTGAAGGAATACTCCGCCCAAACATATTTTTTTATATGTTACTTACTTGTAGTTTGTCGTAATGGCAGAGAAAAATTTTTTATCTCATGTTTGTTGCAGAATGGTAATAAAAAGTGTATGATTTAATACAAGATGACCAATGATGTACAACGTCAAACAATGTGAAAAACATCTTTTGAAAATTTTTTTTAAAAGTTTCACGACTCATGTCGCATAATCCAATTGTTGTATACTCAAAATGTACAAAACACATTCATTTTTTTCTAAAATATTGTTAAATAGATAATTTCAGAAAATTTAGCAGACATCCTGAACAGGAAGCACCATGCCTTTTCGAAATGAAGATCTGTCCCTCCCTATCATTTACTGGTCAAGAGTCTTAGCGTCAGTTCAGAAAGATAATCTCATGTGGACTTGCATTTCCTGTTTATGATGGGTGTTGATGATAAACTCCATACTTGCTGGATCCCTGGCATTATTTCTGATGTGTATTTAAGTCATTGCTTTATAAACGACATGCATTTCTAGAGGGAAAATGTACACTGAAATGAAAAAATAATATTTGTTTTAATTTTAATAAAATTAATTATCCATCCATCTATTTTAAAACCCAGTTATTTCATGCCAGGAAATTTGGAAACTATCCCAACAGCAATTGGCTCATGTTAACTTGGATAGGGTACCAGTTCTTCATAGACTGCTCTGTTTCTCACAGTTCATTCACAGGGATATTGTGTGTCTTTTTGTGGTGGGGTCCTAGGGTGACCGTATTCCCATGTATACTCTTTATTATGTAGACCTTAAAAATGCTGCAAATCCCATCCTCTTTCCACACTGTCAGGATTAACTGCTGCTGTAGTTTAATACTTCCACCTTACTTTTTCATCTGTTACCCATTGCAATTAGACAGAGCACCAGAATAGGCAGGAGAAAATGTTACTACTTTTTCATGTATTATGAATAGTTAAGTTTAACCTTCAAACATTATAACTAGTGCCAAAAACAAAAAGCAAATAAAATTCAGCTTTACAAACCATACAACCTGATTGTGCTACTGTAGATGTTTGGTTTCAGCTCATCTTTGGTGTGCCCTCTTCTTACTAGTTCATCATCTGCATGGGGCTTGGTAGCATATCCTTTCTGAATAGGACCACCAGGAGAGGTGGTCTTCTCAGGATGGAATGTGGCAGAGAAACACCAGAAACCTTCAGCCTCCTCTAATTATGGCTCATTATCCCCTGACACATCAGTGAAACAGCTCAAATACAACAACCCCCTCTATTTCAGCTTTGTCAGCAAAGAATGCACAAATGTAGTTTCAATCAAACAAAAAGTAAAGGATATAGTTGTAATGAAGTTTTTAAGTATCCCAGGTGGCACTCTTCTTATTAATGAAACTCTGGGTGCAGCAAAAACTGACTTATCTAGCTTCCTTGTACTTCAAAATTACATAGTTCGACTCCTGCTTGTTTAAACATTTCTTGCACTTTAAAATTAGATAGTTAGACACTAGTTTAAACATTAGTATTCATATTGTTGAATTAAAAAATACTATCAACCTGTATGGTAGATATTTTCCTCTGTTACACTGGATTTTCAAGGATGGACATGTGTGTACGCACAATACAAGTGTATCCCTCAGCATTTTTGAAGTGCAAGAAATATACAAGAAAGTGCATATTGCAGAGGCTGAAGCAAATGGAACTTCCTCCTACACAACCACTGGTTAGCACTGCTGTACAACATACCCAACGCCAATAAGAGGTTGTACTAATCATACAGGTGTAAGATAACAGTCATAAGAGCAATCCCAATACACAGCACTGAATATACAGTACTGTTCAGGTCAAAAGAACAGCATAAAATGAAACAAAATTAAAAAATAAGCATCGGCATAACAACTCAAGATATTGTTATGATTTAGCTTTCAGCATGTGGTTTATGTTTTCCAGTATCTCCCTTCAACTCCCATTATTTCTTTGGTAGCCTGATGAACTCACAGAGATGAGTCCATTTTCAAACCTAAGGCCTTCTGTACATTAGCAACATGTCCATCTTTGATGTTTCTTTACAGCTATTCAAAATTTAAGTAATTTCACTTTAAATATCAAGCTACTATATTTTAAATTTACTCTTGGTATACACTAACATTACCAAATGTACACCCATGATTGACATTTAAATTTATAGAATTTGTATATAAATACTGGTTTTAGGTATTTATACATTCCATACACCTTGCATTACTTATTATACCAGTATAGGAATTTAACACAATTTACACGTTTAGAGATTTCTTTAGAGTTCCTTAAAATCCTTTTCCTGTCAGAGAAAAGTTATGCTGAGATAATCAATAGTTAAATTTACAGCTAAAGTTATTTATGTTTTATTATGCATTTTGAAGTGTATACAGGACACTAGTAATATGTCCATTTTAGGCCGTATTCAGTCATCTGGAATCACAACTGCCCACCATTAAGTCATGCATCACCCCTCCTACGGCCTCAGTACCAAGTGAGTCAGGCATTATTCACTCATCTTTCTTTATTCAAACTCTCCCTTCAGTCTGTCATCTAGTACTATGTTTCATTTTCATGTGTAACAGCTAAATGATGTTGAGAAGATTCAGAAACTTTTAGAAGTAATTTATCCTTATTTTTTCATGTAATTATCACTGTTGAATGAGGCTGTCAGAAAATGTTATTATTTTATTGATTACACAAATGATTCTGCCTTGAGCTCTGAGCCCAACATTAGATTGAGTTAGTCCATGACAGGCGGTCACTTGATAAATTACCTTCAAGTTAAATAGAGAAAGAGAAAAAAAAATGTCCTTCCATCATTTTCCATTCAAAAACTCTTTTTCTGCTGAACAAAGCCATAGGGATCAGTTGATTAACCCAACAGCAATAAATACAAAGAAAGAGAGGGTTCACATCAGCCCATTGTATTTTTTTTTACTTTTATTGAATTTATTTAAAACATGTAACATTCCATACAATCGAGTCAAACTTAACAGAGCTAAATTCAATTCAACCCCCACCCATAAGAAAGAGAGAAAGGCCAACAGCCAGAGTAAAACCTTTGAGAGTAGTATAGAAGGAAAGGAGTCTTTCTCCTCAATACAAGTGCTTAATAGAAAATATTATTGATTAGGTCCAGCTAGGTTTTAAAAAAGTTTTGAACAGATCCTCTAAGAGAGAATTTGATTTTTGGTATATAACGTCAGTTACCCACTGAATTAACAGAGGTGGGTTAGAATTATTCCAGTATGAGCAAGATACGTTTTCATGCTAATAGTGAAGTAAAGGCAATTACAGTTTGTTTGTCCTTCTCCATTTTAAGCCCATCTGGGAGTGCACCAAACACAGCTATTAATGGATTAAAAATGAGGAATGTTTCATGAATTTGCGTGTCATCCTTGCGCAAACAGCGGAACAATGTGTAAACATCACATTGGCATTCTCACACCACGATTTTAGAACAATACTACTGTATTTTAATGCTTATATAATATAATATTCTCAAACCACCTTTTGAGTCCAATTCAGGTTTATGGGCTGTGCCTATCCTGGGAGAATTGGGTGCAAGGCAAGAACCAGCCCTGGACAGGGTGGTAGAGAAAATCTCTCACAGACGTGGGAGAAAGTGCAAACTCCCCATTAATCATATTGAGCCATGGAATTTGAATCCACGACATAGGATGCATGAGGCAATGACACAAACCACTCTTTCTTTAAGATTCCATATTTTAAAAATAGGAAAACAAAACTGTCACTTAAGAAACATAACTCTCCCTCACTAAATAAACCCCTTCATCAACTTTTCAAAAATAAAACTTGATAAGTGACTGACAGGTTTTCCAGTGTTTTAGCTCAGATAGAGTTAAAGGAGAGAGGTTCAGATTCTAACCCTCATTCTGTTGGCTGTATATTCCTTAAATAGGCAGAAGGTTTAATTTCCTGAACCTTCTGGCAAGTGTTCGATAGCAGGACTCTTTGTCAGGACTCTTTCCCTCTTTTTAGATAACGTTGTAATCAGAGTCACCTTGAATTAACTGACCGTTTCACGATTAGTGTGCATTCATTAAACGATCTCAAGCACATTTAACAAAGATGTATAGAAATATAGTATGTCACAGAAGTATGTCACTTTATTCTCATCAGAAAAACGAGAGGTGATGTTTTCTAAATTTCATGTTCACACTTAGAATTTGAGTTTTAATTAATATAGGCTAGACAGTGTAAGCCAGTGATGAGCTGTGGAAGGAACAGTACTATGTGCTCTGTTCAAGACTGTCACAACAATTTAAAAAAAAGAAAGCAGATCTTATACTTAAAGTAGCAGTGCTTCCACCACATGAAATTATGCCAATCAGATTATGGTTGCAGAGCACCTTTTAATCTCTATTTATAACCGTTACATGAGGAAAGTCGAGCCTTTGGCTGTAGTCCCTGAAATAAGGCATACATGTGCTCATTCCACTTCATGTGAGAAAAGCCAACAGTGGACCACCCCTTCCTGGAAAAGAGTACTGGGTATGTTTCAAAGAACATAGTCCTAGTGTGAAAGAGAAAAAGTATGTAGAGACATGTTTTTTTCAGTAGTTTGCTAGTCTCCTGCTGTTTGGCAATAACTGGACTACACAGTGGTTAGTTTGCAGCTTCAGATAAGAGTTCATATTATGCTGTGTGTGCAGTTTGCCCTGCATTTCAATGTCCTTTCTCACCCGAAAGCCATTTGATTTTAAATTATACTGTATGTGTTGTTGTTTCAGTTTAGGTACTGTAGCTCATAGCCAATTTATTTTCCCAGAAAGTGGGTGGGTGCAAGGCTCACAGTTTACATAATATTTACATCTGTACTGATGTATTTTGGCAGATGATTGTGCTAGGATGGATCAGAATGACAGACCAGGCGCCAAAATGTGTTGATGCTGGGACTCAATGTGAAAACTGATAGCAGGTGGGTTGCACTAAAACACACACACACAGATGCACAATTTTCATAATGTAGATACATTTTGCTGTGAGTTTTTTTTTTTCATTTTACTGCAGTTACCTATATTTTAAAGACAGATGTAAAAATCTAAATTGTAACTTTCCACAAAATTACAGCAGTGAATAAGTACACAATACAGAGTGATTCTAGCTGTGAACATATTTCTATGCATTTTTTACAACAAGGGAAATACCAGTAATATAATTTCAGTACATTTGTGTATGTCATCCTGTAACATGTATGGTCTCAGCCAATATGTGGAATTGTGCTGCTGTAGTAGCAGCACCTTTACCGTTTTGTTTGTGTCAAACAAGTAATTCTAGCAATATCATGCAGGCGTTTCCTGAAAAGGTCAGGCATAAGGTGACTTACATAAGTAAGAGAGTTGTGTGTCAATAAAACATGCAGGTCATTTCCTAACAAGATAACATTGAATACATGTTTGCTTGACTTTGGTTTTAGGGAAAAAATATAAAAAGAATGAGATTCGCAGAAACGAGGAAGAGAGAAGAAGTCTTTGTCCTTGAAAGAAGGCATGAAATTTCTTATACATTTACAAAGACTTGCAAAGAATAAAAGTTAAAACTAATTACAGGGTGGTAAACATTTAATCTGACAATTGTTAGTGCTCATTATTTGTCTTGGTATAGTGTAATCTGAGGAGACATCTTATGGCAATAAAGCAGTTTTTAAAGCTTCATTGTTTGGCACTTTAGAGTCTGGTGTAAATAAGGTATTGGGTTTAAGATTTAGCACAAATGTTTCCATAGGAGAGCTTGGATACGAAGTGTGAGTTGACAGGTTACTGCAGTTGCAGCTTGGAGAAGGATAAGAGAAAGAAACAGGAACCTTATCTCAGATTCTGTCAGCTCCACATTTCTCAGATGCTTCAGGTTAACTTCATCCATCCATCCATTTTCCAACCCGCTGAATCCAAACACAGGGTCACGGGGGTCTGCTGGAGCCAATCACAGCCAACCTGGGGCACAAGGCAGGAACCAATCCCAGGCAGGGTGCCAACCCACTGCAGGACACACACAAACACAACAAGCACACACTAGGGCCAATTTAGAATCGCCAATCCACCTAACCAGCATGTCTTTGGACTGTGGGAGGAAACCGGAGTGCCCGGAGGAATCCCACGCAGACACGGGGAGAACATGCAAACTCCATGCAGGGAGGACCCGGGAAGCGAACCTGGGTCTCCTAACTGCGAGGCAGCAGCGCTACCGTGCTGCCCTCAGGTTAACTTCCCAGGTGTAAATTTATTAATTTAGAAAATTGTATAAGATTGTAAACAACTTTAAAGGGCTTCCCCAAGTTTGGCTATGTGCCATTCCAAAGAATTGTCAGGCTTGAACAATAATCAGCTGCCCCATTTGGCATTAGATTGGCACAGTACCTCACTCTAGTGGCGTAACTAGCTTGCTGAAAACACCTGTGCAGTGCTCTGAGGTTGGCCCCTCCTGTCTAGCATAACTCCTAGTAATATATTTGCAAGTAGATCCTAGGGGCCAGCTGGGCAGTGGAGTCCATGCCCGTGTCACTATCAGATCACACACTGGTGACAAACAAACCAGTTCTCTAAATGGAATTTATAATAACTTTTTAAATTGCTTTATTACAGCCACTGTAAATTAGAAAAAATAAAATAGATTGTGGGAATGGAATCTGGGAGGTGTGGGTAGTAGTACTAGTACATACATCTATGTAAAATGTGGAACCGATTATTTTTCCAAGACAACTTTGTGAAAGAAGATGATTAAAATATAATGTAAGCTACAAAGTAGAAACTGTTCTGTGCTATAAAATGAAGCAATTTCAATTTGTAACAAATTTACAACGACAACACCGGCTGACATGATACTACTACAAAATTTACCTGTTTTACACAAGTTCTGAGAAAATGGACATCATAAAGTGGTCACGCTCACAAATTCTCACAGTAGTGACACTAACGCACAGTAAGCCATACTAAGGTACATAATAAAACAGATTACAAATATGTCAAACTATTAAAGCTTACCAAAATGGAACTGACTGACAAGTCAAAAATCATATTACTTCTAATATCACTAGTACCTTAAAATACTCGCTTGTGTGCCTTCCGTTGCATAAAAGTCTCAACAATGTTTGACACGTCAAATTGTCTGGCGTGCTCGTTTTCGATTGAGAGTATAGCCAAGTCACTAAGTCTGTCTGGAGACATGGTGCTTCAGATTGTAATTTTTGATGTGTTTTAACTTGAAGAACGATCGTTCACAACGCAGCAACAGCCACTGGTATGGTTAGCAGTCGACTTGGTTGACAGGATGGATTGAAAACATGCATGAAATGACAACAATTGAGTGCAAAATGGCAGTGAAATGTCATTGCTATAGCATTCATAACAAAAAGATCGGCAGCAGCATATTATTCGTCGTCAGCCATCAAGGTTAGAGTTGATGGTAACAAGACATAGAACATTGAAGCCACTGCATCGAGACTGTGAAACCGCTGTTTTAGTTAAGTTATTGAAAATTTTTTTAAAAGCTATATGGCCCCGAGTGGGCCCCACAAGCTCGTGGGTGTTGTGCTTTGCACAATCTGCACAATCATTGCTATGTCAGTGCCTCGCTGCTTCTTTCTGTTAGGTTGGTTTTTGTGTCTTTTATTTATTTTCTGCTAAATATCTATTTTCCTTTAATCTGATCTATTTTTTTTTAGTTTGGTGTT
Source organism: Erpetoichthys calabaricus (assembly GCF_900747795.2). Classification (NCBI taxonomy): domain Eukaryota; kingdom Metazoa; phylum Chordata; class Cladistia; order Polypteriformes; family Polypteridae; genus Erpetoichthys; species Erpetoichthys calabaricus. The sequence goes on along the minus strand of NC_041395.2, from coordinate 261,445,109 downwards.
CAATTGTACCTTAATTTTGTATGAGTAATTTATGTTAAATTTGTTTTGTTTTAGTGTAATGTTTTGAAATCCTGGATTGCCATTTTGTTTTATCATAGATACAGACATTTTCTTGTCCCATTACTACTGTGCAATGATTGGTTGCTAGAGGACATGTCCCAGAAGACATGGCCCAGCAACAGTATTTGTAAAATCATCCATGATTGCGGATACTTTTGCAGCCTTTTTTTGCTTGTTCTTCACATAGAAGTCCAGTTCACTAATATCACAATCTGTTTTTTACTTAGCTTCAGCAATTTGACTTTGACAAACATTACAATACACTTCCTGTTGTCTATCTCCTAATCCATCTCTCTCCTCTGTTCTCTGGAGTTGCGCATTTTTTGTGATTCCTTTGTTCAGTATTTTACTTTGCTCCCTTGCTTATGTTTTGTTTTCATTTTGTTTGTATTTTTATTTTACCCTGAATCTCTTAACCTTTGTGTTCCTTGTTTATGTGTCTGTCTTCTGAGAGAGTTCACATCCACATGTGCTGTTACTATTTAGAAAACATTTTGCTACAGTTTCTTCGCATTACTTCATATACTGTAATCATGTTCCTTGGCTCTCTTTTGTTCTTCCCTTTTGTTGAGTGAGTTTATTGGCCTTGTGACCCTGAATGTTTTGAATTCTTTAGGTATAGACTTGTTGTTAGGATTTTAAATTCCTGTGTTTCAGATATTTGTCTTCAGTGTTAATTCAATTAATCATAGGGATATAAGAGATATAAAGAAAGAAATGAGGGGTCTAAATGAGAAAAATGACAAACAGCTTCAGGATATAAAAGACCCAGAGATAAATTTAAGTACTAAGTTTACTTCAACCTTTACAAAAAAGCTACAAAAAATTGAAGAAAAAATACAGGAATATATGAGTTAAGTTAGAGAGTAAAATCAAAGAGTTCTTGCTGCTCAGCTTGAAGATGCTATGCAAACATTTACGACTCGTACTAAAATAATAGTTGAACAATCTGCTTCCGCCACGGATGAAAAAGCAATGGCACCAAAATCAAAATGCAAAGTGCTCGCTGACAAACAGGCTGAGTTGGAAGTAACTATAGAAGGAAAAACATCAGAATTGAAGGTCTTCTTGAAAAACAAGAAAGTCAAAACCCAGTGAACTTCATAGCTGAACTATTCTCTAAAATAACTGAAGAAGACTTTAAATCAGAAATCGAAATCTCAGCAGCCTACTGTATACATGGTTCAAATTCCTCCAAACCAAAAAGCCTAATTTTCAGTTTTGACAAACTACAGGCCAAAGAAAACTTGATGTATCTTCTTAGATTGAAAGAGATTATATTTGAAAATAACCACATTTGTATTTTCCCAGATTTCGCCCCTGCAACAGGCAATTTATTTATTTATTTAATTATTCATTCATTCATACCTAAGCATTAAAATATCACAATGTCACAAAAGAATTACTAATTCAAAAAAAGTGTTAGATCATTGTGGCAACTATACATTTTCAGTAATAAATGCATGAGTTGTCGTTCAGTGGTTTTAGTAGTGTACCACTGGTATGGCTAGGATATTTGTACCCTTATAAATTGCATAGTTTTTTTTTGCAGGTACAGATATTGTATCCATACTGGGGTACAGGTTGTCATGCAGGGTACAGTCCCATTTTTACTTTTCTCATATACAAAGTATACAGAAAGTATTGTAATTGTCAAAAAATTCAATGTCAGGATTTTGATGAATCTCGACGTTTTAGACTTCCATGACATTCTCATATATGACGTATAGGAAAAGTATTGGTCTGTCTGTGCGTGTGTGTGTATGTAAACACGATAACTTAAGTATGGTTTTACTTAGGTCAACCAAATTTTGCATACAATTATTAGGTACAAAACAAAAATTTCTATCACCTTTTGGGCTATTTCTGCTAACCAGAAGTGGTACTTTACCTTTTATTCATGCTGCTGCAGAGTCCAATTTATTCAGCTTTACTTTTATAATAATTGTTCAATATATTATTAATTTGATTTGATTTGTTGTTGATGTTTCGCTAATGTACATAATATAAAAAAATAATCATTGTCTTGCAGTTTACTCCTCATATATCCTTCTCCATATCTGAGTCTAGGTGAGACCACTCCCAATTTTCTTTCTGAAAGTGCACAGTGCATGAAAGGAGAAATGCTGGTCAAGGGTTTAAGTCAATTCAGTGGATACAGGCAACTAGAAAAAGGGGAACCTTCTCTGTTTAGCTCACCTAGAAGAGGGAAGGCAGGAAATGTGAAATTGCAGGCCATCTTCAAATACCCTTGGAGGACCACAAACACAAGAGACTGATTACACTTGCATTGACAGCGATATTAGAATACAGTTAATATCCAACTTGCCTTGTATTTGCCAAGCAATGATGAAAATCTCATCAACTAGGCGTTAATCTGTTTTGTATAAATGCATAGCTATTATTGATTGACTTAACAATGACCAATATGATTGTTGGTTTCAAGCTTTGGTCAAAAATGTAAATACAATACCACACAAGCTCATAAGTATGGCAGTATGCAGAAGAAGATTCTATGGTCTGATGAGACCACAATTGAGTTTTCCAGAACACATTTTTAAGTTACACAGCTGAGCTAAGGGTGCTGCCTTCTGCACTCAGCACTGACCATCACATTAGTAAGTTAAGTTGAAAATGTGTGCTTTGGACACTCCAGTCAGTACCCCTGATAATACTGCTTAAGTTTTGAAGCTAATGATCAAAAATGTCCCCTTTCTCTGTTCCTCTTTCTAACTGCTTATTCATGCTTAATATGCTTATCATGGGGGCATAATGATTTTAAGAGCCTGCATGATCACATTAACCCTGCAAACAGATGAATTTGGGTCTTCAGTAACTGCTATTTCTGATACACAAACACATGCAGCTAATTCTTATAAGAAGTATTTTGCTTTTCAAAAGTTACTCAGAAGTAATGTAAGCTGTATCTTGAAAACACTTCTGCATTTTAAAATCACACAATCGCTGACATCACGCTGGAAACTGAACTGGAGGGCTGAATTGGGAAAGCACAAAGTATAATTAAACAAAACTTTTTCCGCACATTCACTCAGATTACAAATTATACTTTATAATGTCCATCTTAGCTTGCACTATAAATCCATTGGTAAATGTATAGTTTCTATTTAATGCTCAAAATGGACATGGTTTTAGAGGTCATTTACTGCACACCAAAAGCAGATTCTGGGCTAATATTTGTCCATATGTAATTTTCAAATCTATTTGATCCAATGCACAGTTTTGAGGGGTAGGAGACAACATTCAGTGTATGGACAGTAATCAACCCTGGATGGGGCAAAATCTCACCAGAGAGTCCACCCTCACAGACCCACACCGGGCCAAGTAACTTAACTTACATATGGGAAGAAAACTGGAGTAACCAAAAAAAACACAAAGATGTGAGTCAAACATGCTCACACAATTCAGACAACAAACCAAACCCAGGCCTCTGGAGATGAGACATTCTCAAATCCTTCAAATTGAAGGAACAGGCAAACAAGAGGGCTCATTTGTGTTTCTGTTCATTAAAACAATGTTATGTGCAGTACTTTAATGCACTGTTGTTTCACATAGTGCTGGAGAGTGGTGATGCATGTTGGTTGAACATGCAAGTAAGATTTTTACTGTTCTCTGTGCACTTCAAATTACACACATTAAACACAATTACCACAGGGATGGATCATGTCGAGACTGATGCATGACACTATAAGCTGATCTAACAAAGGAATGTAACAATGTTCCTCAAACATACAGGAAATATTTTATTCTTCTGGTCCTAGTGATAACTGATTTTGTAATCTTGTCCTGTAATACTTGTTCCCAAACAGTCCCCTACACTGATGTTTATTCCAATACGTTGACCTCTTTTGTAAGTCGCTTGGGATAAAAGCATCTGCTAGGAAAGGAAATGTAAATATAATTTGTATATTATTATATTATATTATATTATATTATATTATATTATATTATATTATATTATATTATATTATATTATATTGTGTTCTTGTATGACATATTTTGCACTGGTAGTTTTTCTTCTGTTTTAGGTAATGTTGATTTCCTTCAAAGAATATTTTCACCTAGGGATTGTAAATAAACAGCATATATGGTTAACATATGGGCAGTATGGTGGCACAGTAGTAGCACTGATGCCTCACAACAAGGAGACTGGGGTTCACATCCTGAGTTCTCCTTTGCTTGCAGTTTGCATGCTCTCCCCATGCCCATGTGGGTTTCCTTCAGATGCTTTGGCTTCCTCCCCCAGTCCAAAGGCATTAGGCAAGGTGGACTAATGTTACTAAACTGTCATCACTCAACAATGGACTGACTTCCTGTCCAGTAAGTGATCCTGCCTTACAATGATCAGTGATTGCTGGGATGGGCTCCAGGTGCCCTGAAACCCTGCCCTGAATAAGTAAATGGACAGATCACATATGCTTTCATCAGTTTAATCTACCAAAGGTCCCAACCCCTATATTGTGTGAGTGGTTTACAATTGTCAGAAAACTGAATGTGATTGTTTAGTTTTCCTAAACTTAAGGTGTCCCTTAGTGTTTTCCATTAATTATATTTAAAGTCAGACAGTTTTTTTTTTCAGTCTCCAACACACTGCATAACTGCAGGTGGCCAAATAGCTTTTTATCCATTTGTCATGTGCACATTTATTTTGCTTGTATCAATGAACTTGTAATACCTCAAAGTTATAATGTCAAAAGCCTAATTGGGCAGAAATGTTTAAGAAAACTAAAATGGTTATCACTGGGCAAAATAAGGGTTAATGATCAAAATGTAAAATATTTAAAGAGAAGGAAAAGATTTCCAGCTGCTAAGTAAAGAGCTGCACCTAATGGAAAATAAAATACACCCACACTATTTTTCACACCGTTCTATCACTTGCATGACTGCTTAATAATTAAAATATTTCCTGTAGGTTTGAGGAACACTGTTACAGTTCCTTTTTGGTCAAGCTTTCATGTCATTAAAAATATTGCATGGCAGCACATATGTCAAAAAAGTAATCCTTGGGGTCACTATAGGGTTTTTTCTGGATGCCCCTGTCCCCCTGTATACTATTTATTAGCTGTAATATTCTTGTTAGTTAATGGAAACAGGGAGAGCTCCCACATTAACACATTTTCTGGCATGCAGTATAGTGGATGAAAATATTCAGGATTGTGTAAGCTATAGTGGGATAAAGTTGATGTCACACACATTGAAAATTTGGAAAAGGGTTATAGAGTGGAGGCTCAGGGAAGAGACCACCATAGAGGAGGAGTTTGATTTTATGCCTGGGAGAGGAGCATCTGATACAGCTCAAAGAGAAGCATCAAGAAAAGCAGCAAGATTTGCATATTGTGATTATTGATTTGGAGAAGGCCTATAATACAGTGGCACATCAAGAGGTCTGGGGTTGCATGATAGAGAGAGAGAGAGAGACATACCAGAGAAGTATATGAGGATTGTCCAGGATATGTATAAAGGAGTAATGACTTGCTTTAATGGCAGCGTTGGGGTAACAGACAATATTCCAGTTAAAGTGAGTCTGCACCAGGGATCTTCTTTAAGTCCTGACATCTTTGATCTGGTTATGGATGTATTGAGTGACAGAATAAAAGACCAGTCCCCCTGGTGCATGCCTTTTGCTGATGACATTGTGTTGTGTAGCACCAGAAAAGAGGAAATGGAGAGAAAGTTAGAAGAATGGAGAAGGGTTTTGGAAGTTAGAGGGTGAAAGATAAATTGGAAGAAGACAGAATATATGAGGTTTAATAATGGTGAAGATTCAGAAGTCAGCCTGCAGTGAGCTGCAGTGAGCTATTGAAAACACTGGATAAATTTAAATATCTAGGATCAGTAGTAGCCCGAGATGGAAAACTATATATTGAAAGGAGCAATTGGAAGAAGGTATCAGGAGTATTGTGTGATCAAAGAATTAAAATGAAGTTTAAAGGTAAGGTTTTTAAAGCAGTGGTAAGACCAGCAATGATGTTTGGAGCTGAGACACGGGCAGTAAAGGGAGTGCAGGAGAAGAAGTTGTATGTGGCAAAAATGAGAATGTTGAGACAGATGTATGTGGTTACAAAAAAGGACCACATAAGGCAGAATAAGAAATGAGACGAATCAGAGGTATAACAAAAGTGGGAGAGACTCATATCTAAGAAAGTACAGGAAAGTAGGTTGAAGTGGTATGGACATGTGACAAGGAGAGATAATAAACAAGAGTGCAAAAGAGTGATGGGAATGGGAGTTATCAAGTTATCAAGCACATCGACCCTGCCCTTCAGACAGCAGCTCACACTTAGACCAGTAAAAGGCTCCAAACAACCTAACAGGTATTTCTTTGGGATGTGGGGAGAAACAAGAAAAAGCCTGAAGAGCAATAGCTAGAATATTCAAAGTCCACCCATGCTCAAACTTAGCTGGCAATCAAACACCAGGTTCCTGAAGTTGTGAAAATTGCAAATATATACACTTTTTAAAGTATTTTTTAAACTGCCAACTCCAAATTTTCTCAAAGTGAGTGGACTGCTCTTCCATTCAGGGCTTGTTTATTGACTTTCACATAAAGATGGTGGCACTGGAGCTGGCCCATAGATGTCCACACATAGAAGCCACATTCACTTCAGCCAGGCACATCGGCAGAGCTGCCATTTTGGAGCGGTTGACTTTTAATTTAAAGGTTTCATCAGTTATTACCTATGATATTGACAGAATGCCTCAAAACTTGTGCAAGTTTTGTTCACAGGAGAGGAGAAGCCTGCAGACAAGAAAGGGAAAGATAACTTCACAACTGAGTGCTCTTTTATGTGTGTTTTAATTTTATTACTAGTATTCCCTAGTTAGCTCTGTTGAGCTAAAATTAAAAATGTTGGAATTTTGATTTGTGTAAATGTATTCATGCCAAAATATTTGTTAAATATTGATTGTTTATTGTGTACAGAGTCTGCCATGTGTCTTCAGAGATGTTGTGAGCTTTGTGACACAGGCTGTCTCTCTGCCACTCTTCCATAAACCTGCAACTAGTGAAGCACCGAGCAAGTCTCTCCAATCTCCATCACTGTAGCTTGCAACTCCTTTAGAGTTCTGATAGGTTTCTTGGTGGCTCCACAAATCTTCTTCTTGCACAGTCAGCCTACAGATTTAGAGCTATGCCATATTCTTTTCATTTCTTGCTAATTGATTTAACTCCAGGGCTCCAAGGGATATTTTGTGACATTGCTATTTTCTTGTGTCCATTGCCTGACTTGTGCCATTCAATTGTCTTTTCACAGGAGTTGCCTGGAGTGTTCTTTTGTCTTCATTGTGTAGGTTGGGCCACCATATGGACTCACCAGAAGTCAGCCCTTCCAGATGCAGGTGCATTTATACTATAAACATCTGAAACTTCTTGACTACAGATGGGTGGTCTTCATTGAACTGATTATATAACTTCTAAAACCAAACAGCAGCACCAGGGATGATTCAGGTGTGCAATATTAAACGGGTGGATATTTATGTATTTAATTATTGTGAGTCTTATATCTATAATTAATTTAGACCACTTTGCAGAGATCTTTTTTGACATTAAAGAATATTTTTCTGTTGATCAGTGTCAAACAAGCCACATTAAACCCACTATCATTCATTCAATGTTGTATAACAATAAATTGTGGAAACTTCCAAACAAGAAAGTACTTTTTATAGGCACTATAAAGCACTAACAGGGTTACACATAAAAGTTTACAACTTATATCATCTACAACATGAGCTTTGGCAAATTTTTATACATTAAACTGTTATCTAACAGGGAATATGCACTAAAATATTGAGATTATCTGCAAGAAGATGTTCATTGTCAAGTGTTACAGTAAACAGTAGTTGTTTAAATTTTTAGGCCATCTTTTTATCATTATTACAATATAATTTAATAATTTTACTAGATCTTACATGTGCATTTAATCTTATTTAGTTAATGTCCTCAAGATATTTGAATGTTTATATGGACTGGTGCCTTGTCTAGGACCGTTTCCTGTTTTTTGTCCAGAACTGCCTTGAATTGGATTGATTTTACATTATTGAAAACATTTTCAATTAAAAATAACAGGTACATAATATGTATACCCATGAAGTTTATATTGATACATGATTACATTTTACACTCACAATTTAAACACATAATTATAAAATTTTTACTTTCAGGTTCTTCTTCTTCCTCTTCTTTCGGCTGCTCCCGTTAGGGGTTGCCACAGCAGATCATCTTCTTCCATATCTTTCTGTCCTCTACATCTTGTTCTGTTACACCCATCACCTGCATGTCCTCTCTCACCACATCCATAAACCTTCGCTTAGGCCTTCCTCTTTTTCTCTTGCCTGGCAGCTCTATCCTTAGCATCCTTCTCCCAGTATACCCAGCATCTCTCATCTGCACATGTACAAACCAACGCAATCTCGCCTCTCTGACTTTGTCTCCCAACCGTCCAACCTGAGCTGACCCTCTAATGTACTCATTTCTAATCCTGTCCATCCTCGTCACACCCAATACAAATCTTAGCATCTTTAACTGTGCTACCTCCAGCTCTGTCTTCTTTCTGGTCAGTGCCACCGTCTCCAACCCATATAACATAGCTGGTCTCACTACCGTCCTGTAGACCTTCCCTTTCACTCTTGCTGATACCTGTCTGTCACAAATCACTCCTGACACTCTTCTCCAACCATTCCACCCTGCCTGCACTCTCTTTTTCACCTCTCTTCCACAATCCCCAGTATTTAAGACTTTTACTTTCAGGTTACATGTTTAAAATATTTGAATTACAAAATCTGACAGAAACCTTCAAATCCAAAATATTGTTGTTTTTTTTTATTTGCCCTATTGTAATTCATTCAAATATTTTTGAATATTGTGATGTTTTGCTAGCTACTCATATAGAGATTCACAAGCTCAATTATAGCTTTACAAAGAAAATTTCTCACTGTTTCAAATGGTCCATTGAAACCCCAAACAGCCTTTACCATTTTCAAATGAATATATTCCACAGTTTCTCTTTTATTCCAAGAGTAGCTCTCAATTTCTGTTAAAGCCTACACAAATATTGGAGCTGCAGTTGTTGTGTGATGTTCATCTGATACCCTGAAAGAGCGATTCCTAAGTCCTGGAGGACCCCTGTGGCTGCAGGCTTTTATCCCAACCAATTTCACATTCAGTGCATCATTCTTACTTTTAAGTGATCTCACTGTTTAGTTAGCTGGCCTTTTCATTCGGTTACTGGAAAAAAATCTGAAATTTTAAATGCTTATATTTCTTTAACCACTTTCATTTTAATTCCCCTGTTTCTATAGAGTTTACTCCTTTAATTATATCTAAATGCTAACAATGTTTAATTCTATAGGGGGATAATTCCTCCGGAGCCATGGCCACTTGTATGTTCTTCTCTAAGAAACGTCTCTTAAGGAGCAGACAAGTAAAATGGATGTGAAACAATCGCACCCTTTAGCATTTAATGTTGTTTTCAACTGTGAAAGGGTTATGGTGCAAGAAACCCTAACAGAATTGACTGATGTTAAGAGTGATGTTTCACAGTGCTTGGGCTACCGCCATTTTTAATGTATATCAATGATTTGGATAGAAATATAAGTAACAAACTGGTTAAGGTTGCAGATGATACCAAGATAAGTGGATTGGCAAGTAATCTTGAAACTGCTGAATCATTCATTGCAAAGGGACTTGAACAGCGTACAGGAATTGGCAGATTTGTGGCAGATGAAAATTAATGTAAGTAAATATAAAGAGTAGCACGTAGGAAATAAAAATGCCAGGTTTGAATACACAATGGGAGGTCTGAAAATCGAGAGTATGCCTTATAAGAAGGATTTAGGAGTCATAGCGGACTCCACGCTATCAACTTCCAGACATTGTTCAGAAGAGTTAAGAAGGCAAACAGAATGTTAGGTTATATAGCACAATGTGTGGAGTACAAGTCCAAGGAGGTTATGCTCAAGCTTTATAATGCACTGATGAGGCCTCATCTTCAGTACTGTGTGCAGTTTTGGTCTCCAGGCTACAAAAAGAACATTCTAGAAAAAGTCCAAGGAAGAGTGACATGGCTTATTACAGGGGTACAGGGGATGAAGACTAAAAGAGTTGAGCCTTTTCAGTTTAAGCAAAAGAAGAGTAAGAGGAGACATGACTGAAGTGTTTAAAATTATGAAGGGAATTAATACAGTGGATCAAGACTGTCATTTTAAAATGAGTTCATCAAGAACACGGGGACACAGTTGGAACTTGTGAAGGGTAAATTTCACACAAACATTAGGAAGTTTTTCTTTACACCGAGAACCCTAGACACTTGGAATAAGCTACCAAGTAGTGTGGTAGACAGTAAGACTTTAGGGACTTTCAAAACTCGATTTGATGTTATTTTAGAAGAATTACAGTAAGTAGAAAGGGCTGGTGAGCTTTGTTGGGCTAAATGACATGTTCTCTGTCTGGATTGTTCTAATGTTCTGTGTCGGCATGGCTCACTGCTAATCAGCAGCATTTGAACACAATAAGGAGAGCAAAAAGGATCCACTAAAAAGTAAATAGCAAAAGAAATATAAGCAGACTCTCAAACATATATACTTCAATGGAGACATCCTTTTTTAAATTGCCAACAACATCATAATTCAGCAGTCCCACAATTTAATGAACCTGTGTATTTTTCCTGCCAGAAATTCTTTGAGGCTGTCATAAACTCTTTTTCTATGGCATCAACAAACTACACCCCCACAAAAGCCTTCTGTTTATCCATTGCGACAGTTGCCTTTTTTTATCTGGTCGTTTCCACTCAGTCAGATCTTGATACATTCCTGCTAAAATGGCAGCTTCACATACTGCTGAAGGTTGCCACCAAACAGATGGCTATAGAGGCTTCTGTTGCTTCCATCACTGAAAAGCATCCATTCAGACTTGTCTCATAAGGGGATATCATTGAAAGGTGTAAGGACAGCTTTGATGAGCTCCCTTGATGAACTCTTAAACCCAGTGGGCATGCCCTTCTAGTAGGAGGCCTTACCAGAAGCATTAGGTGACCCATCTTTGTGGTTGTCCGTTTTTAATTCCAAGAGGACCTTGTTTCATGTGCATGTTTAATCATTGAACAAAGATTGACGGTAAGGAAGACAGAAGATTCTGTTACAGTCAACCCAGGGTTTCTCCCCAGGCAACTGTTTAAAATGCATTGTTTTGCCTTCAATGTGTTCTTTTCATTATTGTTTTCCATTATTTTTGTGCTTTTTATTCATTGTTTGTCCAATTATACGTGTTCATTCTTTTCTATTTAGTTATTATGCATTTTCTAGGAGAGTTTTCTAATTTTACTTGTGCTTTGTGGGTGGTTCCCCAAGAGGCGGGGCCACCTGTCCATCTCTGTTGAGAGACAACTCACAGTGCTATAAAGGCTTATGGGAAATGCGGTCCCTTACTGTTCATTGAATGTGCATGGCAGTTTTGTACGTTCTGTTTTTGATTATTGTTTCCTTTGTGGACATGTTGGACCCGGACACAGATAGGCCGACACAGAAAGTCTTCAACAACACACGTTTATTACAACCCGCACCCCCAAGACAATATACAATGCACAATCACCTAGACATAGTCTCTTAGGACTCCTCTCTGCTTCTTCGGCCGCCTCCAACTCCTCACTGGCAAGCTCCGTCCTTCTCCCACCAAACTCCGGCTCCCTGATTGGAGTGAGGCAGCCCCTTTTATTCAGTCCCTGGATGTATTGCAGGTGGCCCCTGATTAACATCCGGCAGCACTTCCGGGTGTGTCAGAAGTGCTGCAAGGGAATTCAGTCCTCCTTCCGGCAGCACTCCCAAGTGTGGCGGAAGTGCTGCATATTCAAGTCCAGAAGCTATCCAGGCACCCCCTGGCGGTGGCCACGGTGGAGCATAGGATTGGATCCCCCATCTCAGTGCTCCCCGTAGAACCCAGGGGCGCTGCCCCCTTGTGGCCCAGGGAAAACACTGCCTTCCTTCCGGTATTTCCATACGTCCGGCATCCCTGTGGGGCAAGGTCCCTGGACATCTGTCACACCTTTTACCTTTACTTTTTTTGACATTTTCTGGCTCTTTTTTATGGATTTTGTTTTCTGGTTCATGTATTGAAACTTGTTTCATGAGGACTGCTTTTTATCTTTTTTCCCTCTTTTTTGCCTTTTCAGCATTTTATTATTTTTTGTTAATAAAATCTTAACAAATCTTAACTAAATTTTATGACTTCTTGGGGTCTTGTCTTTCCCCCCAGATGGAGTATTTATGGTTCTCCCCCAGGAAAGAAATAATTTAAGCTTTTAGAGACTCTGTGCTATTCCTTTTTGAATTTAAATGTCTGACTTCCATTTTAGGGCCCTGTGAGACCTATAGGGGAGTAAGGCTTGCCTGGGTAGAAGATCTGTTTTATGGGCTATTTTTGAAGGCCTCCCCCTTCATTGTAGTGTGGAGCCAGGGAACTTGTAACAGATAACGGTTAAATTAATAACAATCACTGATCATAGGTACAATTCCTAAATTGTTTTTACATTACCTTTAGTTGTCACCGCTCAAAAAAATCAAAGCATCCAGACCCTGCCATTATCATTATCATTACCTACCCCATTACACAGCCCTTGTCCTTTGCCTCATTAATATATGGATAGAAGCATTGCATCTTTATAATATAAATATTTCTAGCACTGGGGCAATGTTTTATCTAGAGATGCATATGAAGAATCCTGGTTGCGTCCCAACTTCAAGCTCTTCGATTTGTAACTCAGGGAGGTTTATATCCACAGGTTTACAACATTTCTGGAGGTGGCACAGTGTCATGGCCACTGTAATATTCCTTGTTAGAAAGGTAAAGAAACAGGAGACAGAAAGCAAGATGAATGGAGGGAATCATTGAAACTCCTGAAATGTAGCTATGAAAAGCTGAAACAAATGATCATGGACAGAGAAGACCCTTGAATACAACAGACAGCTATTTTCTCGAGGGGAATGCAGTAATAGCTCACCAAATGGGCACAATAAATAAATAATGAAGCTCATTAAAGGTCATTGAATATACACTTGCAATAAAAACACTACAGGCAGTGTATGGGCCTCTCATAGTAGGACAACTGATTTCCATAATGAACATTTATACATTTTTAACGATATGTTCATCAGAAGCAGGGAAAAAACATGTTTTAGTAATCTGGCCTCAAGTACATTCGTGCATCTGTGTTTAAAATAAACCAACACTGAAAGAATGCAAACATAAAACAATGCTACCCATTTAGATTTTATCATTCAAGTGTAGCAGGCAATTGTTAAAATACAACACAGCAATTCCTTGAAAGGTAATTTATTATTTTTTAATAGCAGTTTTACATCAGTCTGGTCCCAGATGAAGGACAGCATAGTTAACACAAAACCAATACAAATTTTAAGTGCATCCATTCCAAAAATATTTGGTTGTGTAAACCCATTGCAAGCTTCTCAAAGAAAAATATATGTGCTATTGAAACCAGTATTAAAAGAACGATTGTACAGTAAAAAAGATAAATTCATGTCATACTGTAATATCATTCAGAAACAACAGTGCACCTCAGACACTGAATACGTTCATATTGCTTATAAGGTGCTGTAGCCATCTCAATGAGAGCGCAGCCAGCGAGAGGCGTGAATAGAAATTCCTGAGATTAAAAAAAACAGTTGTTTACTTCAAAACTTTCATTTTATATTTGGATCTTTAGTTTTCCATTCAATAATAAGTGATATAATGTGCTACCTCAAAAGGTGATTCATGTACATGTAGCACCAATTTCTTCTAAGTATCTATTTATGACAATTAAACTGGAAAAACAAATAGATTAGTATAAAACAAAGATTGATGCCAGCATGGACTGGAGGTTGTTTAACACTCAAACTTCAAACTGACAGTGAAGTCAAAGAAGTGACATTCAAAACACTTCACATTTAGATTTAATAAAGAATAATACTGATAATTGAAGTTATGTGCTGTTGATAGCTTCAAAAAACCACCAAGTGAATACTATCAAAAATGACTGACTAATCCGAATAGTGCTATTAAATTATGCACTGTCTAATCAGTTTAAGGCGCACAGCTCTGATGGTAACAACCAGCCGGTGCTCAATACATTTAACTCTTTAGTAACATGAGCTTAGCAGATTACAGATGATATCATTTCTATATTCCTTAACTATATTAATCATATGGGAGAAAATCTTTGTTGTTATATTATTAGAAACCAGAAAAGCTTCTTTATCTGTTCTGCTTTCCAGAAAGGAAATCTTTACACTTGTCGGCAGCACAATGAATATGTATAAAATAGGACTTCAGTTTGGAAACAGTTAAAAACTCCCAGCAGCCTTCTGCATGTTCTTCTAAAGAGGTAAATGCAATCCTAATTAGAGACATTTTTACAGCCAAACCTTTTACTGAACGGCTCTAATTTCATTTCCTGAACGAATGGGATCTTTCTATGGTATACAGTATCCGTTTAGTCTTCACTGGTCACAGCAGTTCACTCCTTAGTGCTTTTTAAATTTATAATATTGCAAACTTCATACCACCATCTTATATTTTTCTGGCTCATAAAGAAGGAATCAATGGGTTCCACGTTTACCAAAATCAGATTACTGTGAAGCCATTTTGTTATGATCACAGACTTAACTGAGTGTACTGTACTCAGAAAAAAATCACCTTTGGTTATACGCTTTGGTCCTAGAATGGCTTTATACATGTCAGCCTGCCTTATCCATGGGTATATGGTTCCAGGAGTCTCTGCAGTTGTGCAAAAGCCAAAAATGCTCAGGATTTATTTAAAATCATAAAGATAATTGCGCACACAAAGCAAGCACAGGGGCTGAGAGTTGACTGGGCTTGGTTACGTCATGCCTCAGCAGCATCAGCCTGCAAGTGTTGTTTCTTGTGCGTATTTAGCTAGCAGCACTGCATGCAGGAATTTCAAATGTTCTTTTTCAAGAATATTCTGGGTTTTTTCCTAATAATTTCAAACTGTGGTGGGTCAAAACCACAGATGGCAATCCCATGGGTAAGGCGAGCCGAGTGTAGTTTTTATTTAATAGTAAGTCTATGGGAATATATCCATCAATCATTAAACCTAGTCATAGAAGCCAGAACACATTGAGGAACCAACCCTGGTCAAGGAGCCACACCAATGCAGTGCATGTAGGAACAATTTAGAATCGCCAGTTAAACTAGGGGCACAAGAGAATCTTAAGAAAAACCTTGAGGACACACAGGGAGGACACGTAAACTTCACAGAGACATATAGCTAGCCTGGGATTCCAAGCCAAGATCCTGGAGCTGGGAGGCAGTAGCACAAACCACAGCAGCACTGTGCCGCTGTGAAGAAATAAATGCTTATTCTAATTTGGAGCACACTAGTAACAAACTATCAGTATCACAAATTGTAAATAAGTAGTGAAGGGATCATCAGCATTGACGAATATTAAACCTGTGTGGTATGTTTATTGGGGGTGATGACCCTCCAATTC
Organism: Erpetoichthys calabaricus; assembly: GCF_900747795.2. NCBI lineage: Eukaryota > Metazoa > Chordata > Cladistia > Polypteriformes > Polypteridae > Erpetoichthys > Erpetoichthys calabaricus. The sequence goes on along the minus strand of NC_041395.2, from coordinate 261,429,530 downwards.
CCCTTTACCCATGGGATTGTCTGAATCTGTATTTTGCAACATTATATTTTGCAATGTGAATGCATTTTAAAGAACTAAAATAAAAAATGCATAGGGATGAAAAGCATGATTTTTTTTTCCAGTGGCTGTTTTCTGACTTATTTAAACATACTTATTCATGAACTTTACAATATTATTATACATGAGTTCTGCAGCATCCAAACCCCAGATAAAATCCAGGTGCTCCCAATGTGGAATCTGTTTCTGATACACCAGGTTGGGAATTTGCGTGAGAAGCAAACTGACATCTTTGGGATCTGCTAAGGTGTCCTGTCCACCAGACCAAACGACTGTAGGAACCTTCATGTTGCTAACATAATACACGGGAGGCCTTGACTGTGAGAAGAGGAATTTGAAAAAAGAAAGATGAAAAAAGGTCAATACATTCATTTTTAAACTGTTTGAAATGCATAGATAAAAATGCAATTTATTTTTATGTAGCACACTTCTTTCTTGGAAGCCAAGAACACCATTTGCATTTATAAACAGTAGGTAACTCACATACATAAATCTCAGACCTTCTTAATCTCATTCACAGAGAATATGAAAAAACACACACACACACACACACAGTGTTCAAACGAAGAACTCCAGAGCTGTGAAGCAACTGCAATGATCACTATGCCATTGTGCCAGCCCCACATCATAAAATTAAATAGAAATATACAGCAGTCTTAGACACAGCACAAGCCAGGTTAAATAAGGCCAAGGTTAGATTGAATTTTCTCATACCTGATTATAGTGAGCCAAATTTCCTGTCCAGCCATAGTCATATGCTTGGAGCTTTCCAGTTTTCACAGCCTGAAAGACCAAACAGTTGAGTGTCTTTTTAAGTTAGTATTCTTATGTTTCATTTTTTGCTTCAGAACATTGCCAGGAAGGCTTAAATGAAAACGCAAAAAAACTCAATAAATGAAAGAAAGACAAAGAAAGAAAGAGATTCATCTTTGTAAACTCACGGTGAATGTTTTAAGACAGTATGGTTTCAAAAAATATTGGATTAGTTCTTCTTGTTTCTATCTAAGATGTTTCCTCTTGTCTTATAGTTTTTGTGCACTTCTTTTCTCAGTAACTAGGGGGCTTTGCCCCCTGCTCGCTTTGCTCACCAAGACCCCCCACTCCCAAACCCCCCCAGGCCTGCGCTATGTGCCAGCCACTTTACATCCCTGCCGCTAGCGTTGTGAAGAGGGGGGCTGAACGCACCCCAAGGAGACGCGGTCGTTCCTCTGAATCCCCCTCTTAAATGGTGATACAATGGGAAACAAAAACAGTTTTTTTTTTACCTCCCCTTTGCTCTGCATCTCACGTGGAGCACTTCTGTCATATCACCTACGTCCATATATTCGCTCTCTTTTCGCTTTTACCTTTTCATCAATATCACATTGAATTTTGATTCCATGTTTGGAATTGCATTGTGACAACGCAACGTATAACTGCCCGTGAATGAATATTTTTTCTTTCTATCTACAAGAAATGTGTCTGACAATAGCATTCACACAAATGTGAAATGATTTCTCTCGTGGGATTTCACTTTCACCAAGCAACAAATCTTTGAATTCTTGCGGATATGCCTTTTCATTGGGAAGAAACACTATTTTTTTTCCCTGATGGCAACATAAATTATACGATCTATAAGTCTCCGACTTAAAATTTAAATCCGAACAATATATTCAATCTCTTTTCACTGTTCCGTTATTTCACTGAGTAATAATTTCCATTTGTTTGCGCTAATGCGATCTTTACCATCCTTGTTTGAGACTTTCGAGTTTTCGTATTTCCATTATCTCTAACCTGCTCTGCATGTGTACCGCGCAACGTTTTTGAATTCTTTACAACCTTCTACTTTGTCATCTACTCTTTGTCTTTTATTTCCAGCCCCAGGCATGGTTAAATCTCTTGGCACAAAGACTTGTCTCGCAGGACATGAAAGTGTCTCTATGAGAAAATCACATCTCGTCTCCTTCCAAGATTTTTTTTTTATAATAGAGAGATATTTCGACATTCCCATGTTGCTCCTTAGTTGTCAACACACTGTTATGACTGCATAAACTCAAATTTACAATTTCTTGACTTATTCCTGCCTTTAAATTTGAATAGATCATTGAATTCCATTAAACTAATATGTAAATTACTTTATTTAAACCAGTATGTGTTAAATATTTGAATTCTCTATGACCCTGAATTGCTTCAAGCAGATTAGAGTATAATGTGATATGATACGATATTAATATTAAATACAAGACTTTTTTGCCTATGAGAAAATAGCCCATTGTTATTGTGTCTGCGTGTTTTTTCTCCAGTTATCCAAACAGGTGAATGTTAGCTTAATTTTAAATTGGCCCAGTATACATGTGGTTGTTTGTGTGAAAGGACAGTCTGGGAGGGACCAGCATTCCATGCAGGGCTGGTTCCTGTCTTGAACTCAGTCCTGCAGGGACAGGCACCGTCCATAACACTTAAATACATAAGCAAGTTGTCTGTTGCCTGCTGTGATGATTTTGTTAGAAAGGGAGTGTCTCAAGGTAAGGTCAGGAAAACACTACCAGGAGATGAAAGCCTTTTAAGGAGCAGGCATAATTTACATGAGGGTACATGCTTAGGTAAAAACACTAGAAAGTCAAAAAGAAAAACAATTGTGAAAACTCTAAATATTATGCAAAGCTGAAGTCAAAACAAACACAGCAACAAGTTCTAAACCTTCCTAATAAATTTCTCTATCTAATCACTAAGCGGAGAGTCATTTTCTTTAACCTTTTTATTTCCAAACATTGGAAAGTGGCTTTTCGGTTATATCCAAACCTTGGAAAACAATGGACAATGTCCAGTTACACTGGAACTGTCAAGTGCACATAGAAACATCCATTCATAATGAGCCTGTTGAGAGTCATCAGGAAACCCACACCATCATGTCAAATCCACAGAAGCATTGACCATATCTCCACTGCACCAGCATATTGACCTTACACAAAACTTGTAAACCTACCTGACGCCAGTGAATCATGTTTTGCACAGATGTACCAGCAGGGCAGTGAGTTGTGTATACTGGAGTGCGAGACTAGAAAGAAAAATAAGAAATTATATTAAAAACAAAAATCATATTTTAGAAACAAAACAATCTATTCATCACTTAAGCACTGTGGAAACCAGGGCGCTCCAGCTGCCCTGAACACATCAGACACACCAGACACAGGCACAAGTGTTGCAAAGCACACGTTTCACCATTACCTGGAATCACTACCAGGAATGGTGGAAGTCCATTGTAGGGCTCTGCAGATCCTGCGGCTCCCCCTGGAGGCATCCCTTGAACCCAACAGGGCTGAGCCGACCAATAATAAGTCCCATTTAGCCCTGTGGGACTCTGAGGGGTTGCTACACCCCAGGGGGACTGCCAAATAGCAGATTGGGGGAGATTGCCCCCTTCATAAGTCATCTCCCCCTGTCCTTCCATTACGGAGGGATCCTGGTTGGGCAATGGCACCGGCCGCCATCCGTCACAAGATGTTGCATGCAAAAAAGGATGTCTAATTAACGTTGAATGATTCTGATAAAATATTACAGTTTTTCCAATTCAACAGCGGCATTAGGGCAATATTTGGCCATATCCAGATGACCTTGCTTCATATAGACCTGTATGTGTATGCTGTGGCCCGAAGCGGTGCTCTGAGTTTTCCAAAAGTACAGAAGACTTATATGATCTCCTTCATGTGTCACTGTCTTAGCATGCATTAATGGTATAGTCAGTAACTATGTAATCTTTTCTATGCAATGTCAAACATGTGTAGTATCTCACAGGAGCATTAACACTAAGTATAAACTACACAAAGACCCAGTATTTGTCTCTGGTCTAATGTAAAAATCAAAGGTTTCCTTGTAATTCAGAAGAAAACAGCAAACCAGTCATTAGTAGCTGACCCCAAATCATTTGACTATATCCATCTGCTTTTATATCTTCCTGTGTATGAACATTTCCATTAGCCAAGAGACTCTGTCTCACCGGGTATCTATCACTAGGTAGTCATGAGCTTACTTGTTGAAAGTAACATTAATACATTAATAAATGCATTCTTTATTTTTTGTATATTTAAACACTAATAAATAGGAGGCATCAGATTTCACTATGTCACACACAATTGGTAATACGGGATACCTTAATAAGTGAGCAGAATGGGAGAAAATAGTGCCATCTATAACACAATTAGCAAAAAACGTATAATGCAAAAGCACTAAATTGTTTAATAATTGTTGCTATGCTACATCTTTTACCTTTTATTTATTTAACTAGCTATGCTGAATCCAAGTAATCAACATAGACCTCAGCACCATCTTTAGCAGTGCACCAACTATTAAAATGAAATGAATTCATCTCACATTGCAGGGGGCCAGGGCCGAACAAATCACTACTATGCACAAGGCAGGAATCAGCCCAGTCTATTGCTAGACTCAGTCACACACACATACCCACCCTCACACTCATAATGTAATATCTATAGACCCACTTAGTTCAATATAGCTTCACAGGATACCACATCTTTTGGAGATGTGGGATGACCACCCACACAAACAAATGAAGAACATGCAAGAACAATCTGAACACAGGATTTGCACCTAAGATGCTGGTCTGTGAGGTAGAAGCATAACTTTCTGTGACTCTGTGTTATCTAATTATTACTTATTCAAAGGAAATATTTTTCTGGAATGTAATAATTATAAATACACTGAACCCACAAATGGAAGCCATTTGCGCTGTGAAAAGCATTAAATTACTTGCATTTAGGATCTTTATATTCAAATCTACCACAGTAAAGCAGAACTTTTATTTTACAGTTAGTCAATTTCTGATTTATCATTCACATTTTGCACATCCAATTACACTTACTCATAGTCATGCTATATGTACACCATGTGGATAAATGCCATTTCTTAATGAGTAATGCACCATATCTTTAGATGAGGTCAATAAATCTACACCCACAGAGACATTTGCAAATTATACAATTCATCATTTCAAGAAAAGATTGTAGCTCAGCAGAAATAGGTGCTGTAGTTCCCTAAATGAAAAAGACTATTATGACAAGACATTGCAATCACAATACCAATATAATTTAAGCAACTAAGCATTAGTTTAAGTAACAAAAATCCCCTCCAGTAGAGAAGGCCAAAGCCCAAACAGGGGGACCTTAAGCCATTATAAAGAAGTTATAGATGGGATATTATAGCAAAGATTAGAGCAAAGTGGAAAACCTGTGTGTATCTTGTCCAAAATTTGTAGTAGCTGTACTTCACACCCCTGGAAGAGAAGAAACCCTGGAGTTTACTGTGTGCTTAAGCCCTTTATTTATCCTGTGGTTGTGACCATCGGTGATGGTCTCCTGCCACCATGGATGCCTTGAGGTTAACTTTTCTTAAGCAGACTTATTCTGTTCTTTATTTTGCCTTATACAATTTCTTGTATTAGGAATTTGTTAGTTTTCGCATACCCCTTGGGGTCAGAGCGCAGGGTCAGATCCCAGGTCAAGACTCTAGGGCAGGGGTCCTCAATCACAGTCCTGGAGGGCTGCAGTGGCTCCAGGTTTTCGTTCTAACCCGGTTGCTTAATTAGAAAGCAATTCTTGCCAATAATTTAATTTCATGGCTTGTTAGTGCTTTAACTCTGCTATGTCAGGTCATTCTCATATCCTAGATTTTCTTCCCCTTTCTAAGAATATCATCCAAATGATATAAAGGCTAAAATGGATAAGTAATTCTCAGTCCTTCACTTTTTTCTTTTCACTTTCCTTCCAAGTATTTAATTAAACCCAATAATGCATGATAAATACACACAGGTGTAAATGGTAACAAGCTAAATGGAGAAATGCTGTTTAAGACTAAAATTAGCAATAAGGGTTCAAAATCTTAATGAGCCAGACAACTAAAATGAAGCAGAAGTGTTACTTGAGCAATAAGTGCTTCTTATTAAGCAATTGGGTTGGAGCAGAAACCTGCAGCCACTGCGGCCCTCCAGGACCAGGTTTGAGGACCCCTGCTCTAGGGCAACTGGAAGGAATTATTAGGTCATGATTTGTTGACATTGCAGCAGGCAAACATGGTGCAATTCAGTGGATTGTGTTATATTGCTCCATTACACTGACTAACAGAATTGTGACAAAGAAAAAAAGAAAAGAAAAAACAGAGTCAGTGGCACATTTCCCTATGGATTTTATGAAGAAGTCTTAAACCAGACTTCTATATGAGTTCCTGAAATCAATTTATTGTTTCACTTATGCACATGTCAAACACAAGGCTGATCTCTGAAAACTGATATGCAATGGGCAAAATTTAAATAACCTGTTTTATACTGGGACGCCTTCAAGATGATAACGAAATTTTGTCTAGATAGATTAGTGTCTACAGACTTTGTACCTGTCATGGGGTGCATTGTTGGATGGGGGAGTGGGGGTGGACCTCCAAAATATAATGGCTGCATTGTCCTTCCTTCTTAAGAATGAGGAGGAGAAGAATAGTTAAGAGGAGAGGCGTTATGCTAGTTGATGCCAAAGAGCATTAGTGATATCAACAAGTAGCAAGGGTTTGAAATGCTATATAGCCATGATTTACTTTTTATTTTTATAATAATATTTTAATATTTTAATTTTATTTTTATTTTACTATTATACTGTATTGAGGATTACTTGTGTTTTGTTCTGTGTATTGTATTGTATTGTATTGACCCCCATCTTTTTGATACCCACTCCTCTTTGAACTGCCTTTCCCAAGTTTTCTTCCATTTTCTCCCTACTAGGGTTTTTTTTTTTTGGGAGTTTTTCCTTGTCTTCTTAGAGAGTTGGCTGGGGGGCTGTCAAGAGGCAGGGCCTGTTAAAGCCCATTGCGGCACTTCTTTGTGTGATTTTGGGCTATACAAAAATAAATTGTATTGTTTATTACTGGGATAGCCTCTGGTAATGTGGGGGTGTTCCCGGTAACTCCATCAGTGAATAGAAATGACTTGTTATAACACATGAAACAAACTATAGAACAGTTCAGTGGCAGGAAAAAAAAATTGAATTGAGCTGGACAAGAGAAGTTGTGAAATTAGAAAGTCAATTCAATTGACTTTACTTCCATCCATCCATCCATTTTCCAACCCGCTGAATCCAAACACAGGGTCACGGGGGTCTGCTGGAGCCAATCCCAGCCAACACAGGGCACAAGGCAGGAACCAATCCTGGGCAGGGTGCCAACCCACCGCAGGACTTTACTTTTTATCAGAAAAATATTTATATAAGTAAAAATGATCTATTCAAACAGTCACATTTATCAAAAGCAATATATATGAGAAAAAGAAAAGTAACATTTTCATTAAAATAGGTGAAAGGGTGTGACAACAGGTTTAAAAACTTAATAAGCACATTGCTACAGTACATGTTTTTTATATAAAAGCTAATTAGACTATAGGTAAAAACTTACCATATTAAGGTTCTTTTCATCAAACCCACATAACACAAAGAAAATGTTGCCACATAGATCATCCACAGGGGTTTGGCTACACAATTTAGTTGCAAACCATTTTATTATTGGACTTTGGGGGAAAAACACCTTCTTACCAAATAGTTCCTGCAAAATAAAATATATATATATGTATATATATGAAAATACAGTGCATGGCTATTCATTAAATACTCTTACCATATAGAATGGTTGTTAAGGTTCTTGGGAGTTTGGGTGAGCCATAGGAAATGCAAGGTTTGCACTTTCTCCCTATCCTGCAAGGATTTTTACAGATACTACATTTTCTTTCATAGCTGAAAGTTTAACTAGCTTCACTGTTGTGAGTGTAGTCGTGTGCAAGAGCTGATTCCTGCCTTACACTGAATGCTGCTGAATAGGTTACAGCACTGTATGAGTCTACATTAGACTAAGCAGGTTAAGAGAATGAACTAACAGAAGACTGCATACATATTTGACAAAGTAATAAAGGATACGGTGCAGCATAAGTATAGAGGAGCTCATTTGAAAAGAGGAACAAGAACTAACTGCAATATACTTCAGAACTGGGTTTCTGAAACATGATTCATTTCTGCAGAATGTAGATATTTTGAGTTTGAATTCTGCATCCTATCTGTGTCTCTGTGGAGTTTGCACTTTCTCCCCAAATCTGCGTAGGTTTGTATCCATGCATTGTTACTTGTGATGAGTTTGGTTTTTATTACAGAAGTTGTGTTACGCAAGTTTTTGATTGACAACTGACCAAAATACCAAAAAGTCTCATATTCATTAAAAGTGCACATTATATCAGTGAATGTTAAAAGTCAGCAGCAAAAAAAGACAAGAGAGTGAGAGAGAGCAAGGGGTGAGCTGCTGTCCTACCCGAGGAATCAACAAATGGGGAAGCTCAGGACAGCAAATCAATTCTGTGATACACTGGCATAAATAACCTAAAGAAAACACTTTAGAGAATGAAGAAAAAAGCTGAATCAGACATCTTGCATTGCCCTTTAAAGCATGTAATATGGGTGGAAATTCAAAAGTATTTTGATTTTCTAAATAACCAGCATTTAATAATAATTTGTACTTTTGGCATACAATTAAAATTTCCTTAGGAGTAATTCATTCCAGGGAAAAGGAAAAATATGAAAAAACATTATGGCATAAACTTAAATGTCTTACCCAGGTAAGCCACTCTGGCAGAAAAGACATTTTGCTCAGTGGGCTGGTAGCAAATCCAACTGTGGCAACAGGTGCCAGAGCAAAGAACATTTTGATTTTACTTGCTAACTCTGGCATTGTGGAGAAGGCAATAAAGGCTGGAAGGAAAAAAGGAGGAGGAAAAATCAATTTCACACTTAATTTTTGATGCAAAAACATTAACATTTGCATCATATGAAAATACAGAAAGACAATTGCATGTTTCATTCTCTCGGTTATTTATTTACCAGTAGCTTTCATATGCAGTAAAAAGAACAGTGTCAGGTCCTTAGAAGACAAGTTCTTGTTGAATATAACAAGGCTTCCACGACACTTCAATTCGACAAGAGCATGACTTTACATCTACAGGTTTTTTTGGGGCTTTTGTGGTAATCACCAGCAAAAAAACAGAGCTAGCTAAACATTGAGCTTTGCATCTTCTTTGAGGTTCGCTGAACTTTCACTTCACATTTCACAACATGATCACATCCCTTTTCTCCTATCCAGGATACCACCCCATCTTCAGTTGTCTGTGCACCCTGCTGGTTAGTGGTGTTATTCAAGTGACCCATCAATCTCTTCTACTGCATTCTTCATATACATAAAGCATGCTCTCAGCACACAGCATGAAAGTTAACATAATATTAATCAAATATTGACAAAAAATGATCAAGAAATAAAAAAACTTGTCAGCTAATTTTCTTTTTTCTATAACATTACAAATTTTCAATCAACTCCGTCAAGGCATTTTTGAGATTTTGGGGTATTTAGTTTTTCTAATGGGAGTTGTTACCCCTAAATATTGATATGTCAAAAAGTCCTTTCTTAGTGGATACCTACTGGCTTAGATGTACCGTTATGCTAAATTTCAGGAAATGGTGTTTTTGTTAACGAGTGAGAAAGGCAATCAACTTTGCATTATACGTATATACAGTAGGTTAGGAGCACACACTGATACAGTGCATTACCGCACCCACCACATGACAAACCAACTCAGGATCCCAGATTAGGACCCGAATGCAGCCATGCAACGGGTGACACCTCAGCACCACACTAATTCAGATGGAATGGAACCAATGTGAGGTTTTTTATGGTGAATCAAGTGCCAGTTTTGCCACCAACCCCCAGGTTTTTCCCTGCAGCTTGGAGGAACTACTTGCAGGGCTAGATGCAGATTAACATTATACCCAGGACGGAGCAATTGCAGGTTAAGGGCCTTGCTCAAGGGACCAACGAAGTAGAGTCACTTTTGGCATTTACGGGATTTGAACCAGCAAACCTCTGATTGCCAGTGCAAATCCCTAGCCTCAGAGCCACCATTCCGCCCCGTATATATATAGACTAGCTCATAACTGTATCACTTTTTATGTGCTGCACTTTATCACTTCTTAAAAATCACTATGAATAAGAGAGTTTAGCTTTGTTTAATTGTATTTTTTATTTTTAAAGTCAGGTGGCAAAGTGATATCACTGCTGCCTCGTAGTAAGAAGATCAGGGTGTGCTTCTTGGGTCTTCTCTGCATGGAGTTTGCATGTTCTCCATGTGTCTGCATGGATTTCCTCTGGGTGTTTCGGTTCTCCCACCGTCCAAAGACATGCAGGTTAGGTGAATTTGTGATGCTAAATTGGTCTTAGTGTGTGTCTGGTCTGTGTGCGTGTTTGCCTTGTGATGGACTGGCGCCCCATCCAGGGTCTGTTCCTGTTCTGCGCCATATGCTAGCTAGCTGGGATAAGCTCCAGCCCTATTACCCTGGTCTGGATTAAGCAGATCAGAAAATTACATGAAAAAATGACATTTGTAGTCAACATGACATGTATTCTTTAAAATTCACACTTTTCCTTTAATTGTATCTAAAAGCTGTTAACACTGAATGTAAAAGGAAAGCAGTTACTTAAGTGCTACATTCGATGGTCTGCTCATTTATAAGAAATGCTTCTTAATAAGCAGAAAAGTGAAATGGCGCTGAAGTAATTGCTTCCCTTTTGCATTAAATGTTATTTGCACCGGAGTCTGCACAATGCATCAATAATTCTCAGCATTTACATGCTATTAAGGGAGCAACCTGTATAGAAAAGTGTAAACTAAAAAGAAAATAGCAAACGAAATGTAGGTATTTAAAGCCATTTCAAGTAATACAAAAAATTTTGAATTTCTTGAAAATATTAGTAGGTCAGGTAACTAAACAGTTAGATCAATTAAAAATAAGAGTGACACATTTATTGTGAAACTGGAATAAAATTGTAGTTGGAATAAAAACCAGCAGCCATGGGGTCCTCACAGACAGGAATTAAAAACCACTGGAATAATTAATGGAATATTTACAGAGTATAACTAGCTGCTATTAATGTACACAAAGAGTTTATTGCTTTCAATGACATTGTAAAAATAGTTCAGGTAGAATGAATATAAAACTCAGGGTAAACAATACTTTTATAATTTTAATGCAATTAAATTGCACAGTATGTCCAATTAAGTTTTAAGTTGATATCTTTTCTTTCTTATACACTAAATAAGAAACTATTATTTACAACCAGAGTTTTGTTTTATCTGATGTAATCAGTTATTTAATATCTGAAATGTAAAAATTCCTAACAATATTACTTACCTATTGTAGTACCCTGAGAGTGGCCAACATAGTAGACCTGTGGCTGCCCTGTAGCTTTGGTTATAAAATTTATTACTGCAGGAAGATCCTTCGTAGCCATTTCATCAAAGCTAAATTTGGGATAAAGGCATACAAGAAAAGAACACTTTATTGGGAGGCAATCTAATTATTTTCTGAAAAACATATATAAAAAGTATGAATGCAAGTAAATATTTGATCGTACTGGGAACTGAAATAAACTGCAGACTTAGCGTCTGTCTCACTTATTGCAGAATATTAATCTAGCATTTTCTAATTTGTTAAAGCAAGGATGTATGCATCAACACCTCTTTTTGAAATTATACAACAACTGCTGATATAACCTCTAGTTTTATAACATTACCTCCCTTGATTTTCTCCAGCTAAGAAGCTACCACAGTAACATTCCAGTTTGTCTTGAGAAAGCGTAATATTGGAACATTTACCTGAAAGCCCAGAAAGCGTCCTCTTCTGGGCTCAGTCTGACATTCTTCCTAGACCATGTGTTGCCACGGCTGTTGCCAAGCCACACATCATAACCGGCATCAGCCAAGATGAATGCCAAGCTACTGTTGGGTAGGTTTGTGACCCAGTTGCTTCCAGCTGCCAAGAGTCCATGCTGGAGAAATGCAACAGGTCTTGGTCCTGAAAACAGAAAATTAAACAAGACCATCAAAAGGAGTAGCAAATTCTCAGTAACTCCTAGCAAATCTGTATGTCACAAGTGTTCATGTTTTACACACTAGGTTGGGAGACTAGAGCAAAAACTATTTTACAGTAGTAATTCAAATTAAAGCCACTGTAAGTCTGCTAACTGTAACACACAATTTGAGCTCCAAAGACAAAAGTGGACTGCTAAAAGTTAATTTAGAAATCATCACTGCTTATAATTGAATATGTCAATCAGAAACTTTAGATTTGAGAACTAATGATGTTAAGAGATATAATTTAGGAAACAAAATGTTACCTTTCATTCATATACTGAAGGCCCTCAGCTATATTTATCATTTAAAGCAAATTAAACTCCAGTTACGTACTGCTTTATTAATGTACTATGCATATACAGTATATTACTTGTCTTTAAATACAGTAAAACAGAACTTTGTTTGGAGGCAACCCCAAATAGTAAGGCAATATGAAAACTCTCAATATTCAAAAGATATGAATTTTTGGTTGGCTGAATTAATTTGAGATTTTATATTTTTGAATTTGATTTGATCTTCAGTTATATGATTTTTGCACTTACTAAAACCTGCTATCTTCGTCTTACATATAGTGCAGAATAACGAGGTTTTACATTGCAGAATTTTTAAAAACAGATTGTTCATTTGTGTTAAGCAGAACTGACCATTGTAATTCTTTATGGTTAGGCAGTTTAAATCTTTCACTCACCACTCTGCAGTTAATTTAAAACATTGCCACAGCAATCATAACCAACTATAAAGTATGACCAAGCAACTCTAGTTCTTTAATCACCTCACTGGCATCCAATTAAGTTTAAAGGAGATTTTTACAGTCACATATTATTTAGCCCCCACTCACCTTAGACATCTTAATATCAATTAATGCTTATATTCTTATATTGGGAACTGAAAATATTGACTTGTTTATAGTTTCAAAAATTAATGAAACGCGTGTAGGTAGTAGAACCTTAAGATGTTGAACACATTAACTCTGGAATATCCTAAACAGAAATATTGTAGAATATTCATCCATGTCAGCATTTAAATCAAAGCTGATGACTCATTATTTTAACATAACATACCTGAGGCCATACCTAATGACTTCTCATACTGTTTGATAATTGATTGCAGTTATTATTAAATTTGGCCATTACTGATTCTTTCTTTTTTTCTCAAACCAGTATCCACAGTCAACAAAGACTTAGATGTTTCATCACAAATAATTAACATATTTTCCTTTCAAAAGAAATTGTTGTCTAGCTGCAGAGTGGTCCACATCAGAAACTGGCTGACTTGGGGCAACTGGGAAAAGGTACCCTTTATACATATATACTTCTACTTATTGCATGATGTGTCTATTTATTTTTAAACACTGTTTTGTGATTATATTACATTTTTTTTTAACTACACTATAATTCGAATAACTGCATAGCATGCTAGCCTCATAAGTGGAAGTGTGTGCTTAATAAGAATACACTGAACTGATGTCAATGTAAAACTGAATTGATGCCCCAAAGGATTATAAAAATCTGAAAATTGCAAATCACACTGACTCATTTGTCTTTAAAATACTAATGCCATGTTTCAGTAAAACATTTGTTCTACCACCTATAATATCATGTGATCCAAAACAGTTCATCAGGGTAAATATTTTTGATAATTTGAACTCTCCAATGTAGTTATCTCTTTAGTTGCTGAAAACTTGCTTGATAGTGCTGAACATTATTACCTCAGCAGCAGAAGATACTGTCTAAGAGTCATCAGCCTCTGAAATTCCCAATTTAACTGCATGTCAAAATAAAGCCCAATTATTGTAAATGTTTCATTAAGTTCAAGCAGCAGACACATCTCAGCATCAGCTGCTCAGAGGAGTCAGATTTATATGAATCAAGTCTATAAATCAGGTATATATAGTATAATTACTGTAAAGAAACCACAACTGAAAGAGGCAACACAGTAGAAGAGACTTGTTTGGGCCAAGAAACAGGGGCAAATTACATTAACCTCGTGGAAAACTGTCCACTGGTCTGATGAGTGTAGATTTTTTCATTCCACCAGTAAAGTCTTCTTGAGATGCAGAGAAAATGAAAAGAAGATGTCTGAGGATCAAATGACAGGCTGGTCTTTCATATTCTTCATTTGGATATAATGGCTTTTGCTGTGGTGCAGTGGAGTTCCAGTGTCTTAGAAATGGCTTTGTAGACCTTCCCTGACTGGTAACTACCAATAGCTTTTTCCCACATCTTTCCTGGAATTTCCTTTGATAACTTTCCTTTGATAGTGCTGTTCTCAGAACCTAGTGGTGACTATTTCACTCTCAAGGGGAGGCATTGTATGGGGAGGTTTAGATTCAGCTGGCTGTATTCAGTCAACTAAATCTAATTTGTAATTATCAATTCACTTTGGTCAGCTGCTTGAAGGAGTATTGTACAACTTTATTACTACTAATAAATATATTAAGTATCAGTTTGGAAATGGTGTTATGTTTACTGTGGTTAACTGATGTTATAGTTTATCTAAACATCTGGAACATTGTGACAATTATACAAAACAGAGGATATCAGGAAGGGGGTAAATACATTTTAAGGCACTGTATATTATATGTACTATATATAAAAATGTAGCCTTTTAAAAACCTAATATAGTGAGACGTCAAGCAAAATGACACCTTTTATTGGCTAAGTAAAAAGATTACAATATGCAAGCTTTTGAGGCAACTCGGCCCCCTTCTTCAGGCAAGATGTCATTTTGCTTGAATTCTCACTACATTCATAATGGCTAACACGGTACAACACCCTAGGACTAAAAACCTAATATGAAATCTACAGTAGATTGTTGGTTCACTAAGTGCCCTCTAGAGGTAACAACTAGAAATAATAAGAAAAAAAAAACAAAATAGAGGTCCCCACTTTTTGCACTTACTAAAATACAGTATTTATAAAATTTAAATGTGAAAAAAAAATTTTTTTTGGAAAAAGTGTCCCGCCATAGTTGTAAGGGCAGCCTGAGAGAAATTCCTTTTATTTTTACAATTTAAGCCAATGACAATTTAATAGTACGTAAGCAGTTTGTTATGAAATATGCATCCTGTATTAAAAATAAATACGCTTATTCATAGAGCATATTATTACTCACTGCCTATATTCATCCTCCAGCTCACATTAGCGCTATTATTCCAAATCTGCTGGTCAGCACTAGCATCACATTTGACACTAGCTTCACACCTCTCCTTTTTAGGACTAGAATTTCAAACTTTTTCATTATAACAATTTGAAAATGCTACAAGAAATTAAAGCCATATTAGGATTTGAGTACTCAACCTGCAAAAACATAGTCTGACCCGAAAAGAAACAATTTGCACTTGTGCCAATACGACCTACTTCAATTTTAACAATGTATCCAACAAAAAAAAAAATTCTAGCTTATTTGAATAAAATGTAACATTATAACATTCAGCAACCTCTTACCAGGTCTTTACTTTACTGAAAGGTCCAAAACAAGGCATAGCTAAGGCTACATGCACTGCTTCATATTGTAGTTTTGTTTTATTTATAAAGCACGATGAAAGGTGAAACATAAAATAGACCCACATGCCTGAACTGGATAAGCAGGTTAGAAACTGAATATTAATAAATGAATAAATGTGCTGCTGACTCACCAACATTAGGCAGAATAAATTCATGTTATTAAAGCCAAAGATGTGTTCCACTATAAATTCTGCTGCACAGACCTCACACACACAACACATACAATTTGTTTTGCTTTGCAGACCACCTTGATAGAATAAGCACCATCTCAAGGTGTCTTGATTTTATTGATAATCTCATGTACAGAATTTAAACACCTAATGTTCCTTTAAAACAAAATGCTTTTAAAATAAAATCAAGTCTTTTACCTTCCAGATACAAATTTTTAACGCCTCTTGGAATTCTGTTAACACTTAGGATATAGCCATCTTCTGTGATCACTTCATACTCTTCAGATGGGTATCCCCAATACGAAATTATCTCACTCTGTTTAAATAAATGAATATATCCATAAATACACAGAGAAATAAAGTGTGTATGCATATAATATAAATATATTTTTACAGTTCTGATAGTAGCTGATACTTTCTTTTAATCAAGGTACTATTAAATTGATTTTAAAATATAGCCAAGACATTACTAATAGAAATAACTATTACTTCTTGAAATAACCAACTTATAAATTATTATTCACATCTGACTGGAAAGCCCCATTTTCATCAGCCATTACTCCATAACTCATTCTTAATTGATCAGGTTTAAACACTAACTGGTTATTAGAGAAGCCTCTGTAATATTCATAGCTGGAGCCTGTTATTCTGCTCAATAATGCAAGTAAACCAACTTTCATTGGGTACAAGTTACTGGCATTCCTAAAGTTTAATTTTGGGTTCAATTCAGTGAACACTGGAAACCACAGCCATCTCTAACAGTGAAAACAAAAGGTTAAGACGGACAAAAGAACAGAGCCATTGCACAGTAGATTTCTGGGTGATTTATAACTTCAGAAATTGATTTTTCTTTTAAACTTTTAAACTGATATTTAGTGTGTGTTTAAAGAAGCTGCCAATTAAGGACCTGGAAATATAACCAACCTTTTACTAAATCTGCCTAATTTAGGTACAGCCTATCCTAGTGGCACAACTACTTTTTGTCAAGACCTCCTGGGGTCCATGCAATATGAGGCCTCTGCTGTGCCACTCTTCCACCACTGTAAATTACATCTTCAGAGTATTCAAAGGCTGAAAAGATGGATATTTGAGCTTCTCAAACAATCAGAGCATATTTAGGAAGAGCAAAGATGAAGCTTTACTGAAAAAAGCTGTCAGATTTTCCCACATCGATACATCTTATTGGCAAAAAAAAACCTACGTTAAAATATCATATGTCATCCTATCATTCTCAAACCTACCTAATCATAGATTAAAATGCATTGTTATAGTAAAACAAAGAAACAATGAAATCTTATTTATACAGTATATCTACTCTATATATATAAAATCCTAAGCCTAAAAGTGCAACAATTTTGTGCAACGATTTTATGTGATTTTTTATGTCATGTTTTTGTCACGCTTTAAATTGGTCTTATTTTAAAACGTACATATATATATATATATATTTGGTATCAATCTTTTCAGAGTTTATCGAACTTTAATGTGATGTCGTTAGATTTTCAGATTCTTATTTCATTTTAAAAATATAAACTACAATATCAAGAAAATCATGGTTTTTAATATCAAGAAAGTCTGGGTTTTTATTTTTGATCGAGTAAACTTTCTTTCACAGGAACAAACTATTAAAAAAAATGATCTATTCATAAAACCAATGTTTATATTTAGGTGATTTAATTAGCTGAAGGTCGAGTTACCATGACCCACTGCATACCACTTTAGTTTTCATGTGATTTTTCCTGTTATTTAAATGAGTAATTTTTAAAAAAAAAGTTTTTTATCTATAAGAATGTCAGTTAAAATGAATGGATCGTTCATTTAGTCTCTTATAAATACTCATCGAGCATAGTGGACATATTTTAATAGGAATGCTCCAGTTAGTAAGAGAGTAAATAGTTTATTCTCATTTCATGATTTTTACTCCATTAAATAATAATTAATTTTTCTTTTACATATTTATAGAATTTCGTGATTTTGACTCCGATAAATAATAATTTTTCTTTTGTACATTTACAGATTTTACTAATATTCTGGCCGCAACTGGGGGATGGGCAGCGAAAGGCACCAGGGGGCTTGGCCCCCCCTAGTGTAGAAAATAAATCAACTGAAACTTCATCAAAAGATCTATATTACTAAACCACAGTTTTAATTTATGCACGGATGCACCGATACGCATGCGCAGTGCGCCACGGCGCCCCAGAGTCAAACGCAGCGGCTTCCCAGAGTCAGTAGGTGGCGCCCAAACACCGCCCAAACACCACAACCCACAGTCAAACGCAGCGGCCTCCCAGAGTCAGTAGTATGTATGTGCCAGCAGTCTGTGTGGCATGTTTGGGATACAAACAATAAACGGAGGCACCTACCCCGCGCTTCACAAACACCACAAGCGAAGAAGTCACGGCTCCAAAACGAAACACCTCAAGTAGCGGAAATACAAAAACGAGCCCATATGGATAAACAAAATGAACGAAGGCGCTTACAACGCGCCTCTGAAACAGCGGACGCAAAGGAGTCACGGCTCCAACAACACAGAGCTCAAAGGCGCCTACAACGCGTTTCTGAAACACTACATGCAAGAGAGGCACAGATCCAAAAAGAATAATCCACTGTGCCACCACTCAGTGTGTATAGGTTGGAGTATGCTTCCTAACAGTAAACGACTTCTACCTAATGACACAGCCACAGAACAACAAAGACGAGACACAACGCCACCTGTAAACTAGACTTAATGAACGAAGGCGCCCACACAAAGAAACCGCTTTAGTTCAAATAGGATTATTCAATTAAATGGAAACTTTACCATGCCTACAACCTGTGAATTAAACCTGAGGTAAAGCGTGCACGTCAGGTTGTACAGCCGCCCAGACAATGAACGAGCGCGCCCACAGCACAGGCAAAGGAGGCACATATCCAAATGGAGGGAGCTCAATGATTAGTAATACAAACACGAGCCCGTATGGCTACGACCTGTAAACGAGCCCGTATGGATACGTGTTATTGAATTAAATGGAAACTTTACCATGCCTACGACCTGTGAACTAAACCTGAGGTAAAGCGTGCACGCCAGGTTGTACAGCCGCCCGGACGCGACCGCCCACACCACCGCATATACCCTCCATGATATTTCATCACGCAGAAACTGATTGCCATTCTTGGATTTCCGATTCTCTAGCGAATCGCGGGCTTACTTGTGTGAACATAACTGGTACAGGCACTGCTGAATTTAAAATCTCAAAGTATTTAAAAAATCATGCAAAAAAAAAAAACAACACTACTCTACAGTTGAAATGTAAATTTAAACGTATATCCTGACATTTTTTAATATTTCTTTTGGTTGGAGGACATTGTTAGAGGCACTAGAAAACAAAAGTGATCAATTGCACTGCAGCAATCTACACTTCGTGTGTTCTGTTGTAAAATTTTTCCTTCATTGCTTTTAACTTAGTACTTTCCAAATACTCAAAAATATCATTGATTTCACCAGTCACCTTGGGTAGAGGTGTCTGCCAAATGCAGAATAAGAACAACATCATAACAAAACATTCTCAAATCTGTGCAGTTCAATCAAATGTTAGAAACTGGAAAGAACTGGAATTTATCCCAACAACAGCAAGGCAGCAACCAGCCTTGGATAGGGAGCCATATCATCACAGGGCCAACAAACTCACTCACACACACACACCCACACCCATATTCACAGGGTGTCAGTTTACAATCAATATTTTAAAATAACACACATCTTTGTAATGAGGGAGGAACACCCATGTGGACACAGGGAGAATGAATAACCTCCACACTGACAGTGACTGTGTGTGTGAATATGATGTGGCAACTGGGCATACCACTACACCAAAATGCCGCCCATTATGTTAATGGTAATAACTGCAAGATTATAGACTTTGGTGGAGAAAACAAAGTAATTTATATAGTGTCTTTACTAGTTGTGCTTTTTGCTTGTGTGTTAAAATTGTTTTTTTATTTGTTAGTACTTTCTCAATCTTAGCCCTGCTGAACTACAGTATCTACTGTTTGTTTTACAGCAAACTAGGCCTTCAAATCTCAACAACCCATCAACTTATATATTAATTCGCTATTATTACTCTTTTATGTATCTCCATCTTCACTGACAAGCAATGTTTTACAGAGTGTTCCAAATTACCAAAGAATTTTGTTACATACAGAATAGAGACAGATATGTCTAAAGTTTTCAAGCTGCCATGAGCTCGTAATTATATCTGTGTGATGGCTCTTCACCTGCTCTTCTGTATCCATTCTAATATAAGTCACAACAGTGGAGAGGTGACAGCCACTTGTCATGCTGTTTAAGGATAGGCTTGTTTTTAAAAGGTAGGCTTCTCAAGGGCATAGTGCCAGCAAAAACAACTACAAACAAAAATAAAAGAGGACAGACAAAGATATACTCTGATGCAGGAAAAAAGTGAAAAACATAATGTATGCCGCAGCTGCTTTCCAGCAACACATTTCTTTCACTATCTTCAAATTAGAAACTTTGTTAAACAGAACCTGCCAGACTTTCCTCATCTTGCACCTTCCTCTATGCTGGAAAAAATATTGCTCAGTTTCAAGGACTCAGACAGCATTTCTGCAATATATAAAATTATTTTACAGTCCCTCCCTTTCAAAGATCCAAGAGGACAATGGGAAAAGAATCTCTCACTCAACATATCAGAAAAGGAGTGGAAGGTAGCAATGCAGAGAATTCACTCGAGCTCCATATGTGCAAAGCATACAATTATTCAACTCAAAATTATATATTGAGCACATCTGTCTCGCTTAAAGCTGTCCAAAATGTTTCCAGGGCAAGATCCAACCTGCGAACGCTGCAATCAAGTTCCAGCCTCACTGGGTCACATGTTTTGGGCCTGCACCAAATTAACATCATTTTAAGTGCCTTTCAGACAGCCTTGGTGTCCCAATCCCTCCTAATCCACTAACAGCTGTGTTTGGTGTTCTTCCAGATGGGCTTAAAGTGGAGAAGAACAAACAAACTGTGATTGCCTTTACTACACTATTGGCATGTAAACTTATTTTGCTAAACTGGAAGAATCCTAACTCTCCTCTTTTAAGTTAGTGGGTAACTGATGTTTTATACTATTTGAAATTGGAAAAAATCTAGTTCTCAGTTAGAGGATCTGTGTAGAACATTTTCAAAACATGGCAGGATCTAATCAATTATATTTTAGAATAAGCTCTTAAAGCACTGAGGAAGTAGATTCTCTTCCCATTTCTTTTTCATCTCCATTTATCTTTATCTGCCTATTAAACTCATCAGTTTATTTATTTTATTACATACAGAATAGAGACAAATACAGTATGTCTAAAGTTTTCAAGCGGCCATGAGCTCATAATTATAACTGTGTGATGGCTCTTTTACCTGCTCTTCTGTATCCATTCTAATATAAGTCACAACAATGGAGAGATGACAGCCACTTGTCATACTGTTTAAGGATAGGCTTGTTTTTAAAAGGTATGCTTCTCAAGGGCACAGTGCCAGCAAAAACAACTACAAACAAAAATAAAAGAGGACAGACAAAGATATACTCTGATGCAGGAAAAAAGTGAAAAACATAATGTATGCTGCAGCTACTAACAATAATAACATGAAGTAAAAAACTGAAGTCAGGAAATCACAAGGAAAATGTCTGAAAGAGTAGAGTGTTTAGATGACACAGTAGACTGCCACCATAAGGGCTGATGAAAGTTTTACTACTATGCTTCATAAGTTAGGCTCTGGCAACCAGCTGCACATATGGGTTTTCTTTAAAATCAGTAATTAATAAGGAGAATGAAATCAATCAATTAAATGTGAAGATTGAAGAAAGCAATAGGAAACAGATAATATATGTCAAGGGTAAGTGTTAACACATAGCTGAGAGACACTCTGCATCAGCACAGAGCTGTGGGAGAAACCCACAACTAAAATACAGCAGTTACAAGACACCTAGCTTAAAGATGCAAATGTAGATTTAGCTGCTATATCTAATACAGGAGGGTCTCGGGTTATGGCAGCTTTAACTTGCATAAAAAAAAAATCACTGAAAGGGAAAGTAAAGTTTTCTCAGCTCACCACTTGCCTCAGTGAAATTAAAACCTGGATGGAAAACAACTCTTTAAAATTAAAATGTGTGGCCACCAGGGGGCCACCAGCTCCCCAAACCTGACAGACAGACACCAGGCACAAGTCCACCAACACACACGTTTCATTTTCCATTGTGAAACCCTTTATTTCATTCCCCAGTGCACACCTCATTACAAATGCGCCAGTAAGCAGCACTTTACAGCAGTTTCACTTCTTCTCTCTCTCTCTCTCTCTCTCTCTCTCTATCTGTCTGTTTGTCTATCTGTCTTCTGCTTCAACCCCTCCACCAGCAAGCTTTATCCGTCTTCTTTTGGACTCTGGCTTCTCAAATGAAGTGAGGCTGTCCCTTTTATGCTGCACTTGGGAGCACTACATGAGGCCAATCAGCATTATCTGGAGTACTCCTAGATGTGGTGGAAGCACAAAGTAGGGCTCTGCAGCACTCCCTGGTGCCCCCCACAGAGGCCAACAAGGCTGTGCCAAACTCCAACTCCCATGGAGCCCTGTTGGTGTCTGTGGTGCTGCTGTAACCCTAGGGGGCTGCCGTCTATTACTCCAGAGAGTCAGTTTCATATGCACATCTGCTCCCCTGGTCCTTTACGAAGGCCTTCCAGCTGGGAAAGGGCCCCAGCCGGCCGTCACAACTGTAACTGAAATCATGCTGACTACCACTATAGTTCAGCTTCAGAACTTGAGCTCCTTCTTAATCACTCTTCATCAGTCCATCTTCTTCTGCTAGGAATCTGTCATTTTTGATTTCTCTTTTTCTTATTCTGCCCATATTCATCACATTAAAAAACTTTCTTACTTCCATCTCCGCAACATATCAAGTATTCGCTCTTTCCTCTCCTTTTCCAATGCTGAGAAACTTGTCCATACTTTAATAACATCCTGTACTGACTACTGTAGCTCCCTATTGACAGGTGTCCATTCTAATCTGTTATCACAGCTTCAGTTGATTCAGAACTCTGCTGCAAGAGTCGTTACATAAACCCGCAACAACGAGCACATAACACCAATTCTGCTCTGCCTTCAGTGACTCCCTGTGCCTTACAGGATAGAGTATAAATTCTATTAAATACCTATAAAGCTTTAAATGGCCTTGCAATGCACTACATTAGTAACCTCCTCCACCACTATGCTCCTGCCCACCCTCTAAGGTCCATGGATTTTGACAATCTTGCTGTGCCCCAAACTAACCTGTACTCCATGGGTGACAGCCCTAAATTAATTTTTTATGAAAATGAAAACGAGTGAATACATGTGGCCAAACCAACAACTACTCTGGATGACATATTAGTTTTAATAAACAGTACTGAATTCAGAATGGGTTGAACAGTTTAAGAAGACTCACACTCTAAAATATAGGAACTAGAAAGACAAACCTCTGGGGAGAAGCTGATTTCTTTTTTTATCATTTTTTCTTTTTGTGCTACAAAGGAAAATAGTAGATAGCGGAAATTTATCTTGCATAAAAAAACTATCATTTTTTTTATTTCACCTTAATAGAACGCACTTGGAATATAAAACATAAACCCATTCATTTTCCAAAATCAGAATGGAATAATTTTTTATTTTCTGTTATGAATAAATGCTGAAGAAAAACAAGACTTAAAAGAAAAAATGTGAGGCGTATTACATTCAGGATCAACATGCATAAATAATTAATTTCATTTCAATATTCTTCTCCCATTTGGACAGTACTCTGGAGGCTGTACTTTGGGGTCATCTAGATAGAAGTTGAATGCTTTACTAAGTAACTTCTATTGAAGTTTTGTTAGGCTAAGGAATGAATGGATGTCTATGAACATTTGACTTAAAGCTGGAAAGTTGAAGTGACTATGTAGATAAAAACACATCATGAAGCATTAATATATGTTAATAAATGTCCCTCCTTCCATTTGATGACTTTTTTCATCCAAGTTCTGGATCAGAAAGAGCCGGTGCCTATCTTAGCAGCACTATAAGTAAGGACCAACCCAACATGGGATGCCAATTAATCAGTGGATGGTTAATAAACATCCATTCATCCATTCATATGTTTATCTATCCATCCATCCACCAAGATCAGGGTTTTAGGATGATGAAGTGCTTTGTAATAGCATTAGGCCAAAGGTAGGAATTAATTCTGGAAGGGCAGAGAGGATATCACAGGGCAGATTCACAAACACACACATACTCATATGAGGGCAGATTAGAGAAATTAGTAAACCTAACATATTCATCTGTTCAGTGTGGGAGGAAACCCAAAGTGCTCATAGAAAAACTGACACAGGCAGTAGGAAAACAAATCAGCACCCCTCAGACAGTGGCTGGACTGAGATTAGATGCTGCAAGTTTCCTGGAGCTTCCCTGCCCTAGTAACACATTTATTATATAAGAAATACTTTAATTTTAAAAATGTTGCATTTGTGTATTTCCACTGTCATTAGATTATTTTCTAAAAATGGGCATTTATTTGTTAGCTGTAATTCCAATAACTCAGTAAAACATCCTTGAAAATGAAGTTATTAGTTAAATACAGTAATGATGCAGTAATAAACCATACCAAAGCAAGCCATGTAAAGTGCAGGACTCAATTTTTCAGCATACAATGCGGGGAAACTGTCTGCATATGGCTTGAGTTCTTATAACCAGCATAAACATTTCTACTTAACATACAATACATTATGTAGAGGTTTTTTACTTATGAATACAAAGCCTGCGTGTCTTTGTTGATCACAATAAAAATATATGGCAGACATCTTTTTGGAATATAATAAATATAAACTGCCCTAATATAAACATTTTTAAGTACAATAAAAACTAATATTTTAGGTCAAACTGCCCATGAAATCCAAACCATGTGCTCCCTTTAAACCCTAAACACATCTGTAAAAACTTTAACAACAGAAAAATCTCACGAGTGATGAGCTAGCACACCACTGGTATACAAGCATGCAGGTGAGCTTTGAGATGCCAGATGCAGTGCTGGAAATCCCCTGGGGGATCTACATATGGTGGTTACCTTCATTAGTAAGCAAAAAATCCACATAACAACAAGAAGATACCACTTATTAGTAAAGGGTTCAGAATACATATAAAAAGAAAGCTCTAAAAGGCAGTGGAACTGCATTACATTTGAAACCCTGAGTAAAAATGAAAAAGGATACAAGATATGACAAAATATGTATTTTCAAAATGCAAGCGTCAACAATCTTTCTGACAGAATTATACTTTAATGATGATACAAAAATAAAAAAACGATTTCACAAAACAATACAATGACTTTCAATTGTAAAATGAAAGAGCAAACTGCTATTTAGATGACACTCACATATTCAAATTTTAATGAAATATTTATTTCTAGGTTTTCAGACAGTTCTTCAGAGAACTGTAGTGCTCTAGACCAGTTAATTGTAGTGTTTTAAATTAAATATGGTAATACTACCAAATTGCATAAATCTATATTGCTTCACTGACAGCCACTAACAATATCAGACACATATTTTTCATATGACTGGTGTGAGGGATGGCCGGCCATTCATCCCGGCCAATACCCCCAGGCCGGTAGATGGAGCTCTCCTTGCAACGTGGAGATGCCCCGAATTCCAGCAGGGCCTCATGGACTATGGAGTTTTAATACACAGCCCTGCTGGATAACGTCGGGGCCGCCAGGAGTCGCTGCAGGGAGGCTGAAGGACTTATATGTGCCCTATAACCCGGAAGCATGTCATAATCATATGACCAGAGGGAACGACGTGTTTCCGGGTTGAAAAGAAGGACTTTTTATCTGACCCGGAAGTGATAAGAAATCACATGGACTGTAAGATGGGAAACACTTCCGGGTCAGGGAATATAAAAGGACGATGGGAAATCCCAGACGTTGAGCTGAGCTGGGTGGAAGGGTGGCAACGCGTCTGGAGTGGAGGATTGGTTATTGTTTATTGGAATTATTATTATTATTATTTGAGTATTGTGGAGTGGAGGGTGCTTTGTGCACATTTATTATTATTATTATTATTATTATTAATAATAAACTATTATTTGGACTTTTATCTGGTGTCTGACGTCTAGTCTGAGGGTTCAAGGGGTCACGGAGACCTTAATCTGTCACACTGGATAACAGAAATGAGATTCGCAAGTGAAACAAATGAGACTTCAAATTATCCCTTTATTCCATAAAACTCTCCATCCCAAAGATGAACCTGCTAAATCCAAATTCTTGGCCACATTCAGGAACACACAGTGCAGTCTGAAATTTTTCATTGTTTCTTTACCATCTTATGATTAGATAATTTTGGATCTTCCTACCTCTTTTTTGCTATTCTTCAGTATGCATTACTGCATTAAATCGTCATCTTTCTGATCATCTCCTCTCTAGTTTTTATGAATTTTATCTAAACAACTCTCACTTTAAGCAACACCCACAATGCAACAAAAATTCCTCTAGGGCAGTCACATGACACAGGTAATGTGTCTTTTTAGGAAGGATTTCTGCCTTTTTCAGCCCTGGTTCATTGGTACTCTTGAGCCCTTTGTGCCTCTTATTTTGAGTTCAGCTAAGTTTCTTGTTACTGTTTCTGTATTTTTCACCTTTACTTCTCTTTTCTGATTTTGTTTCTAACCCTGTGACTTTTTGAGTGTTGCAGTCAGATGTTGACCTTCTAACCACACCAATGTAAACTTTTTCACATTATTGTTATTATTCCAGGTTTTGTGAGCTTGCAGTAGGAATCATAATCAATAGATATTCACCTTTAAATTAGAGTATCCCTCTGACTTCACAGATGTTATGTTTCAGCCAGGGTTCCCCCCTTGCTGGGTTTCAAATGTCTCTTTTCATGTGTGTTTTATTCATTTTTATGTTGACATCATTTAGTTTATGTCTAAATATCTTTGTCTATGTGATGTGTTTTGTGGGAAGGGCCACCTGCCCATCACTGTCAAGGAGCTGCCCTCAGCCCTATAAAGGCTGAGGAAAACCCACAGTCCCTTGCGGTTCATTGAATGCGCTCCTGCTGTTGAGGAGTTCTAGTGTCTTCTACTTTGATTTATTATACTGGATTTTGAATTTATACTGTTTTCTGACTTTTCCCTTGTGTACTAGAACTTGTGTGTTGCTTCAAGCACCTCCTTTTCCCTTTGTGCTCTTCAGAGCTTATTTTTGTTTAACAGAGCTTCTGAAAAACAAATCATTTTATTGATAAAGATTTTACATTTTCCCTTTTGTGACTAGACTGGCTTTGATGATTTTCTCCCACATGTTGGGCATCTTGAGTCAACTGTGGGACTACTGTCCCTAGGAACTCTCTAGTTCATTACAAAATAAAAATTTAAGTCTCACAAGAAAGCCACACATTAAATGGGAACTCGGCTATGAGTGATATTGAGCGTTCAAGTGTCTGCCACTACCTTCTCTCTGCAGATCTTCCAAAAATGCTCTGTTTTATCATTTTTCCCCCAACATTCTCTCCAAATTCTTCTAGGTACTCATTCAGGTTAACTAAATATACTTTTCTTCATTGTCCATCTTCTGACATTGCTTCCACAACAAACCATCTAACCATTTCCCAAATTCAGTTTGATCTTTAGAGATGCCGCAATGGGCACAGGCCAATTACTAGGCTTGGAAAACATGCCATTTTATTACAAAATGTAATAAACTGATAAAAGTGATTCTGCATTATAACCAATCCAAAGGCAAAAAACAAAATAAGCCCCCAAAGGCAAAAAACAAAATAAGCTCTCTTTCCTGCTTAATATCCTGCCTATTTTAAGTAACTCCTTTTACTTGTTAAACACTGAAACTGCAAACATGACTGAAA
Source organism: Erpetoichthys calabaricus (assembly GCF_900747795.2). Classification (NCBI taxonomy): domain Eukaryota; kingdom Metazoa; phylum Chordata; class Cladistia; order Polypteriformes; family Polypteridae; genus Erpetoichthys; species Erpetoichthys calabaricus. The sequence continues at coordinate 261,401,919 of NC_041395.2, read as the reverse complement.
ATTGTGCAGAAATATCCAACCAATTACGTTACGAGGAGTTTTGGTTTTATGTGGCTATAACAAATAATGAGGTCAGATAATAATACATACTTATTTTACTTTTATCCTTTTTGTCTAGTTTTCAGGTTTTTTTAAAAATCAGTATTTCTTATTTATATACAGTAAGTATTAAAAAGTAAGTACACCCCATGGCAACTGTTGAGTGACCCGACAAATGCGTGATAGACAAATGCGCGCCGACAAAATCGCGACGTCAAAATCGCGCCGACAAATGCGCAATAATTAGTAGTATAAAAGCATAAAAAGTTCTACTTAAATATGGTTTGTAAAACTTAATTTAGATGTCAATATTATGAGATATGAGAAATAAAACATTTTGCTATATATTTCATGATACCTGGCTACATATTAGTGGGTCAGCACAGTCAATAGGCTTTCCACAGCTTGTTGATACAGAGATTTTGATGGCGCGATTTTGTCAGTGCGCATTTGTCGAAAATCAGTGCGCGGGTTTGTCGGAAAAGCATAAAAAGTTCTACTTAAATATGGTTTGTAAAACTTAATTTAGATGTCAATATTATGAGATATGACAAATAAAACATTTTGATATATATTTCATGATACCTGGCTACATATTAGAGGGTCAGCACAGTCAATAGGCTTTCCACAGCTTGTTGATACAGAGATTTTGATAGCGCGATTTTGTCAGTGTGCATTTGTCGAAAATCAGTTCGCGGGTTTGTCGGCGCGCATTTGTCAGTCGCGGTTTTGTCTGCGCGTATTTGTCTATCGCGCATTTGTCGGTGAACCGGCTAACAGTATATCTTCATGCAAACAGTGCCTACATATAAAGGTTATATACTGAACTTGAATAAAAACACAAGGAAACTTTTCCTTTTTATTCATTTATTTAACAAAGATATAAAGAGATGTAGTGGTCTCCTGGGCAGAATGTGAGTACACCCTTGTACTCAGAAGCTGGTATTGATCACTATAACAGAAATAGCTTCTTGTGGGAGTATTGCATGACTACCCACCAGTCTCTGACATTGACTCTGTTAAGTTTTGACCACTTCTCAATGCAAAAGTCCTTCAGCTGCAAGATGTTTGTGGATTTTCTTGAATGTACTGTCCATTTCAATTCCTGCATTACATTTCAAAGGGATTTAAATCAAGACTTTGACTCGGCCAGTCCATAACCCTCATTTTCTTCTTTTTAATCCATTCCTTGGTGGATTTGCAAGTGTGATTTGGATAATTATCATGCTGAAAGATCTTTTCTGGATCAACTTTAACTTCCGAGCAGAATGCCTCACATTCTCCTGAAGTAGACTTTAATATGATGCTGAATCTACAGTTGAATCAATGGCTGCAAGCTGCTCAGGCCCAGAAGCAGCAAAGCAACTCCAAACCATAACATTTCCACACACCATACTTCATAGTTGGTATGGGCCTCTTCTCCTGAAGCAATATCTTTAGTTTATGCCAAACATGTCTACTGTACTGTGGCCAAACAACTCTGGATTTGATTCATCTGTCCAAAACCCATTGTTCTAGAAGGCCTGGTCTTTGCCTAAATGTTCAATGACAAACTGTAGTCTTGCTCTAACGAAGGCTTTTTCCTGGAACACCTTGCATGTAGATCAAATTTGTGCAGTCCCTTTCTGATTGTAGATGTGTGCACTTTGTAACCAATTTTAGCAAGCGTTACCTGCAGATCATGTAATAAAATTCTGGGGACTTTAGTATCAAATGCTCGGCTCTTGGGCTGCATTTGTTGGACTAGTCAGTCCTGGACAAGTTAGCAGTCATTGGAAATCTACCCTACTTATAGATTATTTCATTTATAGTGGAATGTTTGAGTATAATTTGGCAGTCATTTAAATCCCTTGCCAGACTCATAGACATCCATAACCTCCTTTCTGAGGGCTTCAGAAAGCTCTTTTGATATTGGTATGATAACACCACACACATCAATTTGAAACACCTGTTTCTACTTGTATGGATTAGTAGTGGCGATAAATGGAGGGCTGCAGTTACTTTTTCCATGTGACATATCTGCCTTTTTGTTAATTTAGATTATGAGAACAAATACACCATGTACGTTTTATGTCTTAGTTCTTCCAGTATATCAGCTTTATTTGTAGGCACAGTTTGCATGAATATCTAATATGTTCCTGTTCAAATATGTTAAAAAAAAAGTCATCATTTTCCATGAGGTGTACTTACTTTTTCACATGCTGGTATTAGTATTGTTTTATCCAGAACAAAAGCATTGTTACAAGTCTGTTTAAACTGTGAAAACCACTCCAGGGCGTTCATGATGGCGTTGTCCTAATCTACAGCATATATTACAGTATATATTTCAAGCAATGAGAGTAAATATTAAAAAGGAAAAAATGTAAAAATAGAAAAGATGTGTGCTGTGAGAGGAAATTATGAAAAAGAGATCACACTCGTGCTTACTCAGTTTATCTCAATGTCAAAGAGGCAGCTGGGCAGTATTTTATGCTATACACCCAAAAAAATCAAATGCAATCAAAAGATTTGCCTAAAATGTTAGCTCAGTTAAATTTGACAGTGACATACTAAAAATGTTCAGTACTTTGTGGCTTGTGAATTTCATTGCAAGGTTTTTCACTTAAGCTTCTGCTTTTCTTTGTGGTCAAAATTAGCATGTCCTGAATGATTTAACAATCATGCTAACTTGGATGTACGATGTGACAGCAGGCCTACCAAGACCAGCTTCATCTAATGGTGAGCACAGTAACAGAGATGGAAATGCCAAGTAAATCATAATTTATATGACTAGATTTAGTAGCAGTGTTGTCAGATTATTTTCTTATTGTGATACTTTAAATAATTTAATTTTCCAGGGGAGACTAATGAGTTAAATTTTAATTTAGATTTTTTAGCAAAATATTAATAATTAGGTGTGCAATGATTAGAAGAGGATGACAGAGCAATACTCGATGAGGAAATGTCATAAGAAACTTCCTCAGGAGATTGGCAATACAAGACAGTTCTACATGCCAGCATTAAAAGACAGGATTTACTAGGGGGCAGCACACAATTCCAGACATTAGACCTTCAGAGGCACAGTCTTCATTGCTTCCTAGAAAATTTGATCCATAAAGAACTACAGCATATGAATGTCAGAGGAGCTGGAAGAAACAGGCACTTGTCACACTGTAAAATAGTATCTAGGAAAAAATGCAAACATTAACAAGACTACATAAAATGGAAAGAACAATTAGCAATATGTACTAAGTGGGTATGTGCTTAAGTAAGACTGGCTTATGCCCATGCATAAGTTATGCTACTTTAGAATTCTTGTCAACAGCTGAAAAAAAAAGCTGGCAATCATCCTGTTCCTGCTTCGTGATGTGCAGGGAATGTAGAAAGCAGATGAGGGTGCTGTACTCTGGTGCTACTGGAGTTTGTTAGTGTTAAAAAATGCAATCATCGCTGCCTTGATGTTCAACATGTCCTGACGTGCTTTTTTTGGCTTGTCGAAAAACATAATCATCGCTGGCTCACTGAAGTCATTGTCAAATAAATGTCAGAACTGTGCATCTCAATCATCTCAGCATAAAGCCAGTTGGTAGACTGAATAACAGGACTATAGGCAAGCAATACTTAATGGCACAGTTGATAACTAAACCCAAAGCATGTGCTACTGACCCATCCCGGGAATATTTGGGTCACCACTCATATGTGTGAATATAACCACCAGTGATCCGGCAAACTTAAAAATCTGGTACCCCCCAGGCCTCAGTGATACCATATTAGTGATGGTCGACCTGCAGTAGTTGGAGTTCTTGTTGTTCTGGTAGTTTAAGTAGTAACTTTTGCAGTAGTAATGAAGGCATTGTCATGTATACAGGGTGCAGTGAAATTCTTACTTGCATGTCCAATCAACATGCAACACATCCCAAAATGTTTTAACATAAAATAAACATGCATCTCCCTTGACACGCAGCATTAGATATGTGAACAGAGACCAGGCAGGTGCGCTCACTTTCTCAGTATACTGAACTGTAAAAATATATATTTTCACACATGTGCAAGGAGGAGGAAACTGAGTGGAGCAAGTGGCCAGGGGGTGGCAGGGTGCACTAATCCTACTTCTGTTATCTCTGCATGCCAGATACGGGGAAACCTACCAGACGCACCATCATCGACATCACTCCCGGTTCCAGCGGCACAAACGACTTCACTTTCGGTTCCGGCGCCATGAACAATGTCACTTCCAGTTCCCGTCACAGATGACGTCACTTCTGGTTCTGGCTTTTAAAGCTGCCATCATTTCACTATCCAGACAGTTCAATCTGGGAACTCAACCAAGCAACACTGCTTATCTTTCTATTACCCAAATGCAGCCAGGGACAATATACGGGTGGCTGCCCCAAACCTTTTTTCATGTGTTGAGACTGATATATAAATCTACACATCTTCTTGTATCTACACATTTGCAGGTCATTTAGATGGCTTTGGCTGAATGTATTTCACATTACCATAAATTATTAGGAGCTTTAAGAACCCAAGAAGGACATAATAATGCCTAAAGATTTATGCAAATATGTAAGAACATACTGATACTGTATTGTATTTTTTGTTTTGCTGACTGTTAACTTATGTTTAATTATTTTATTATATATAAGCTTATACATTGCTCTGAATTTAGTTGAGTTAAAATAATGCTTACAGTTATATGTAAAGTTGAAAGAATACAATGTGTACTATATTTTGTTTTATTGACTGTAATTTTTCTGTTTTTTAAACAATATTAATATTTATAAACTTGAACAGTGCTCTGGAGTTGTAAAAGAGAATTATACTTCATAGGAACACATTTACATCCATGTAATATTTAACAGGCTGCCAGAGGCACAGAAGTGGCACAGCCCCTCTAAATCGCAGCCACATAGTATGTTGAATTTGTTTAAACAATTGAGTGTTTTTTTAAGAAGTAATTATTCTGGTAGCACTGCTGAGTATAGGGTCGTGGACAATAGCACAAGGCCAGAACTGCATAATAAATGGCTATAAAAGGTTACACATATGGGACACTGCTTTCTGTATTGAAGTACAGGCTATCTAGAGCTTAAAGATGGTGCTTCACCTTAAAGTACAAGCAGGAGCACAAGAAGACAGAAATACCGGGGACTACCACATAAAACAGGTGTTTAAAAAAAGGTACACAGAATTAGGTGAAGCTGAAACAGTATAGACAAATAACTTGTTAATCAGGTTTTAAGAAAGATCGCTGAATACAAAGTTGCTAACAACACCAAAGACATAACCAATAGAACTACAGCATTTTCTTACTAAATTGTTCCCTTATTTTACAACAAAGTTTGTATGTATCTTCATGCAAGTGGCCATCTCATATAACATGACCCCCATGGTGTCATGGATCATGTGGTATATACATGATCTGCCTGTCATAAACACCTCCTATTTATCATGGCAAATCTACCTGTACAAACCTATGAACTATAAACTCCAGAAACACAAGGCGTCCTCAAAAAGAAGTACACAAAATGGTAATAAAATTACATTATCAAAATACTGTAACTGTAAAAATGAAAAAAAAAACAAAACAAACAAAACCAAAGTACTATTCTTATAAACTAACTGAATTGATGAGGGTGGAAATATCTTGGAAGTATTCCTTGGGTAGGGTTTAATGGGAGTACGCTGACAGTGGCCCACTGAGTTTGGAGTCAAGAGGTGAGCTGGGGCAAAGGCTTAGATGGCTAGGAAGAAGTGCATCCAAAGTGGCAAAGAGTGGGAAAGTGATAATTGTCTGTATAATGTCTTTAAAGGGTGAATTTAGACTGGATGTTTAAAAGAAAGAAGCATTTTATATACGTATATAGATATAGATAGACTGAGATTGCACAGAATGTTTTAAGAAAGACAATTTAAAAAATTCTCCAATGCTGTTGAAATAAGTGCTCTATTGAAAAAATGAAAACTGAATTTTTACCTGACAAATGTTCTTGAACTATTAAGTGTACTGAATTTGAACAAAATCAATCTAATGGTAGAGACGAGTTGTTTTATTCAGACAGACAGACATGATAACAATATTTGGTGGTTGGCATTTTATGAGCACAATGTCATTCCAGTACAGTACTTGTTACAAATGTTCAGCATTAAACAAAAAGCATATTCTAGCTCTTTTTTTGGCTGCCTCACATGTGTTGCCTTTTTACTTAATGGCTTTATTTAAACTTATTATCAATAATTATAAAACAAAGCACACATTAAATAATGACACACCAGATGGAGACTAAACAGCCAAATAGTATGTGTCTAATCTTCTTTTAACCTTCATCTATTTTTTCTTTTCACAGATGCCTGCTTACTAAGGGTGATAAGTAAAACTACATATTAAATTGTATTATTCATGATCCAGTGTGTCAAGGAAAACAATAGGCATTTACACTGCATCGACTTTAACAATGGACAAAACACCTTGAAGACTTGGCTGCAGATAAAGTATATGCAACTTCTACTGGTAAATGTACACAAAAAAGTATCAAGTTATCACATTCTTCTTCCAATTTAGTACATAATAGATTTATTCAGAGGAAACATTTATCCAAGGATTTTGACATATTATAACTGTTTTCTTAAATGTACACTACCGGTTCAAAAGTTTTAGAACGTCAAAAGTTTATCCATTTGAATCAGTGGAAATGGAATGAATGAACTAAAACAGTGAACAGCTAAGCAGTAAACTGCCAGAGGTTTAAATTTAAAGTTTAAAAGTTAGCAAAAACTGAAAAAAGGGAATTTCAGAATATTACAAATAAGCTTTTTCCAGGGAACAATTAATAGGTTACAAGCTACAGTTGTTGTGCAGCAATCAAAGTAAATTAAGCTTTGCAAGTTGAATCTGCCTGTGTTAAATCAGAGTTGGCACAGACAGTGTTACTACATCCTCTGAGGTACTACTTGGACAATATTCCAATGAAAATGGCAAGGAAAGGGCAATTAACAAATGAAATGAGACAGGACATTATTCCCATAATTAACAAATGAAATGAGACAGGACATTATTCCCATTAGAAGTATAGGCCTTCCACTTGCTGAAATTGCAAATAAATAAATAAATAAATAAAAAGTATCAGTGAGTACAGTGTCCTACCCAATCCAAAAGCAATTAAAGTGGAAGAAGCTCTGATAGGAAGTGGTCTGGCAGACCCAAAGTCACAACCCAATCAGAAAACAAATTTCTGATTGTCTGCAGCTTGTATGATAGGCACCTCACAGCAGAACAGCTTCAAGCAAAGTTTAACAGTGGTTGAAAAAATCTAGTCTCAGTTTCTACGGTAAAGAGGAGATATTTGTGCTGCAGGTTTGACAGGGTGAGTGGCAGTAAGAAAGCCATTCCTTAAAGGACAAAATTGGGCCTTGAAATACCAGCTGAATGTCTTATGGACCGATGAATCAAAATTTGAAATCTTCGGTTCATCATGCAGGATGTTTATACGTCATCGAGTTGGTTAAAGGATGGTTTTTCAGTGTGTGACACCAACTGTCAAAAATGGAGGAGGAAGTGTGGTTGTCTGGGGTTCTTTTGCTGGAGGCAGAGTTGCACAGAGTAACTGCCATTCTGAATCAAAAGGGTTACCACAGTTTGGCTCTTAGGTCTGCAAAAGGTGGCTAATTTGATAAACCAAAAATCTGAATAAAATTTTGTACACTAAGTGATTTCTTGACTTATTCTTTATCTTTTCTATGCCTTGAATTCATGAAAAATTAAAACATTAAACTGCATGCATTTCCATAAAGACTGAAAAAATTGAGGTGTTCTAAAACTTTTGACTAGTAGTGTGCATGCTGTGGCCACCAGGGGGTGTGCCAGCTCCTCAAACACCTGACACAAACAGGCCTGGACATAAGTTTCAATACGCAATAGGTTTTTATTGTGGGAAACCCTTCCTTTCCAAGCGTTTCCCACGCCATAACCACAAATACAATAAACTGCACACAGCAAAACTTTGTCTTCTTCTTCCTCTCTCTCTCTCTGCCTCCTTCCACCAAGTTTCATCTCCTTCCTCCCATTTCTGGCTCCCTGAGATGAGGCAGGCAGCTTCTTTTATATAAAACCCGGGAGCACTTTCAGGTTAGGCTGGAGCCCAACAAAGTAGGTCTTACCAGTCTCCGCCGCACCCTTGGTGGCACGCACAGAACCCAAATGGACTGAGCCAAAGAATTCCCATGATTCCCTGTTGGAATTTGTGGCACTGCCACAACCCAGGGGGGCTCCCATCTAGCAGTCCAGAGGAGATAATGCACTGTCCAAGCTGTCTCCCCTTTCCTTCCACAGCAAGAGAGCCCCGGCCAGGTAACATATGAAATACAGGCAGATTACATGTCTTGTTCAGGGTCACACAAAAAGAGCTGAACAGGCATCCTTATGTGTTGATGTCCAATTCTCTATTCACTATGTCACACTGGCTGATATCCAGCACTTTATTTTATTCCATCTCTAACAGCACAGAACTAAAGTAAGAAATGGCCTGCAATCCATTATCTCTGGTATAACTGCACCGAGCTTTGAGCTGTCAGAGTTAAGCAACTAAGAGTGAAAATGAGTGCTTTTACTTACGATGTTCATGTTCACTTCAGGATCCAGTTGTCTTTTTTGCCGGTTTAAGGATGCATCTCCCAGAACAACTTCCAAAATTATCAGCACAATGGTGAAAAGACACAGTGACTTCATCTTTGGTCTAGGAAAATGAAAAAAAAAACTTTGTAAGCACAGATCGGAATCTACTTTCTCGTTTTTATTGTAAGAAAAAGGAGCAGTAGAAAGTTTTGCATTGAGGTTTTGCTGGTCAAACGGCCAACATTTTCTGAGTACATTTTTTTTTAATACACTGTTGCCACTCCATCACAGAACATAGTGTACTTCATACATTACACGCTATACTCTTATTTTCCACATTTCAAGCCAACTGTAGGGTAATTTAGAGTCAGCAATTATTCTGGCTTGTACTTTTGCATCTTTGGGAGAAAATTAGAGTGGCCCAAGAAAGCCCACAAGGATCTGAGTAGAGCAAGCAAAATCCATACAGACAGTGATCAGGATGACATGTGAACCATAGAGCCTGGATGCCTGTGCTGACATTGCAAACCACTTTACCAATGGGCCAAACTGATTAACCAATAGCTCTCTTGGATTTTCTACAAAGGAATTTTACTATATAAAGTGTTAAACTGAAAAAAGTGTGTTGTCTTACTTCAAAATACGTGTAGTATTTACTGGTCTCCTGAACATTCTGAGCTTTATAATAAAATGAAAAACACTTTATATTGCTTAAAGAACTAGTTAGATGTGGAGGTCACAAAAAGAGACCACGTATATATATTTTGGTAATCCACTTTTACCCCTTCAGTTCCATCCTTTCTGTGTCAGACACAAGGCAAAAACCATCCCTAGAAGGGAAAGTCCATTGTTTTAGTCACTTTTGGGAAATTAAACACCCTTCAGTTAAAGAACTGGGCTGATGAAAAATAACAGAAACCCTGTTCTGAACAACAATTAAATCCTGTGGCCTGCAGACCCTCCAGGACCATCACTGAGATGTACTAACTATGCATGTGTTCTGTACAGTCAACATTTTGAATTCAGAGTACTGTTCATTTTTTTACCTACTTGAATGAGCCATCTCCAATAATTGCAGAATATCTGAAATGTATCTGTCAAAATTGCACATATACGGCAAGATGACTAAAACTGAACGTGTGAAATCCAAACCTTATGTAAATATTAAGGCACAGCTCAATCCTGTTTGGTTTTAAAATCTCACACTTTTATTAATAAAAATAACAAATATTGATACTAGGTGGGTCAGTTAATCATGTTGTTATCTTGCAGCAGTTTAACAGATAATATTTGGAAGGAAATTAACGAACACACAGTCAAGCACAGAAAAGCCTCAGTAAACATTGACAATGTTCTCTTGCACTGTACTAATGATGAAATGTGAATGTAAACCTGAAGTACATTTTACATTCTAAATAATACTTTGTCATGCACGTAGGATTAGTAAGTGCTTTGATGGGGGTCACTATGGGGACACAGAGGACCAGGGGAGGAAAACTTCCTAGTAAGTAATCTCAACTTCGAACACCTTGCAGTCTGTAAGAAAAAACCACCAGGTAATGTCTGATGATGTCACCCCCTATCTTTGGGGTTCAACAATACATAAAAGATGACGTAGATTGGAAGAGGTCATAATTTGATGCACCACCTTCACGTGCAAAGTGCCAACAAATAATGACACATTTTAGCTTAAAGCTTAATCTTTACGTTTTGCCCAATGGCAAATAAATTGTCCCTGACTCAGTAACATTGTGTATACTCTTTACAACTTTTAACATTTACGGCCCTTTCTCTGTTATCATTTTATTTTCAAACATGGCACAAGAAAGTGTGTTTCTACAACAAACTCTGTTCATTTGTAAACTCAGTTGGCGATGTTATATTGGCCCTTGTGAGCAAGTGTGTGAGTGTGCCCTCTGATGGACTGTCACCATGACCAGGGTTGGCTCCCATTTTAAACCCAATGATACTGGAACACTAATCAGATCCTTGTAACCTTGAACTGGATAAGTGAGTTCAAAAATGGCCAGACTGAGAAAATATAGTATCACCATTTACTCATATTGCCAAAACTGAAGACATATTCCTGGATTTAACTGGGTGAAAACAGAAGACTGGAAAGTATAACTTTCACAAAGAATCTAAAAACCAAAAGAAAAAAGTAAGTGTATTTTATCTTGATTAATTAATAGTGTCTATTTGGTCATCTAAGCAGAATACTTCTGATATTTTAAGACAAACTCATTTTATATACAACATTAAATATGTTGCACATTTTGTCAGCTTTTCTGTTCTTTCTTTGCTATCTTAATAATGACAGTCACATTACTCATTTTACATTTTTTCTAATTAACTATGTTGCATTTAAGATGGTATATTGGTTAGCACAGCTGCCTCCCAGTACCAGAATCCTCCATTCAGTTTATGTTCCAGTCGCTATGTGCAGTTGGCATATCCAACCTGTGTCTATATGGGTGCTTCTCCAGATCCTGCTGTTCTCATTGCACATCCCAAAATACATATGCGTTACATTAATGGGTGGCACTGAACTGGCCTGCTGTGGGCGTGTGAGTGAGTGTGCCATGAACCTAGACTGTCATACCACCCAGGGGGCTGGTTCCTGCTTTACACCCAAAGCTAATATGGTAGGTGCTGGTCCATCTGCCCTGAACTGAATTAGGAAGATTTGAGAATACAGAGAGATAAAATGTTCCCATATAATAAACAAAAATGGAGCCAATATTGGTTGTTTTGTAGTTCCCATTTGAAAGCCTTGTTCCTACATGAGGCTAAACATTAGCTGGGACTCTATCATACCTCACCCTTTGGACTGTGTCACTGAACATGCGATAATTCACATGGTGACATCATCCTCCAGACAAAACGTGGACCCATTAAAAGAATGACTTGCCCAGTAAACCATACATTTTATTATAAAGTTATAATCCTACTCCCTGTGTTAAATAATACGAAAAGCCTGACTTCTAAATAATACAGACCTGGTGTAACAGTAATTTGGACTAAGTTGACTTTGCTTTTGCATAGCAAGTAAATTTGCTAATGGTCTTTAAAAACCACTGGTGTGGTACTTCTATCTATCTATCTATCTATCTATCTATCTATCTATCTATCTATCTATCTATCTATCTATCTATCTATCTATCTATCTATCTATCTATCTATCTATCTATCTATCTATCTTCTGTGTGTCTTACACTATAAAAAAATGTTACATTTATTGTAAAAAAAACTGGCAGAAACTGTGGTTTGCCAGAATTTTAATGTAAAAAATAAGGTGACAATATTTTAGGTGTACAGTTAACAACTTTATATAAACAACTGGTTTTTGTTTACATTACAATAGAAGCAAAACCATAACCTGAAATCCATGCACTACAATATATACACTAATCATTAAACTGTTAAAAGATGCTGTCAGAAACACAGACCAGCATATAGTTTGCATTAGTAAAATAACAACACTCAATAGCAAACATGTTATGCCATTTAATTTTATACATTGAAAACAATTCAATGTTTAATGATATTATGGTGCATTGTCTGGCGGAAAAGTGAAGATTGCTTTTGCGGTATATGATGTCATACAAGTTTGCCAGTTTATTGAAAGCCACCCACCATAAATCGGCTTCAATAACCTCAGAAAACTTTCAGTACTTGGGAAAAAATAAATCCACTAACTGTTTAAGTTTTTTTCGCCAGTGTACAAAGGTATGCAGTTCACCAGGAACAATATGGTAAAGGGGGTGATTTCTTATGCAAACTGTAATGCAAATTTGGAAATGTGTGCCAAGAAAAAAATGCAGAAAATGTTTAAGTTCTGAAAAACTGCATCATACTCTATATGGCAACCACACAAACTTATTTTGCCTCTAGTGCACATTAATTAAAAGTAATACTGAAGAAACGGCTACATAAAGCAAATACTTATGATCATTCTGAGTTAAATTAATGGAAGGTAGCTGTTTAAAATTAAAGAATAAATATTCTTGGTAACCATGTGACGGTGTATTAGTGCAAACCACACACAAAACAACGAACAGCAACTTTTCTTTAAATAGCCCAATGCAGTAAAATGGAAGGTATATAATATGATGTCCTTTCTGAAGGCATTATCTCGTTCTTTGGTGCAAATATTATCATATTTTAACAGGAAAAGAATATATCTTTTATGTGTTAACAATGTAAAAAATATGATATTGGTCTGTACGTTTCATTTCAGTGTTACTGAAACTGTGATTACCATTTTACAGTTTACCTTCACTATTTTTAACAGTTTTACACTGTAAAATTAATAGCCATTTTTTACAGTGTATTGGTGAAGATTTTTTGTCCATACAGTAAGGAAGATCCAAATTAAAAACAAATTTCAAGTTTTTTGGGGTTTTTTGCTCTTTAGTAGAGAAGCACAAAAAGTGTTTCCATAAAGGTATGCACAAAAGGAGTTGTAATACATTCTGAATAATTCAGAAATAAACACCAAAAAACATCCTCTGAATGATAACAATAAACGTCTTTAGAGTAATAATGTTGCCCCGCTGTCAGTTTACTTCTACATTCACCAACCAGCATGCCAGAGACTGGCTGACCTCATTGCTGCATGTTGATGCAAGTGTCTTTGAAATCTTAGTTAATGATATGTTACCGACTACTATATATTTTTAAAAAGTGTTTTCTGCCATAAAACTATTTAAACAGTTTAGATTTTTTGATAAAATTACTATTCATTTGATATAATTACCTTTTGGAAATAAATAAAGAATATATATAAAAACCTACTTTTGTCAATAACTGGCTAGTGTGAGAACGAGTATGGTGCTAGTCATAGCGAGGCTAAAATAGAATGGAGGGAGCCCACTGCAAAAAGAAGACATCCTCATAGTCAGAAGCCTGAGTGGTCACCAGAGAGAAGAACGTTCTGCTTTAGTTCACCTGGCTAAGATGGCCATACTCAGCAGTCTGAATCCAGCAGCCCAAGTTCATGTCCTACACCTCTGAGTGAGAACATGCAACTGTGAGAGGCACCGTCCAAGTGAAATTCTCAGCTTTGACATTTGTAATGCATTGACATACTGAACGTTAGAAACAAGGATCCTCCGGTTTTTTGTCCAATCATTTTTTAATCCTAATATGGACACAGGACATTAGATTAAGGACATGCCAATTTGCTTTTCAACATCTCAAAAGAGCACACCTACCCATTAAAGATGCACTCATCATTTCCTCAAAAACTGGAGTTTTCTATTTTTTTTCACCAACAATCCTGAGTAGGAATACATCTGTTTAAAAATGGATGGATATAGTGGGAGGAGGATACCACAGGCAGCCAATGACTACTGACATAAAATCACACCTATCCACAATAGAGTAGACCTTATCCCTGCTACTTCTTCTTGTTATTTTTTTTTACTTTATAACCCTGAGCAGGAATACATATGCTTGGAAATGAATAGTTTTCGTGGGAGGAGGAAATCACAAGAATAATGACATAGCCAATAACTATTAGTGTAAAGTCACACTGGTGCTCACAGCAAGGGAGTGTACATACCAACCTTGGTCATCTGAACTATCATTTTAATGCAAATCCCGCACCCTCCCCAAATTAGAAGTGAATGTTACAGCCAGCATAAACATATATCTCCTTCCATAATTATAGCATCATTGTAGGCTCTCTATAAAATGTTGTCTTGCCTGTTGTGCAAGCACAAATAACAAATTCACTTCTTACTTCCCAAAAGTCCTTTTGCTAGTATGGGGCCAAAGGCCAACAAATCCATATGGCAGCTAATTTCTGCCTACTCACTCTCCGCACCATCGCATTCTCAGACTTTTTCATCACTCTTCTCAACTACTTTGTTTACTGATAAGGAATTCCAATGTAAGCAGAACAGGGACAAATATGTTTTCATGTTCCAATTTGTCACTTGCACCTAGAAATGTGTACATCTAAATGGAAACAAAAATATTAACAAATACTTTAAACATCACTGTATTTTTTACAAACCCTAGAACAGTACTGAACTCAGGTTATGAAAAGCCAAATTTAGGATTGAGAAACTATTTTCCGGTGTGTATTACAAACAGTGGGTTTTCTCACAGTTAACTTTTTTCTTCCCGTATTAAAATGACTCCTTCATTTTCACACACAAATCAGGATTGCGAATGAAGATCCTGTCAGAGGAGAAATAGGAGCAAGGCAGGGACCATCCCTCGATTGGACTCTAGTCCTTCACGGTTTGCACTCACACATAATTGGCCAAATTAACATCTTCTATCAACCAGTACTCCGGAAAGTTATTTTCCCTAATCTTTTACTTGTGGATAAAAGATAAATATTTTCTTTATTCGTTTACTATAACATTTTCAATGATTCGTCGTTTTTTGGTGTAGCACCTTTCACAGTTTTAACTACTGGCTTCACAACTATGAGCAATAAGTAGCACTGGCTTCCTGAATAAGACTGGATTAAACAAGCAGAAAACTAGATTGCTGTACAGTAAAACGCATCACAGTCAGAACAAACAAACTTAACAAAAACTTGTTAGACAATGTACATACTATAATCAAACAATGAGCAAAAACTAATATTTAGTATGTCTATAACAGAGCAGAGAAACAAGCTGGCACACTGGTTATTAGGCCTGCTGCCTCTGTCTGTGTGGTGTTTTCAGGTTTTCCCTGTGTCTGTGTGGGTTTTCCTGGAGGACTTTGGTTTTCCAGCCACATCCCAAAGACATGTTATTTCGAATAGTGACTCCAAATTAGCCTGACTGGAATTGAGTGTAGGTCTGGAAGTAAATGTGCTCTCTGATGGATGACAAAACCTTGAGGGATGGTTCCTTGTGCTGGGAGGG
Organism: Erpetoichthys calabaricus; assembly: GCF_900747795.2. Lineage (NCBI taxonomy): Eukaryota > Metazoa > Chordata > Cladistia > Polypteriformes > Polypteridae > Erpetoichthys > Erpetoichthys calabaricus. The sequence goes on along the minus strand of NC_041395.2, from coordinate 261,386,418 downwards.
AATGAGTTGTGTCTGGAAATTAATAGAAGGATGAATAATTAAGCAGAATGGTGGCACTGCAGACTTGCATGCCTCCTCCCAGGTTTTGCCCTCAGTTTGATTCCTGCTTTTATGTTTTCTGTATTTATTGTTGGTTGTTTGGTTTCCTCCTGCAGTCCAGATATTTACTGTTGGATTGACTGGTGAGTGTACCTGTAAATTGTTGAGTCTGTACTTCAGCGTACTCTGCAGTGTTCTGAAATACTATCCAGGGTTGTTTTCTGTCTCGTACCTACAGCTCAAAGAATAATGGCTCCCTGAAAACAGATCACTTGGTAAAAGCTCTTTCAGAGATATTACTTACGAATACAACGGTTTCACTGCCATTCCACTCCTTTTTAACCTAGAAACGTTCTTAACAATTTATGAAACTAAAATTAACTTTCACTCTCATTGTCTTTTGTTCCTCTGTGGATCTATTCCAAGAACTCTTAGGGTTTATGTTTCAGGCAGTTCAAATTTCCCATAAATCATGCAAAATTAATACGAATGCCCTGGTGGGCAACAACTCCCACCCCCCTCAAACATGGACGAACTAATACGACGCGGACTAACACCCGTAGATTAATAGATTCCGACAACATTTCTGCTATTAAATACCTACGTTATAATAAGTACTGAATACTCTTTAAAAATTAAAAAACATTTCTAAATAGAACCCGGCGGGATTTGAAGCCGATCAGCCCATGCGGAAGAGAAGTGTCGCCCTTCAGTTCCTTCAGGTCGTGAGCACGCAGTTCGCCGAGAACTGACAGCTTTATTTTGGTGTAGAGAGCCCCTCACAGATGACTGCCAACCTCGACTTTCAAACAGTTGTTCTTAAGGGTTCTATAAGGTTATTTTAATTGTTCGTTAGGTGCTATAAACGAATAGCAGCTGCTCTATGAAATACAGCGTGACGATTTCAAGTCCAACTTTCCGTGCGAAGTTCAGATTTGAGAAAGTGACAAAATGCGACACGTTGTCGGACCGATGAAGATCATTACGTGATGAAAGCAAATAACTAAACTGATCTGTTATAATTAAAAACATAATCGAAACGAGCACACTCACTCCAAACTGAAAATAATGAGACGCTGTCTCCCCATCAGGCGACTGACGTAGAAGTACTAAAAAGGTGATGTAAACCACAGGCCCGCCCCGCGGAAAACAAGACACAGCACTGAAAACAAAGATACAGTAGAAAACGATTAAACGTATCAGACGATATATCGTATACCTCCCGAGGTCCACACACGCCCCGCTGCACTAGACACGATCGGCGGTACCTTTGAGCTGCTTGCGACACGGACGCTGATTCTGCTGTGGTGGGATGACCGTCTGAATTTGGACGCAGCCTTGGAAGTGACAGTAGCCAGAGTCGCGCGCGTGTGATCAGCCGGTGCGGGTGACAGTGACGTAACAGCCGGCAGCCCTTCTCTCCAGTATCCGAAGTGCAATACTTCAAGAGAAGGAGCAAATAGTATACTAACGTAAGACAACTTCATAATCTAAATAAAATTATACCCATCACGCTTATACTAACGCAAGTTATTAACGTCCAATTAGAAAGGATTTTGAACAACAGCCACGGTTGCTCGTCCCGCCACTCGTTTTATCGATCTGCCCAAGAGTAGAAATCTGTGCAGCATATACTCTACCTTTATCCTTGGACCGATGCGGCCGGTGCTGTTATGTAGGTCTCGAAAAACGAAGCCAGGTATTTATCACGGGCTGATCACCTCCTTCAGGATCCAGCCTCCAGTTATCTTATCACGCCCACTTTAGCAAACAAAAACTTAACTCAAATCTTTGGACATGCCACCGTGTTACACTGTCTGTTTCGCCATGCAAATATTAATTATTAATAAATGAAAAAAAATATTTGTATTCCCCCATCCATTTACCCCTAACTTCAATTTCAGGCCATCGCTATGTATAAAAATTAAATGAGATACAGTATTTGATTAAATGTCAGCGTTAACAGGTTAGTTTAAAACCAGAGATCAAATTATAGTCCAGGTTTCTAGCTGCTAGTGGCTGTGTGTGCTTGGTGTCCTGTCTAAGCCTGGTTCCTGCCTTATGCCTTTTGCTGATAGGATGCGCTCCAACTGTCCAAGATCATGGAACAGAAAAATCGGGTTATTAAAAAAAAACAAAAAAAAACTAATGTTTCAAAATAAAGTCTCATGATCTAAATCACATGGCTGCTCCTTTTACAGTTTCAGTCAAAAGGAGTTTCATAGTTGAATGTTGTGGATAATTCAGAATTTGTTGTCATCTTTAACCCATATATGGTGTCCTCCTGTTGCGTATTGCTGTAATAAGAGGCTGAGCAAAGTACATCAGACTTCCCCATTCCTCAGCAAAACTCTCCCTGTCATCCTTAAGGAATTTACTGGCCGACTTGAGAAATGTTATGTCCAAATTGTACTTTTTTTACTTGCAGTATTTGGTTCCTTAGTTGTCATGGATAACCCCAAGAGTAAAGAAGAAAAAGCTCTTCAAGGGTTACTAAGGTATGGTGGCTGCAATTCAGAACAGGTCATCCACCTGAAGCTAAGCATGTTTTGGCCTGCTAGTACTTGGATGGGAGACCATCTTGGAAAAGCTTAGGTTGTTGTTGGAAAAGGTGTTTGTGAGGCCAGCAGGGGGTGCTTACCTGGTGGTCTGGGTGTGTTTCCAAATGCCCATGTGCAGTGATGGGAACACTGTGCTGTAACAATTGGCACTGACCTTCAGATGAGACATAAAACCAAGGTTCTGACCTTCCATGATCAAAAAAGATCCCCAGGTGTCTTTAAAAAGGAGAAGGGTGTGCTCCCGATGCCCTGGCTAAATTGTTCATTACTGCTTTGTCATTTCTGGCCCCCTAATCATCCCCTGTCTCTAACTGGCTAACTATCTCTTTCCCTGTACTTCACCACCTAATAGTTAATGTTTAGTGAGCATACAGGCACAAGAATGGCTGCCATTGCGTCATCCAAGTGGATGCTGCAAATTGGTGGTGGTTGAAGTGGCTCCCCATTGCCTATATAAAGCACTTTGAGTAGCTAGAAACATATCAAAGTTTGGGGACCATCTGGAAAGCACAGGTAAGCTGACTAGTTCCACCCCCAGCAGGCAAGAAAGGGCGTTGTCGCTAACATAGTCTCATGTTCTTTGTCTGTATGTGGCAGGGTGTTCAGACAATTACAAACTACAAGCCCAACCCACACAGCAGAGATGGTGATGCCTCCCTTCTGGATGAGCTGAACAACTTCTTTGCACGGTTTGAGGCGCAGAACAAAGAGCTTGCGAGAAAAGCAACACCTCCCTCCATTGACCAGGTACTCTGTCTCTCCATAACTGACGTAAAGAGGACTCTATCCAGAGTCAATCCACGCAAGGCTGCAGGACCTGACAACATACCTGGTTGTGTGCTCAAAGAATGTGCCGATCAACTGGCTGGTGTCCTCACAGACATCTTCAACACATCTCTGAGCCAGTCGTCAGTCCCAGCATGCTTCAAGTCGACCACCATTATACCAGTGCCAAAGAAGTCATCAGTGACATGCCTAAATGACTACCGACCAGTTGCACTCATGCCAATCATAATGAAGTGCTTCGAAAGGTTGGTCATGTCACGCATAAAGACTAATCTCCCTGCCTCCCTTGACCATCTTCAGTTTGCATACCACTCAAACAGGTCAACTGAGGATGCCATATGCTCTGCCCTTTACCTCTCCCTGACATATCTGGATAAAAAAACACATATGTCAGGATGCTATTCATAGACTCTAGCTCTGCCTTCAACACAATCATCCCTCCAAAGCTGGTTGTAAAACTGAGCAGGTTGGGCGTGAACACCACCTTCTGCAATTGGATCCTGGACTTCTTGACAGAGAGGCCCCAGTCAGTTCAGATGGGCTGCAACACTTCCAGAATCATCATACTGAGCACTGGAGTACTGCAGGGCTGTGTGCTTAGTCCACTGCTGTTCACCCTGCTGACTAACGACTGCACAGCCATTCACAACACCAACCACATCATCAAGTTTGCGGATGATACGATGGTGCTGGGACTGATAAGCAGGGATGATGAAACAGCATACAGAGATGAGGTGGAACGGCTGTCTGCATGGTGTGAAGACAACAATCTATCTCTCAATGTCAACAAGACAAAAGAGATAATTGTGGACTTCAGAAAATCACGTCCTGCCCACATCCCACTCAGCATCAATGGTTTAGGTGTGGAGACTCTTAGGAGTACCAAGTTCCTCGGTGTGCACATAACTGAGGAACTTACATGGACACATAACACCTCATCACTAATCAAGAAAGCCCAGCAGAGACTGCACTTCCTGAGGCGACTGAAGCAAGCAAGTCTTCCCCCTTCCATCCTCACCATGTTCTACAGAGGCACCATTGAGAGTGTTCTGACCAGCTGCATCACTGTCTGGTATGGCAACTGCAACATATCCGACCGCAAGCGCCTGCAAAGGATAGTGAAGACAGCAGAGAACATTATCGGGGTGCCTCTCATTTCACTACAGGACGTATTTTACAAACGCAGTGTCCGCAAGGCCTGCAGCATTGTTCAGGACCCCTTACACCCCTCACATGGACTTTTCACACTTCTGCCATCCAAGAGAAGATACTGCAGCATCAAAGCCAGATCTGCCAGGCTGCAGGAGAGTTTTTACTCCCAAGCTGTTAGACTCCTTACACCAGGCTGCCCCCTGGGACCTTCCACACGGCCTCAACCACCTCTAAAAACAGAACTTTTATACATGTACATGTACACTGTCCTTCAAAGACGAGTGTGCAGGTAGAAAAGAACTGAAAATCTCATACTGACCTTTAAGTATTTTGACACTCTTGATATCCTTCTGCTATGAAACATTCTGACCTGTCATTGTTTACACGTTGTGAAGGACAGCCGGGTCCCATGCCTGGCAGGGACGCCCCTGCTGCATCTGTTCCGGGGGAGCCACCATGGGCAGCTCAATACCTCCCCCGGGACGCTTGGTGGCAGCCTCCCTGGTGGATGATGATTCCCCAGCCTGGCGCAAGGCTCCATGGGAGATGGAGTCCTCTACAGCCTGGTTGGGGGCTTGGATGGCCGCCAGGGGGAGCTGCATGGACTTTCCAGCCCAGCTGGTCGACTCGTCAGCCCCACCCAGAAGGTCAATTGGGACCAGGTAATCAAGCACCTGGAACGCTTCCGGGTGGGGTATAAAAAAGGCCAGCCACCACCACTTGAGAGAGCCAGAGTCGGGAGGACGACGACGACGACGACGACGACGACGACGACGACGACGACGACGACGACGACGACGACGACGACGACGACGACGACGACGACGACGACTACTGAGCCTGAGCCGGAGCCGGAGCCGGAGGAGGAGGAGGAGTGGTGGTGGTGGTGAGGTGGATAGAGAGAGAGAGAGAGTAATTGTGAGTGTATTTGGGACTGTGTTGGGCCTGTGGGACACGGGGAAGACGTGCCCCACGGCTGAAGAAATAATAAAGTGTGTTTTATTTAAGTACGTGCCTCTGCCTGAGTCTGTGCCGGGTCGGGCGCTATATAGCGCCTTTTACAACGTCTTAAACAACTATTAGCATACGCTGATAATTTCTGTATTATCTATATCTATTATTTATTATTTATTTATTATATTACATATCTTACACATCAATATTGCTGCTACTTCTTTGTCTTGTCATTGCACAATGTATTGTCTTGTTTGTGTTTTAATTTTAAATTTAAATTTTAATTCTATTTTTAATTTATTATTTGCACGTCATGTTGTTACACTGTGGACCCTGAACTTCGCAATTTAGTCTATCTGTATACTTGTATATGGCTGAGATGACAATAAAGTTCACTTTGACTTTGATGTTCCTTCCACAGTACTGAACCATTGCCAGGAAAAGATGCCTAATCCCACCCCCACCATGTGATCTAAACCACACACGCCAAGGCCTGGGCTGATGTTAATAGGGGGCTGAAAGTAGGAAGGCATCTTTTGATCCGGAATAGAGGAAGAGACGGAGCTCTCAGCACCATCTTATCAGCATCATAGGGCCTCGGGCAAAGTAATGACAGCAAAACAGAAACATATGTAGGCATCAGAAACATCATGGGCCCCTGTGATTCTGGGGTCCATGCCCAGTGCCCATTGTGCCCTGCACTGAAGCAAAGATGTGTATGTGAGAGGTACTGAAAAAGCTTTTGTTCCATCGTTTTGGGTATTTTATCTAGCAGGATCTGTCATTTAATGGGCTGTGGCCACTTTGGTACCCCAATAATTACACCTACCTGTATGTCCACAAGCTATATATATGTAATTTATCATTATTTTTATTATTATTATTGAAAACAAACAAGAAATGGAAAACATACAGGGGTGTTCACAATGATTGTTAGAGACTCCTGGTGTCAGGTACAGAATACTCACCATATTATATATATTATTTTATATTAAAAGTGAGGAATGACTAGCAGTCAATTACAGATCTGTATAATCTAAGGTTGGACCACCCCAGTTCTTTAATATTAGTCTAAAGCCTGGCTGCCATTTCAAAGACAGCAATTGAATAAAGGCTGGCGTTATGATTGGAGCTGCCAAGATGGAGCAACTGCACAGCAGTTTCAGAAGGTCTAAGATAAACTACAAACTGTATCTCTTGGGTTATCCTCCAGAGAAAGAGCATCCACAGAGGTGAGTTCCTACGTACCAGCTGAAGGAGTTGCCATCCATGTTTGTTAGCTTTCCACACCCCCTAAATTGAATTGATGTTTGGATGGTAAGAAGGTGTTTTTTTTGTCAATTTTAGAGGGATACTGGACTACTCACTATAACAGCTAGAAATGAATCCTGCTGCTTAGGAGGATCTGATCTCTTTATTCTTAATGCACCGCACCCCATATATTCATATACTGTATGCACAAAGTGCAAGGTCTGAAACAAATATTTAAATCTTTCTGGCTTCATTTGCTTAGGTGTGACACTTCTAAGAAGACCTCCCATAATGTACACCATGGCAAGCAGTACCAGTGTGCCATTAATTGTTTGATTTGATTTCTGAATTGTTGTCAGAAGGGTGTTATGTTTGATAGATATTGACTGGAAGTGTTTCCTAATTCAGTGTTTACACCCAACATCCCACATAAAATACATGAAGTCCAACGTGTACCTGACACAATAATAATGCAATTCATTGAAAAAGTGCAAAAGCATATAGTATTGCACAAGCTATCAGCCAGTTCTGTATAGACCATATGCTTATTTAGAAAATATCATACAATACTGGCACTCTGTTCAGGGCTCTACAACCTCAAATGTGGTTTGAATTAACTATTGAATGAATGAAACATACCATTTTGTACTGGTGTTAGTCTGGAAAATCATGAGCTTGTGACTTTTTTTGTAAACAATCCACTTCACTAGTTGTCTTCCAGTAAAAAAATCAGTGACTTGTTACAGATGGTTACAAAAGCATTTTTTGAGTAATATTAACCGGTATAGAGATGACATCCTGTTTTGTAACCATTTACGCCAATGTGAGCCCAATCTATTACTTTATATTTTGATTTCACAAGAGAATAAGCCATTTTTGATAATCTTATCATAAACACTTGATGTCTTCTACTCTGTAGGAAAGACTACTTTATACCAATGAAGACTGGTGGAGCAGGCATGTATTTTCTGTCTCACTTATCCAAATCAGCATTGTAGGGACTTGTTAAAAAGGTGCAAGGTGGGAACCAAATCTGAAGTGGGTACTAGTTCTTCATAGATTACACACACATGCACACAGACTCACATCAAGCCAGCTTAGGGTCTCCAACAAACCTAATCTACAGATCCTGCATATGTGGCTGGAAAACTGCACTGAAGTGAATATCTTACCCAGGCAGGTGATGGGGAACATGAGTATTCCACACAAGCATGGCCAGGCTGCCATTCATACTCAGGAGCTGTGGCCAGCAACATTAACCACTGCACCTCTCAACTGTGTGAATAATTACCAAAAACGGAAAGAAATGTTCAGTCGAAAAATTAACTAATGGGGTTGTTCACACTATTTAAGGAAATATCTCTCTATTATATAAAAAAATCTTAGGATGAGACTAGACTTTTTCAGAGAGACGAGACAGGCCTTTTTCAGAGAGATAATTTCAAATCCCACGAGATAAGACTTTGTGTCAAGAGATGAATTGAAAACCGAACAGGTCCAAGCGGGGGCGGAAATAAAAGACAAACAGTATTAGAAGGAAAGACAAAGAGTAGAAGTCAAAGTAGAAGGTCGTAAAGAGGTTCAAAAGCATTGGAGCGATACACATGCGGAGCAGGTTAGAGATTATGAAAGTCTCAAAAAACTGATAGTAAAGATCACATTAGCACTAAGAAATGGAAATTATTACTCAGTGAAATAACGGAACAGCGAAAAGAGATCGAATACATCGACACAGGTGATATGACAAAAGTATGTAGATATTGTTTGGATTTAAAGTTTAAGTCGGAGACTTGTAGATCGTCAAATTCGTGTTGCCATCAGGGAAAAGTAGTGTTTCTTTCCAATGAAGAGGTGCATCCGCGAGAATTAAAAGATTTGTTATTTGGTGAAAGTGAAATCCACAAACACTACTGTACAGGCAAAATATCCAAATCTACAATAATCTGTTCGTGTTCGCATCATTCAATGCTCAAAATGTAGATTTACACGATTCAGGACTATATGCTATGAGAATCTGTGGTCCCGCAACAATTAAAGCTACTACAAGTTTAATTTCAAAGAAACCACAATTCGGTCAGGTGTATATTTATGATCATGGAGAAGCGATGCAACATAGAATCAAAAGAGTTAAACGATTGGACGTATTAGAAATTCTACAGCCAATAATGAATACAAATACATACGTCCAAAAGTATCGCACTTTACACGAAATGAATCTGAAAAATACGGACAAAGAAGTTTTCTTGGATTTCTATATGAATCCGAAAGATCACGCTCGCATATATACTACATCTCTTATATATATTTTTCTTCTGGTTCGTCCTGCTTCCACTTCAAAACCAGTCCCGCCCACACGCAGTTGACATGGTATTTTTCCATTTCTCGATTCCTATTCGTCCTCTTCCATGTCATGCACTATACTGGCCTGCTGAGCGTAATACATCCAACAAGTACTTGAGGTGCTGCCACAACGGTAAAGTAGCTTTACCATCTTTGCAGGAGCCACCTGTGTCTTTACAACAGCTTCTTACACAGCGAACATCAGAAGCTAAAATTATCATGAACACATTCGAGAATGCAAATCTTCTCTAGCGTTTGCTTCCATGGGTGCACAGATAACTCAACCTCCTGGCCACGGACCATACTGTTTTAAAATACACGGGCAAATTTATCACCAAATCTCTCCACTATATGCTGTTTTTGACACAGCGCAAGCTACTGAAGTACGATTACAAAATAAAGCAAACTCTGCATGCAGCGAAAATTTACTTCTCCAGCTAGATTCCATGCTCAGAACCATCAACCCCTTCGCTAAATCATACAAACACATGCATGAAATCGCTCAGTCCAATCCAACAGCATCTGTATGAATGGTTTTCAAGGAAACCCCTAGGCAGGATTTACGATGATACAATTCCCGGACAGGTCACACTGATGTTGCAGCGATTTTCATCGGAGAAGATGGCGAAACGCCTGCCGAAAGGGACATTTGCATCTATCCCATAGGCAACTTCTGCAAACAGATTTCCAAGCTCAATATGAATTGTGATCCTATGGTTTACCCACTTTTATTCCCTTATGTAGACATTGGCTGGCACAAAGATTTACAACATGTTCCCGATAAAAGAACCGCCAAGCGAATAAGGCTTACTCAATGCCAATTTTACGCATACAGATTAGCAATGACGAATACATTTAGTATTTTGCACTCCAGCGGAAAACTATTCCAACAGTACGTCATAGATGCGTATGTTAAAACAGAGGGCGCGCGTCTCAACTATCTCAGATTACATCAACAAAATCTGTGCGTGGAACTATCAGACGCACTGCAAGCAAACACTGAAAATGACAACGTGTGTGTAGGCAAAATGATCATATTACCGTCCACATTTCCAGGAAGTCCAAGATACATGCAACAAAACTATCAGGATGCCATGGCCATAGTACGAAAATTCGTAAAGCCTGATTTATTTATCACTTTCAAATGTAATCCTACTTGGCCGGAAATTCTACATGCACACTGCATCTTTCAAGAAGTATTTATTTATTCTTGATTTCTGAATTTCTTTCTCACCGTTTTCCATTCCTATTCTTACACCGCTGTATGCTGTGGTGGGCGTCGGCTAGTATTATATATAATATATAACACCATCCAACCTCTGCTCCTTAGGGACAAGCTGACAGAGGTGAGAGTAGATTCATACCTGGTGGCGTGGATCGTGGACTATCTTACAGACAGATCTCAGTATGTGCGTCTCGGGAACTGCAGGTCTGACATTGTGGTCAGCAACACAGGAGCACTGCAGGGGACTGTACTTTCTCCGGTCCTGTTCAGCCTATATATATTAGACTTCCAATACAACTCAGAGTCCTGCCACGTGCAAAAGTTCGCTGACAACACTTCAATCGTGGGCTGCATCAGGAATGGACAGGAGGAGGAGTATAGGAACCTAATCAAGGACTTTGTTAAATGGTGCAACTCAAACCACCTACAACTGAACACCAGCAAAACCAAGGAGCTGGTGGTGGATTTTAGGAGACCCAGGCTCCTCATGGACCCCGTGATCATCAGAGGTGACTGTGTGCAGAGGGTGCAGACCTATAAATACCTAGGAGTGCAGCTGGATGATAAATTGGACTGGACTGCCAATACTGATGCTCTGTGCAAGAGAGAACAGAGCCGACTATACTTCCTTAGAAGGCTGCTGCAGATGTTCTATCAGACGGTTGTGGCGAGTGCCTTCTTCTACGCGGTGGTGTGCTGGGGAGGCAGCATTAAGAAGAAGGACGCCTCACGCCTGGACAAACTGGTGAGGAAGGCAGGCTCTATTGTAGGCATGGAGCTGGACAGTTTTTCATATGTGGCAGAGTGACGGGCGCTGAGCAGACTCCTGTCAATCGTAGAGAATCCACTGCATCCACTAAACAGTGTCATCTCCAGACAGAGGAGCAGCTTCAGCGACAGACTTCTGTCAATGTTTTGCTCCACTGACAGACCGAGGAGATCGTTCCTCCCCCACACTATGCGACTCTTCAATTCCACCCGTGTTTGGGTAAATGTTAACATTATACAAAGTTATTATCTGTTTTACCTGCATTTTATCACTCTTTAATTTAATATTGTTTCTTTATCAGTATGCTGCTGCTGGAGTATGTGAATTTCCCCTTAGGATTAATAAAATATCTATCTATCTATCTATCTATCTATCTATCTATCTATCTATCTATCTATCTATCTATCTATCTATCTATCTATCTATCTATCTATCTATCTATCCATATATATAAAATCCCTATGTGCGTCCAGGTGTCTGTGTGTGTGTGTGTCTTCTGGTGAAGTGCGCATGCACGGGGTTTCTGGTGCGATGCGCGATATTACTGTCAGAGAAAATTAGAGGCATTTTACGGAAATACAAACCAGTATTACTGCGAGAGGAAATTAAAGGTACACAATACAGTGATGCATATTACAGCCGCATACAAGCCAGTATTACTGTCAGAGGAGATTAAAGGCATATTACCGACGCGCACGCCTGTATTACCGCAAGAGAAAATTAAAGGTATATTACGGACGTACAAGCCAGGATATCCTTCAATAAGGGCGCACACAGGCATCCTTCAATAAGGGCGTGCCAAGCTCAATTGAGGTCGCCCTTTTGAAGCTCACCTTTTTGTGCGCGCCCTTATTAAATAGAGCCATACAAGACAGTATTACTGTCACAGAAAATTAAAGACACACAATACACGGTGGCAGCCCACAAAGAACGGTCAGATCAGCAAGTAAACATCAACAAAAGAAAGGCTGAAAGAAAGAAAAATACGACCAACAAAAAGAATGAGGTCAAAGTCCCTTGCCATTTAATATAGACTGTTCCTACTAATGTTTATGCATTACTGTTCTAGCGCCCGTTATTGTAATGGGCTAAATGACTAGTCTATCTATAATAAACCAACCAATGATGAATTGTCAGCCATAATAGTTTCGAAAGACGGCAATTTCAAAGACAGAGTTAATATTCGTGTTTATCCAAAAGCACAGCATGATTCGTCGCAAGCAGCAGATCTGGGAAATGACGAGCATGTAGGGCCCGTACGGGGGTTAGAGAGCAAAGTGAGCAGGGGGCAGAGCCCTCAGTAACTTAAAATAGTCATATTTGTTGATATTAAGCAGCTTTTCTAGTTACATTGATATAATTCTCTTATATGTCACTGTAGCTGTGCTACCTGTCAAAGACATGTTGAAATCTAATCTGTCTGACACACTAACACTGAGGACTTTCAGCCAATGAATTATTCAGCAGAAGTGTGTCAAGAAATGGTACTAGGGTTCCTTTATACCAACAGCAATATGCCTGCATAACACCTCTCTGTGAGAGCCAAGTCAGAACTGTTTTTCTTTTGAATTGCCTTGCTTTATAGTCATTTTGGAGTGTGTATATTTATTTGTTTGTTTACTTATCTACCTATTCTTATATATCTATTTATTTAAGGAGCTTCTGTAAAAAGCTAAATGTCCCCCTAGCGGAAATAAAATTCTATCTATCTATCTATCTATCTATCTATCTATCTATCTATCTATCTATCTATCTATCTATCTATCTATCTATCTATCTATCTATCTATCTATCTATCTATCTATCTATCTATCTAAATAAATGGAAATATATGGCGTAATCGGTAAGAGTTCATTCAATGACTTATTTTTTTGAGCATAACTAACATGTGACTCATCTTGACTCTGGTGTGTTGTGGTTGGGGTATCTGACTTTAAAACACAGTTTACTGTACCAGTTCAGCATGTTTGAACTGTAATTACCATAATGATATATTTGGCTTGTCAAATATGTAATCATCATCATCATCATATATCTGTTTATTATGCCTCCTTCAATGTTCAGCTTTTACTTCCTACTGATCATTACTCACCTGAGATTTTCCCTATTATTCAGTTTCCTTATATTTCCATAGACAATTTTCTTGGTGAAAAGCTAAAAACATGAACAACTTCTGATCATCAAAAACATGTAATGCCCATATAGAAAATAGACAGGGAAATGTTACTTATATTACTGATCTTAGAGACAGTGCTCATTCATTTTGGAAGCTGCACAATACAGTTTTATCTACAGTATGTGCCAAAAGCAGTAATCCACTCACTGATGGCAGGCCACTCCAGGCTGTAAATACTCACATTCTAAATGCCAGAACATTGTCACTCATATTTGATGAAAATTGGCAGTCCAAAGAAAAACCTATGCAGCCACATGCATATTCTGGAATCGGATTGAAACCCGGATGAGTCTCCCAAAACTGTGAGTTAGTAACGGTAGCCACTGTGCCATTATTATGTTTAACATCAATAGCAGAAAGCACTTGGGTACATTCCAAATTACATGTTTCAGAAATTGAGAGGTTAGCAACTGAATCTCGGATTTGTTGACATGATCTCAAAAAGGCAGCTGAAGATATGAGGAAAAGTGTGATTACAGTAGCCAGTTCGGGTCTAGCTCACCTTTACAACAGCAAAGAGTGATGAACAGCCAGGACATAAAAGACCAACATAAAAATAATTGCGAAAATGTTAAGTATAATAGTATGACTGCGGTGGGTTGGCACCCTGCCCAGGATTGGTTCCCTGCCTTGTGCCCTGTGTTGGCTGGGATTGGCTCCAGCAGACCCCCGTGACCCTGTGTTCGGATTCAGCGGGTTGGAAAATGGATGGATAACAGTATGAAAATAATTGACTGCTAAAGAAAAATACTGGCACTTGAAGAGTACTTTGTTTACCATTTTTAGTATGAAATTAACCTTAACCAGTTGAATCTCGCTCCGGTTTTCACAACCCAGATTGAAATTCCCACCCACCTGATTCTGCAACATAAAAATGTTCCATTTGAAGCGAAGTCCCCACACTCCTAATCGTATTGGATGAATGGTTAATGGGGGTGGACAAAAGGCGTTCCAAATCTTTTAAATATGCACAGAGATCTCACTCAAACATGGGCTGGCTGCTTTTTTTTTTTGTTGTGGTTGATGATGATGATAATGATGAAAAGAAGAATATAATTTATATTTAATTTAATAGCTGATCATGCATATGTATAGACCTACACTATGTGTCTACTTTCTAAGTAGAATTATAAACAACCTTTGTTAACTTGTTTTTCCCCGTAATACACATTGCTTGATTTAAAGGATTTTGCTCCCGCCGACACCACACACTGTTGACACTCTGATTTTTCATTACATTCTAAGTGAAATTGCTCATTGGTGCCCTGCTTGAGTGGTCATTTTCTCCGGTTTTGTCACATAGCTCAACCACATCTGTGCACTTTCTAATCTAGTCTAGTCTAATTCCACCAAGGATTATGTAGCATTTTGGGCAATGAGTTGTTCCAGAGAATATGATTGGCCGAAATGTCCTCCACCACAGCCCATGACATATCGAGTTCTTTCAGATCATTAATGAATGTCCCTCACCAGATTATTCATGGTCTTCCCCTCCCTCGCCAACTGCCTGATGGCTTTCACATCATGGTCATTTTCAGGATCTGATTAGCTGCTGTTCTAAAGACGTGGCCAGCGAAGCATAGTCAACGGTGAGTGATGATATTATGGAGACTTTTCAGGCCACTTCGTCAAATCACTTCCTCATTTGTAACATGGCCAAGAATCGAAGGCAGTGATGGTGGAACACAGTGACCTGATGTTTAATCCTGATAATTGATTTCCAGGTCTCACATGCATATATTTCCATGGGTATAATGATGCTGGTATAGAGGCAAATCTTGATGTTAATTACAGTGGAATTTGAGGACTAAATGTGACACATCATCTTAAAGACTACAGATGCTTTCCGGATTCGACAGTGTACTTCATCCTCCATATCCCCAACCTTGCTAATCATGCTGCCAAAGCAAGTAAATCTTTCGACCTCTTCAAGCTCATCTTGTTCAACCAGTACGCTGGTTTCACCGCATCCACTTCCAAATCTGCATAATTTTTTTCTTTTTTCGACCATACACTTTAGGTTACCTCAACATGTGGACATAAATTGTCAGAGTATATTTATGTTCTATTTGAATTAAGTTTGTTCTTATCTGCTGCATGTACCACTTGCTCCTGCATCATCCCAGGCTGTGGTCGGGAAAACTCAAGAAAGTTGGGAGGTTTTTTTTATATTTTTTTCATTTGCAGTGCCTGGACACGCTTCTTCAGCTTTCTCCTACCAGTCTAAACTAAAGGAGGGTCACGCCATATTGAGATATTAACCTCTCAGTTGGATTTATTATAACAAACTGCCTTAAAGTTCATAGAAAACTGTAATGCATCAACCATAACATGTGTTGTCATAAAAATTGAGGAATAATTCGATATAGAAATGTTCCAACATATTAATTAAATGTGAATGTTGTCAAAATCCATGCAAACACATTTATTGTTCGGTCTAGCAAATCTCAAGTGCAGTTTAACTTTAGAATTGCTCTCATAAAAACAATGAGAAAGTTAAGTGACATAGTGCAAATTAGACCTTTAGAGTGTCCATTAAACATTGTAGTTCACCTTGTGCTATACATACAGGAGTGTGTCAGTAAATCTGATCAGTTTCATCACGATGGACTATGCAGGCATCATGCATGACCGAACGCAGACGTATCTGTTGTAACCATGTTAAAACAAAAGTCTCCTAAAGTGATTGAATTCTCTGAAATGGCCAAACACTTTAGTTCATTCTGTCCTGTGATGCAGATGTGGCAGTGTGCAAAGCTTTTTCAGTGAATTTGATTAGAGTACCCAATTTGGACCTGTCAAACTTCACATAAAATCAACACGGTTTTATTTTTGAAATTATTGATCAATGTTAATGACATAAATTAAAAGGTGTATATATACCTTAAAACACTATCTTCTATCAACCTTAACAAAAGGGTGTCTGTGTGACCTCTGGTTGCTATGTCTTTGTCATTCCAAAAGATGGCATATCACAAACATTTTTAGTAGTAAAATGCATTTTGTTTATCATTCCAACAAATGGTTCATCACAACCCTGCTTTTACCAATCCCATGTCAAATGGCATATAACAGAGACATATGGATTTCATGTGTGAACTGCAAACGTTAACGCTGAGGTCTCCAATGATTATTTAGAATTCAACCTGTCTTGGACGGATAGCACAGCTGGTATAAAATAAGTAGCTTACTTCAACCTCATTAAATGAAAGTGAACTTAACTGGTGACACCTTGTAACATTCCCTCATTAGCAATAAGACATTAACCACATCTCCAGATCGGGAATAATATGTACATTAGGTTCTCCCAAACTACATTTGCTCCTATCTAATCACCTGATGGCTCTTGCGGGTTCTTTGTGACAAAACATTTGAATTAAGTAGGTTCAGAAAATGTACGTATGGATTTAATTACATAAATTGATTCAAGTCGTAACAAAATACAATTTGTTCACCTAAGATTTATGAAAATATACAGAGCACGTCCCATCTCAAGCTTTGCTATACGATTAAATCTATTGGTGCAATGATTCGAGGCACTTAATGAAATTTATTGGAAAATCTTAAAAGCACAACTTTAAGAATGGATTCAGAGTATTGCAAATTTTTATCTCACTGACATTATTCAAGGCAGCTGCTTTGGTCCAGTAAGATAAGCACGATTACAGACGTAAAGATTAATCACAGAATATTTAGGAATTCCATCCATCCATTTTCTAAAACTTACTTATCCTGGTCGCAGCAGAAGCAAACTAAGATTCCCAGAAGTCCTTTATAGGTCTCTCTAGTGTGACTTGGGTCCAGTGTTATCACCGCTGTGTTTTTCCACCTAGATCTATGTTTTTCTTTTTCATTACAATCATGTATTTCTTTTAGCACAATTCTTGAACTACAGTTTCTTGTGTACATAAATTTGTTTCCTACATCTTAACAAAAACGTATCAACTCTGCGCATATCTGAAATGTAATTACTAGTTAGCAACAATATTTGCTTGAAGGATTAACTTGGTGATTGTGATTGGTGACATGTGCCTTGACGTCACATCCTGCATAGTGCACATGCCTTAATGTCAGTAACGTCGTGCGCTGATAGCAAACGAGGTCATTAAATATCAACTGCTACACTTGGAAACCCCCAAAATCTGCCATCGAGTACGTTAAAAAAGAACGGTACCATAAACGATGTGTTGTGAGAAACTGAAAAAGTACAAACAGGAACATTTAAAGTTAAAGCTGTTGATTTGAGTAAGGATGAGTCCTGTTTAATGTTCTGCTGAATATGACATTTCCTGCTTATCAGGAATATGATTTTTTACACATGTACTGCTATTGTATTTAATTAGAAAATTACTTGTATACCTTATTAAACATGTCTATGTTTTTCTGTGTTTACTTGGTTACATGGTCTATGTTTTTCCTAAAAGTCAGAGTGACAACACTGGGTGTGCCCCGAAGTCTCCTGCCAGCTGGACATACCCGAACCACCTCCCCTCATGGAGGCCTCCTGATCAGGTGCCCGAACCACCTCAACTGGATCTTTTCGATGCGGGGGAGTAGCGGCTCAAACTTGAGATCCTCCCGAATATCTGCGCTCTTCAGCACGTCTCCAAAGCTGAGCCAATGCAGGCACCATGCGAAGGAAGGTCATTTCTGCCACTTGTATCATCAATATAGGTTTTTCGCTCACTATTTAAGAATTCTAGTAAAAAAATTCCATCCATACACTTTTTAATATGCTCGTCTAGTTCAGTGTTCTGAGGACCCGGTATCTATTTTGTTCATCGCACAGCACTCGCTCGAGCACATTCACAGATTTTAATGCATACAGTATTTAAAATCAAGTATTTCTTTGTAAGAGCAACACAAACTCTGCTTCTAGATACTTATCACTCTAAAGCTGATGTCTGCTAATTGTTTGAACACAACAATATTACTGTATCTTATACTGTCGTTAACAATCTGCAAAATTTCGACCGATTATCTTCTACTTTTAAAAGTAACAGAATGATCCGTTATACAGTATACTGAGAGAGATGCCGAAACTCCATAGATGCAACACCCTATCAAGTTTACACGTACCTAAATTCTTGTGCATATTTTAAGGAAATCTGAAAGGAAATTATTATACTGCAGTTTGCATCAGTTTCCTCTAAACGTTTCCCAGATCCAGAAGACTGGGCTGGAATCCCGCCCTGTTCAGTGTCTGGGAGACTTTTGCAGTTTCTCCCAGTGTGTGTTTGTGAGACTTCTGACCCAGCCTGCGTGAGTGTGACTCCGGTCCGTTTGTGGGTGAACCCCGCTTTCGAGATGCCGGATTAACCGGCTGTCTCCACAATCTGAATGGATGACTAACTTTACATATTTTGAAATTATGAGATTTTTATATAATGTTGCCTATACACACTGTTAAATGTTTTTATTTATCTTTTTTCAGGGTCATAAATTAATAAATGAAAACGATTCACCCGATCCATCGCCTGAACGCTTTAATTTAATCTTTTATCCTTTGTTTCTTGCTGGCATATCCAGTTCAAGGACTGCCTATCACGTTAGCATTGGATGCAAATGTGGTACAAAACCTAAATAGGACGTCTGTTAACTGTACAATCACACAATAAGGCAGAATGAAAGCACCAGCAAGCCATAAAAGCACCAACAAGCCATAAACAGCATGTTCAGTTACCTGCAAGGGTTGGACTCTGATTTTGCTGGACCAAAATCCGTTAGTCTTCCTGTGAGTGGACTCTCAAGAAAATGCCTGAGTTGAAGAATAATGAATATATTTTAATAGCGCCGGGACGTAGTTTATAAAGCTGTTTAAGGGTCTGTAGATTTTGCAGATAACTAATTTTCCAGATCAACCTTAGATACTACCAGTGTTGAATGAATAATTAACAAGAAGAAAATTCAATTGTAATACGCAGTTACGTCTCCCAAAATTTTAGCTATTTGAATAACTACTAGTACCAGAAAGCACTGCGACGGGAGTAACTGTTCTGAGATCGGAAGACAGTTAAAAAAAAAGTAGTCAATGAATAAAATTTAACGTCAAGACATCATTGGCAGCTTCAAAATATCTGCATGGAATAATTCATTACTGTTACCTAGGTCATAATCTTGTACGGTGACACACCAAAAAAAAAAAAATAGAAGAAGTACCCGCCGTGTGGCCAATACAGGAAGTCGTCATGTTACTCGAACGGAAACAGCTGTGTGGCTGGGCACTTGACAGACAGCTGCTGCAGCGGTTGTGATCGGAGTTACAAAGTTGGTGCTGTCCGGTCAGTTTCCAACATTTGAACATGTCCAGGGTGTTGATAGTCGGTGCCGGACTGACAGGTAGTTTGTGCGCCTGCCTTTTACGCAGAGAGTTGGCCAACAATGTGCACATTGTGTTGTGGGACAAAGCACGCGGTGCAGGTGAGTTTTGCAGTGCCGTTTTATAAATCTGAAATGGCATGGAGTTTTTGTCTTTGAAGTTGAATTCAGAATTTATATAAAAGAGAGCTTTTTGCATTGTGCATATCACACATGCACTTATTTTTCTCTTAAGCTGTCGAGGCAATAAGCTGAAAGGGTAGGCTACCAACTGAGGAGCACTTTGGCAATGATAGACTTTTGGTTCCTTAATAGGTATCACGTTTTTGACAACTGATAACTTTGACAAGCTGCGAACTGTATTCATAAGAATGGCAATTTGCCACTTTATAACTTTAGGTCCGTGCTATAGCATTTTTCCGAAATGGCTCGTATTCTTTTTTTTTTTGTTTAGGTCAATAGTAATAATCCTAGAAGCTAATTATAATTTAACGTGTGCAAGGATTGGCCATCTCCAGAACACTGTACTGATGCAAGTGCAACGCTGTTAACAGTTTTGCCAGTAGTAGTTCGTAATATTATTTCATGATCTTAACTTTTTTAACGTATTGAAAATCGTAATTAGGTCTGAATTACTGTGTAGGCGAGAACATAACCGTGGAGGGAGGATTAATTACCTCCTATTTACGCAATCCACAAAGGAAGAAGCCATAATCAATGTAGCTGTACAGTCTTGGGCTTCTGGTTCTGGTTAGCCACACGACTCGGATCAGTTTCTAAATCATGTGCGTTACATTGACAATTTTAATGATGGCTAATTTGTGGAACGTACAAACTGAAAACTATGCAATTTTTTTCATGCCCAATGGGTGTATTTCGTACAGGAAACATTACTTGCATATAATGTTTTTTTAGAGTCAAGAAATAACGGTCAAGGTAAAAAAATGTGGTGAGGTGTTTGGTAGCCTTTTTTCAATATGGAATGATTCTATTTTTCCATTTTACTTATTCTTATTTAATGTTTTAAATGGTGACAAGAGTAAGGCAACTGAAAATGCATTTTTTGTTTACCATTAAGGTTATCTGTAATACTCTCTGCTGTTTGTAATTTGTGTATTCCCTTTCATAGCTGTTTGTGTATGCTTTCTTTATTCCAACCTTATTATTTGACATTCTCTATGAACTTACCAGATATAAAATGATAGTATAAGTCTGCCTGATTTCTGTCATTGCATTCAATTAATATTTAGGAGATGTAACTTTTTTTTTCGATTCTGTGTTTTGTCTTGTGGTTGTATTTTAGCTATTAGGGTCTTTTTTAAATATTCATTCTACTTTTGTACATTGTACTTTATAAATATACTAGTTTTCAATGACAATTACATTTATATGCTTTCTAGTATTTGGTATTTAACATTAGCACATGTTTCCAAACTATGACACAGCAAACCCATGTCTTATACTGGGCTAGTTTCTAACTACTGCCTGTTCCTGCCATTTTAGGTTTGAGTTCCCTGCGTGCCTACGTTGGATATGTGGGTATAATTAGGGTGGATGAATAGATATAATAGTAGTGTTTTACTGTCAAAGGCGTAGCACCTATAATTAAAATATCCTGAAAAATGAAAAACAACATTCATTGTAATATTAGCAATATTGTTATAAGAAAATGGATAGGTAAGTGTTTTTGATTTCTATTGCAAAATACTTCTCAGCCACAGATCTGTTATACTTTTGCACACATCATTTTTCGTGGATAGTGAATGAATGTCGCATCTTTGCTTGTCTGCTGGCTGCCTCTCAGGATATGCAGGGAATTGTGACCTGGTGGCATGAGGTGAATCCCCTTATAAGCTTTGGAAAGGGGATATTATAATATACACAGATGTTGGAAACCAGGATTTTAATGAAAATTACTTTACTGTCAGCAATAGGATATAGGAATGTTGGAATTCAGGGATTCACAGTTTGGCACATCAGACTACATTGGATTAAGGCAAAAAGGCACAAGAGGAACAATTTCCAAATTTGAAATTCTGGTCAAAGCAAGCACTGTAGTAGCTAAGGCTGTAAATGCACAAAACCTTATTAATCTACCTATTCTGATCATGTTCATGCCATCTACAAAAAAATTACTAAAAAAAATGGACAAGGTCAAAGGTAAGGAGCAGGGTCGAAAATCAGACTGAGTGGCACCCAGTAATGGTACTTGACTCCTGAGGATTGGGAGCTAAGTAAGGGTAGTGATGGCACCAGTAGGGAGCTCAAGACATTACAGGGAATCCATGAACTCCACTTGGGATTCTCAAAGCAGTTGTGTCTGTTCTTTGTGTTGTTGAAGGAACATCCTAAGAGGGGAACACTTGTAGGTAGCAAAGCTTACTTCATCTTGTTACTTTTACAGTGCATTTCTGAGATTATTGTAGTATGAAACATTCTTAGCAAGCCATTCAGACCTATTTTGTTTTGTTTACATACTTGGCCAAAGTCATTTAATGGCTTTTGCTAAAGCTTTTGGGAGTGACGCCTAACACCTTAATTTTCACTCTTATGCTTTTATTTTATATGGTCATTTTTTGCCATGCTTTATTTTTAATGGGTAGGATTTTAGCCTGTTCAAAGGCATATGATAGGACATTCAAAGAAAGACAGAAGTTTTAACATGAATGGTCAGTTTGTTCAGTACTTATGTCCTTTCTATGTAAAGCAATAACATACGCTTTAATTCTTAAATGTCTTTCTCAGTGTTTTAATTCAGTTTCTTCAAGTTCATATTTTAGGGCTGGCCCCAAGACATCAAGCACGTTCAATTAACGATTACATTTTGATCATATAGTGTATGGATTATGAATTTTCTTAATTCAGAAATAAGGAGCATGTTCCTCTATCTTGTTGCTGTTGCCAATCCTTGTTACTGTAGGAATGCACCATTCTAATTTTTTAAAAATGTCTAGCGTAATTAAAGGTAAATCATGTTTGTTGTGAGATAAGGTGATGGAGGATTGATAGCAGTCATGTTATCTGAAATAACTGTAATGAGTGCAAAGAAAAAGCAGATAAAGTAGAAAAATGTAATACAGTATATTATGTATTTTCTTCTGTAGACAACAAACTGACTGGGGACATACCAAAATCAAGGCTTCATTGAACTGCTCTGCAAGATCTACAGAAAAGACAAGTTAGATACAGACATGCCACTGTGTAGTCACAACTGAAGATTACTGTGAATACGATTGTCAGTATCACTAACTGTTATTAGAATGTTAGTTTCTAAATCTTTAGACAAGAATATACATTAGTCTGTTAGGATACTGAAAATATCTTATTATAATGGAGATTAACCAATTATCTTTTTGTAGTATTAACCTGTAATGCAATTGTTTTGCAGAATGCTTAAAACCAACAGTCCAGGCTATGTATTTGTCTTTTATTTTCTCATGCAGAGCAAAATAGTGATTTCTTTTTTCTTTTTTTAATTGGAGAAGGAGCTCATCATTTAAGCTCATTTTATACTCCAAAGAGATACAGGAATAGCAGTCCACTAATTGATTTTTCCATTCATGATCCCTGAAAGTGCAGGAAGACATTGTTTAATACTTATGATAGAATGAATGGTCTTGGACATCTTTTACAAAGATGAATAGTTGTATGGGAGGATCTTTCAGAGACTACCAAAGATTGAGAAAGAAGTAGAATTTACATGCAAGAAGGTGCTGAAGGCCACGATGAAGCTGCAAATAAAGTATTCCTTATAGTAACTTGTTAGTATTGAGAACTTCAGAGTATCAGTAGGCAGAAGTAAATCGGAAAAAGCAGAGACCTAGACAACATAACATCCCAGAGCCAGGCAGGTAACTTGTTTGTAAATCTGTGGCATGTTCAGAAAGCCCCAAGAGTATATTTAGCATTCTGCCTGGAAAAGGTGGTACAGTACACCGTTTTCACTACAGGAGCAGGTAATTTAGAAGCTGCTTTGGGCACCTTGCATTTTAAGGTGGTCTGATAAATTTGGAGTGGTAATGGTTTGAGAAAAGGGTCAGAAGTTGTTGTGACCTGGTTGTCAAGAGACTTCGTAGCCCTGCATATAACAATAACAAAAACCTGGCTAAATTTTAGCTGTACCAGAATCCTGGCTAAATTAAAAAGAATATAACAGAAAGACACATTTTTAGGAAGGATACAGAGAACAGAAAAACAGGTTGGGTAGCTGTTTATGTCAAAAAGAATTTAAACGCAAGTCCTCTTCAATTAGGACAATGGGCCCCATCTTAGTGAGGACATCTGTCTTTGTCTGGAAAGCATTAGGCGAAGAGGCCTTATTTTAAAAGTGTGTTATAGACCACCCAATATAAATGGTGATTTCAATGCACATTTTTTTTGTGATTTTTAAAAGGCAAGTTTACAAGGGGATATTATAGTCATAGGGGACTTTAACTACTTGAATATTAACTCGGATAAATTTGCAAATAGCAAAGCGCAAGAGTTTTTAGAAGTAATAAATGACAGTTTTTTACACAGTATGTTAAAGCACCAATGCTAGGGGAAGCTTGTCTAGATTTCATACTTTGTAAAGATCAGGATAGAATTGAGGGTGTAGAGGTAATGTGTGTGTGTGTGTGCGTGTGCGTGTGCGTGTGTGAATAATATACTTCTCAGTGTTTTGGAAGAGTGTGCATGGAAAGACTAAAACTGTTAAGATAATTTTGGTAAGGCAAATTTTGAGTGGATTCAAAGTCCGAGTATAGATTAGGATAAGCTTTTAATTTTGGATACAGTCTTAGAAGCAATGGAACAGAATTAAAAGCATTTTACATACTGTATAATGCAGGATAGGTACCTAAATTTGGAATTGGTAGGAAATTAAAAAAAAAAAAAAAAAAAAAAAACTCCACAGTGGGTCAATAAAGAGTTAAAAAAGAAGATGCAAAGGAGAAAGCTGTATAAGGCATATAAGACTAATCAGTCCAATGTGAATCGTACGGTGTATGAGAATATTAGGGCAACCATTAAAAAAGATATTAGGGAGACTTAAAGGCACTTCTAGAGGAATATAGCAGATAAAGCGAAAGATGTCCCAAAGAGATTCTTTCAGTATTTTAGCAGTAAAAGAACAGTCAAGGAGAAGGAGGTAAAGTTAATCAGGAATAGTAATAGGGAATTTAAAAATACAGATAGTGAAATAGCAGATGCTCTGAACTTAAATGTTCCTGAGGTCTTCACATGTGACGATGTTGATAACCTCCCAGTGGTAAATGGGACTACAAAGGAGGTACTGAGTGATTTGGAAGTTGTGGAGGGAGAAGTGCTACTTAGACTAAATAGGCTGAAATCAAACAAATCACCAGGAGCAGATAATATTTACCCTGGAGTTCTTAAGGAGGTACATATATAAAACCTTGATGCTTATTTTTAGGAAGTCATTGCACACTGGGGAGTTCCAACGGACTGGAAAATAATAAATATCCTGTTATATAAAATGGGTGACTGGACAGATCCAAGCAACTAAAGGCCAGTAAGCTTAACGTGCACCACAGGTAAATTAATGGAAGGAATTATTAAGGAAAAGATTGAGCAACACAAAGCAAGAACAGGAGTTTAAGAGTCAACATGCTGGAATTCTATAAGGAAGCAATAAAATTATATGATCAAAGTGGAGCATATTATTTACCCAGACTTTCAGAACACTTTTAATTAGGTGCCACAGTAGAGGTTGGGCATCAAACTAAAAGAAGTTGGAGTTCAGGGTGATGTTCGTAATTGGATGCAAAATTGGCTTGGACACAAGAAGCAGAGGGTTATGGTGCGATGAGCCCTATCAGAATTGGCAGATGTTAACAGTGGTGTTTCACAGGGGTCAGTGCTAGGGCTGCTGCTATTTGTAATATATTGTATATAAATAATTTGGATAGGAATTTAAGTAACAAACTGGGTAAGTTTACAGATGATACCAAGATGGGTATATTGACAGATAATCTCAAATCCACTGAATTATTACAGAGGTGCTTAGACAACATTTACGCTTGTGTACAGTTTTGGTCTCCAGGCTACAAAAAGAATGTAACAGCGCTGGAAAAAGTCCAGAGAAGAGTGACTAGACTGATTCCAGGGCTACAGGGGATGGATTATGTGGAAAGATTAAAAGAGCTGAGCCTTTTCAGTTTAAGCAAGAGAAGAGTAAGGAGACATGATTGAATTGTTCAGAATTATGAAGGGAATTAGTAATGGATCAAGACTGTTACTTTAAAATGAATTCTTCTAGAAAAAGGGGACACAGCTGGAAACTTGTTAAGGGTACATTTTGCACAAGCAGAGAACCATAGACACATGAAATAAGCTACCAAGTAGTGTGGTAGACAGTAAGACTTTAGGGACATTGAAAACTAGACTGGATGTTATTTTAGAGGAATTAAGTGGATAGGACTGGCAAACTTTGTTGAGCTA
Source organism: Erpetoichthys calabaricus (assembly GCF_900747795.2). Classification (NCBI taxonomy): domain Eukaryota; kingdom Metazoa; phylum Chordata; class Cladistia; order Polypteriformes; family Polypteridae; genus Erpetoichthys; species Erpetoichthys calabaricus. The sequence goes on along the minus strand of NC_041395.2, from coordinate 261,360,406 downwards.
AATAGCCTGTTCTTGTCTAAATTGTTGTAATGCATTTATTTGTTTGGTACTCCCCATACAATATTTTTTCTTGTGTGAACTGTATAACAGAATTTTGCTAATTTTGATTTATTTGGCATTCTTACATTGAATAAAATTACACAATCTATGTTTGGACTCTCTTTGAGTTGAGTTAAATATATATATTAATGCCCAATCCTGCTTAATGCAATTCAGAGTTGTGGAAGACTGTCTCTCCTAGTAGTACTGGTTGTAAGGCGCAAAACAGTCCATCACAGGTCCTATTCACACACACACACCCCGAAACCCATTTTCAAAAAGGGACCAATTCAAAATGGCTGATTAACAAGACCTTTATGAATAAGTAAACCATCCATCCATCCATCCATTATCCAACCCACTATATCCTAACTACAGGGTCACGGGGATATGCTGGAGCCAATCCCAGCCAACACAGGACGCAAGGTAGGAAACAAACCCAGGGCAGGGCACCAGCCCACCGCAGGGCATGCACACACACACACACACACCAAGCACACACTAGGGACAATTTAGAATCGCCAGATTCCTGCATGTCTTTGGACTGTGGGAGGAAACCGGAGCACCTGGAGGAAACCCACGCAGACACGGGGAGAATAAGTAAACCAGTATGTTAAAATTTATAACCTCATAGCCCTAGATGTAACAATTCTTGTACTTACATTTTGATTGTTTCAAGAAACAACCATCCAGTCAATTGTCCATAGTACTGCAGCCACTGCATTGATCAATGGGCCAATCTCCTGTTTTAACCTTCACTTGTAAATAAGACCCTGAATTACGTAATCTGCTCAATTTGAGACAGTTGCCCCTCTACCACCATCTACAAAGGGCAAGCCACAAATTTGCCTGTGTGAAAATCTAATTGCTAAGGTATTCACTCAAACAGATAGCCAAAGTTGATTGATGACACTGGAAAACCAAGATTTTGATTCCTGGTCACTTTTGGGTGCATCTAATGGATTTTGGGCTACTTATGACAAAAACAAAATTTTCGTGTTGCATACCACTTTATATTTTTACTAGTTGTACTAATCTGTCTAAGTCATGAAGTGCAATGTATAACATAAGATCAATTTTCTGCATGCTCAGTTTGACTTCTTCCCTGGTAATCTTGGTACAGTCAGTGATAAACTAGGACATTGCAACAATGGAAAAAGCAGTATCCGGGCAAGTGGAGTCTATTAATGCTGGCTGACTATTGTTGGACACTGAAACAAAAAGCATCACATGTAGATTAATAAACAAAAGTCAGAAGCAAAACATTTTAGCTCAATTGTATAAATGCAAATTGTCAGCATCATTACATGATTAAACTGGCTAAATTCAATCAACATTAGCAGTTCTCCAAATTCTTATGTGTTACAGTCAATCTAAAAATATATTTGTGTTCAGTTTGAAGCTGTCTATGATAATCACCAAAATTATTTCTGGAAGTAGAACCTTTGAAAAAACTTTTGTCCAGTGTATTTTGACTTGGCTAACTAAACACATCAAGATCTAATTGCAGACAGCCCTGTTGGATCCAAACCTTACCACATACAGTATTGGGCCTTGCCGTTAGAATGTAATAGTCGCCACAATTTTTCTAGAAGAATTCTATGCCTTGATCAAAGTAAATTCAAAAAGAGTTGAGGAATAAAAGTTGCAAAGGGTTACAAAGCCATTTTTAAGGCACTGGGACCACAGTGACTGCCATTATCTCTAAATGGAGAACATTTGGAACAGTGGTGATTGTTCCCAGGAAAGGACAGTCTAACAAAATTATCCCAAGGAGTAGGAACAACTCATTTTAAGAAGAGGATGCTGAAGAATATCCAAAGAACTACAGGCTTCTCTATCCTCCACTAAGGTCAGTGTTCATAGCTCCATGATAAGAAAGAGTAAAAAAAAAAAAAATCATGGGGATTCATGGAAAACTTGCAATGTGGAAACATTTGTTATCCAAGAGTAACATAGGTGCTTAACAGCAAAGAAACCAGCTGTTTGGAATAATGCAAAGACAAGTCAGAGTAGAACTCTTTGAATGACACTGGTCTCAATATATCTGGTGTAAAGCTAATAAAGTGTTTGACAGTAAGAACATCCTACTTACAATAAAACATGGGGGTGATGATATAGGGATGCTTTGCTGCCTCGGAACTTGGAGGACTTGCCATTATTGAAGGAATTCTTCACTGTCCTGGAATATTCTTAAGGAGAACATCCAGTGCTTAAATCGGTTGTACAATAAGACAGACCCAAAACACTAAAGCAAGTTTACAGCTGAATGGCTCAGAAATAACAAAATAATAGTTTTGAAGTGGCCGCGTCAAAGTTCTGACTTGAACCCAATAGAGATGCTGTGGCAGAACCTGAAACAAGCCGTTCGCACTTGCAAATCTAAACATCCTCAGCACTGATGTGAAAGACTGGTTTTAAATTATAGGAAGCGTTTAATTATATTGCTGCTAAAGAAGTTGCAACTGATAATTGAAACTCTGGTTGGAGTTACTCTTTGTGATAGGTGTGTTGGATAAGGTTTTTTTCCTTGAATAAAGAATGTAATCATTTAAAATCTATTTTGTGTTTGCTCATGTTCTCTAATACTGCATTTTGTCTAAAGTTTTGGGACCATTTATTGTGTAAAAAATGTAAAAACAGAGAATATTAGGAAGAAAGCAAATACTTTTTCACACTATTGTTCAATTGCAAGTGTTTCTCATCTCTTTGACATTCTGTTGCTCCTTTGATGGTTGTAGGTCAGTCAGATAATGTGAAGTGGGCAACATCTACAAAGAAGAGAGAGGTGGTCCTCAGCTCTTCAGACTGGATACTGTGTAATCCTTGTGTGTGACTTTATCTTGTCAATGAAAATCACAAATGGCAGCGAAGAGAAGACGCATCTTAACAATGTTCTGTGCCCACTCCAAGCAGATTAGAGTTGATGCCAGTTATGCAAACACTTCTCTCATTATACAAATAATAGCTTCATACTATTAGCATTTTCCAGAAGCCACTAACTATCATCTATATGTGCACTAGATTGGCAAATTTTAATGACCTTACTAATAACTGTGCAAGGAGAAAGAGTTTGGTGGTATATTGTTCTATAGTGATGGTAGAATCCATGTTTCTCATTTTTAGTCTTAACGATTACACTACCTGCTGTATCTTCCAGTTCGGTATCCCAACATACATTCCCAGTGTGGCCGAGTATATTATCGTGGTATTTCCCTCTACTTACCCTTTACCTATTTTCTTTAAGGGTAAATGTACTCGCCAAGTTTGCAACCGGGTTGGTCTACTAACCACAAAAGTACCGTATGAAAGACGCATACACATGCATGTTATTCCTTAGCACTTTAATCCACACAAGTACCATATGAATAACGCATGCACAGTCCGCTTTCCCTAGTACTCCAAGAGACTTACTTATCAAGGGCTTGAACAACGTGCGATGTCTTAGATATATCTCATACCTTTAATATTACCTTTGATCTCCAAGAATATATTCAAACATACAAAGACTCGGCATCCTTGACTATAGTCCATTTATCAACCAAGAATGCCTTACTGTATGTACTGTTCCCTACTATGGGGTGGAGCTCTCACCCTCAGCCTTAATAAACCTCGCAACACAGAGGCAATGGCAAACCTCCAGCTGCTCCAGGTGCTCAAAGAAATCTGCCTTATTACTCCAATCACTCCAGACATTAAGACAAAGCTTAGAAAGTTAAAAGCAGCATGGTATTTATTACAGGAATAATAATACCAGTAGAACAAAGAATAATAGAAAATAGGACTGTTTTCCCTGTACAGTACAATGAAATTCTTTCTTTGCTGTCCACACCAAATGACAAAACCAACGTATAAAGATAAACATAAATAATAAGTAGCAGATAGATAATAAGTAACAGAGGCAGCATAAAGTATAAAAACAGAATAGAAATATAAAGTGTAATGTACAGGTTGGTGTGTGATGGACAAGTCAAATACAGTTGTGTGAGGTAGATAGAATGAGATGAACCATGGTTATAAACTGCAGTCAGTTATTTAGGAGTCTAATGGCCTTGGGAATGAAAGAGTTCTTTAGCCTGGAAGTCCTGCATTTCATACTTCCATACCTCCTGCCTGAGGGTAGAAGTGTGAACAGTTCCTGTTGGAGGTGGGTAGGGTCCCTGAGGATCGAGGCAGTTCTCCTGCAGACTCTGCAGTTGTAGATACTCTGCAGAGAGGGCAGTGGGTTCCTGGTGATCTTCTCAGCAGTCTTTACCACTCTTTGCAGGCGTTTTTTGTCTATAGCAGTAGTGTTGCTGTACCACACGATGATGCAGCTGGTCAAGATGCTCTCAACAATGCAGCTGTAAAAGTTGCCGAGGATCTTAGTTGACATACTAAACTTCCTCAGCCTCTTCAGAAAGTACAGCCGCTGTTGAGCCCTCTTGACCAGCTGTGTGGTGTTAAGTGTTCAAGTGAGGTCCTCACTGATGTAGACGCCCAGGTATTTAATGCTGCTCACCCTCTCCACTCCAAGCCCTCAGATGAACAGTTGCCGGTGAGGTCTCCTCTCCTTCCTCATGTCCACTATCATGTCCTTCATCTTGTCTGTGTTGAGGGTGAGGTTGTTGTCCTCACACCATGATGCCAGACTGTCCATCTCCCTCCTGTAGTCCGCCTCATCCCCGCCTGTGATGCGTCCAATCACTGCGGTGTCATCTGTGAACTATAGGATGATGTTATCTTTGCGTGAGGCGACACAGTCGTGGGTGAACAGGGTGTAGAGGATGGGGCTGAGGACACATCCCTGTGGGGTGTCTGTGTTTGTGATTATGGTGGCTGAAATCCTATTACCAATCCTAACAGACTGGGGCCTGCCAGTCAGAAAGTCTAGGAACCAGTCACAGAGGCCAAGTACAGACAGTTTACGGGCGAGTTTATGGGGGATAACCGTGTTAAAGGTGGAGCTGTAGTCAACAAAGAACATCCTGATGTAGGAGTCTTTGTTCTCCAGATGGGAGAGGGAATGATGTAGTACGGCCGTGATGGCATCTGAGGTGGACCTTTTGGTACCAGTAGGCATACTGCAGGGGGTCCAGAGTTTCCAGTATGCTGTTCTGAATGTGGGCCAGCACCACTCTCTCAAAACACTTTATGATGAGTGGAGTGAGTGCTACCGGCCTGTAATCATTCAGGCAGGTGGGTGGGCTTTTTTTTAGCAAGGGGGATGATGATCGGACGGAATGATGCGCTGACTGAGGGAAAGGTTGAAGATTGAGCAGAGAACATCAGCCAGCTTGTTGGAACATGCTTTGAGAGCCCACCCAGGGATGTTGTCTGGTCCTGCTGCTTTACGGGTTGATTTTCCTTAGTGCTTTGTGTACCTGACCTGAAGAGACTGTTGGGGGAGGGGAGGGGGGTTGGGTGGTCCAGGTGTGTGTGTGCCTCCACTCTCTGCTGTTGCTATATGTCTTAAAGCGGGCGTAGAAAGTGTTGAGATCATCTGGCAGACTGTCTGTGGAGCTGATTGTGCTGGTGGTGGTCCTGTAATCTGTGATGTGCTGTAGGCCCTGCCACATACGTTCAGAGTCCGCAGTAGAATAGAAGCCCTCCAGCTTCTCCCTGTAGTGCCTCTTGGCTACTGTGATGACTTTTCTTAGTCCGTATTTCGCAGCTTTGTACTTCATCTCAGTGCCTGGTCTAAATGCAAGAGAGTGGGCACGCAGCATGTGGCGTACCTGACTGTTTATCCAGGGCTTCTGGTTGGGGAACTTCCTGACTGGTATTGTGGGCACGATGTTGTCAATACAGGTGCTAATGTACCCAGTCACGTACTCAGTATAGTCCTGTATGCTGATAGAAGAGTCCACTAGAGTGGTTGCAACCCTAAACACATCCCAGTCTGTCTGAGCAAAACAGTCCTGCAGGGTGCTCTCAGTCTCTGGGGTCCAAAGTTTAACTTGTGTAATGATAGGGTTTGTTTGTTTCAGCCTTTGTCTGTAGGATGGGTACAAGAAGAGAATTACATGGTCTGATTGTCCGAAGTGGGGGTGGGGTGCAGCCCTGTATGCACCATGTATGTTGCTGTAAACATGATAAAGTGTGTTCTTTTCATGGGTGGGAATGTTCACGTGTTGGGTATTTAGGAAATACAGTCCGTAAATTGCACTGATTAAAGTCGCCAGCTGTGATAAAAAACAGCATCGGGATGAGCCGTCTCTAAGGCGCTGATGACGTCATGGAGTTTGCCGAACGCTGCCGTGGAGTTAGCTTGCGGTGGAATGTAAACAGCGGCTAAAAAAACAGCAGTGAATTCCCTCGGTAGATTATAGGGTCAGCATTTCAGCAGTAAAAACTCCCCATCTTGTGAGCAGTGCTTATAAACAATCTGTACTTCTCCACACCACGAGTTGTTAATAAACACACACACACATCCCCCTTTGGCCTTACCGGAGGCTGCGGTGAGATCTCCTTAGTGCACGGAGTGAGTCTGTAGCTATCCGAAAGCCATGTCTCGGTGAAAATTAGAGTGCGGCACTCTCTTATTTCCCACAGCGCTGTATTCCTGGCTCTTATCTCATCCAGTTTGTTTTCCAGAGACTGCACGTTGGCTAGCAAGAGGCTGGGTAGTGGTGGTCGGCTAGCGCGCGCTTTCAGCCTAGCGTGGAGCCCTCCCCTCTTGCCTCACTTGCGTCGCCGTCTCCGGGGCAGTCTCCTCGTGTCAGCTTGGTCACTTGAGCTCGGTGCTATGGGGTCTTCCTGGGTGTGGTTGTGGTGTTGGCTGCGGGAGCGAACAATGAACTGTAGCTCAGATGGTATAAAACCGGTAAATTCCAGGGGATTGTGTGAGTTAGCAATGTCCAGCAATGCCTGTCTGCTGTACGATAGTAGTGCAAGGCATTTGTGCACTGTAGAGAAGGCGAAAAATAAAAACACAAAACAAAACAAAAAAACGGCATGGAGTGGAGTGAGCAAACACGTCTGCCACGGGGGGTGCCATGTTCCTTAAGTATATAGTCTTTAGAAAAATCTTATGAAAAAAATAAAGATGACTAGGATGGATGTTGCAGGCGGCTTGTGATCTAGCACTCATAGTTATTCATTAGATGCTTTTCTGACAATCCAATGGAAACAGCCGCATGTTGATGTTGCTCTGTTCTCTTCTCCTGACATCTTCATCTCTTCTTCTGACAAGGCATATTTATCATAAAATTCTATACGGTTAGATATACCTGATTGGCTGGCTGTAAATATGATGAATGGATTTGCTTAAATTCTTTAATCTTGAGTACATCCGTTTTCAGAAACAATAAAACTTTTTATGTTGCTTAGTACGACTGGCATGTCTTCCTTTCCCAGGCTGTAAACCAATTTAGCAAGTTGTTGTCCCAGATCTCAGTTTTTAAAGTAATCAATAGCCTGAGGCATCTCCAGAATTGCTGGTCACTTCAAACAAATGGTACTGTGCTTTAGGAAAACAGCTTGCCTTTGATCTCAACTGTCCATCCAAGTATTAAGTTCATCTGTTGTTTTGTCTTGAAGAAAATATAATGAAAATATAGTCCAAAATTTATAGATTTTGTACCCCACAACACTGAGTTATATGATCTCTTAGTAATTGTAATGCATCCTTTCTGCCCAAGCATTTTTCTTTAAAGTGGTGACCACTGCCTTACTCATATTTTAAGCTACTGTCCTAGCCTTCCACATTGTACTGAAGAAGTGTGTCAGATATAAAAAAAAACTCAAAAATATCCATTGCAATCATTATTTTTGGCCAGTGTTTAATAACTTTTCACTATTGAAGTCCACTACAGGGACTTGTGTCATTTAAATGGACAAAAATTGAAAATAAATTTTAATTTGGTGCAGTGTTCTTCATGTTTGCATAGAACAGCCTCGGAGAGTGCCTTTACTTTTTGAGTCATCAGATGACTTGCAAAAAGCCTTCAACTTCAATGGAAAGTCGCACCTCGTGAGCTCAGCAAAATCTTCCTATCTGTTTGAGTATGTTTCTGCCACTGGTTTGCTGGTACCTCTCATTTAAATCTAGGATATCACCAGTAAATGCTTGAGAAGACAAGACATTAACCTGACAGCGTCTTCCACCATTGGTATCCATCTGAGTCCACCGGTCCATACCTTGTAAGTAAATAAACCACATTTGGCCCCAGCTCCTTGCAGCTGTCTATTACAATGAACTGTTGAACAGGCTTCATTCATGCTCAATGTTTCTGGTCTCTTAGACGATGTAGGAGAAATTTGTCCAGTGGTACTGAGAAAAGCGCTATATAAATGTAATGAATTATTATTATTATTATTATTACAAATTCAGTTCATTACTAGCCACTTAATAATAATACATTTATTTATATAGTGCCTTTCCCATTCTCAAGAAATCAGAATATGCATGCCATTTCTTTCTGTTATGATCCTTCAAATATCTGTCATTTCTTAGGTGAGTTTTGAACCCATTGGTCACGGAAGCTTTGCTGACAATATAACATCACTATATACCACTAACCACTATTTTCTATATCAAAGTTCATTTTAAACATTTTTTTACATTTTACCTCATTATCATATTTCATTAAAGAGTGCAATTTGCAGCTCTTTTATTTTGAATTTGGAGGCCCTCATAGTGTAATTTGCTGGGCAGTTTTTTTTCTTGTGGTTCACAGAATTAATCTTTTTGCATTTGCTTTTTGTTGTTTGTTGCTTGATTTTCTGATGACATTTACAATTTTTAACACCATAGTGAAATTAATGTGTGATCTTCTACTGTTTACTTAGATGTTGTAGATCTCTACCTGCTTGTGTTTCTTGTTGATAGATAGAAAAAACATTGAAAATTATTTGTCCCCAGCAGAAAATTTGGCTTTATAGAGAAGCTCTGTCAATAACTAAATACATACATAGTGAAGCATTATACAGGTATATTGCTGTTGGTATAAAGGAGCACCCGTAGTGTTTCTTGATACCCTTCAGCTAAAAAATTTGTTGGCTGAAAGTACTCTGTGTTAATGTGTCAGAGAGAGGATGTGCAGCTTTATTCATAATTGCACTCAGTTTTGATTTAATTCTCTATTTGCTACTACCTCCACAGGGTCCAGAGTGTGTCCCATAACTGAGCCTGCCCTTGTGATTAGCTGCTTGATTTGGTGGGCCTCTGTTGAAGTGATGCTCACAGCACAGAACACCACAATGTAGAAAATTGCAGTGGCCATCACAGAGTTGTACAGCAGAAGATGTGAAGGATTTGATGTCACTCCCCACATTAAAGGAGTGTAGTCTCCTAAGGAAAAAGAGCCTGCTCTGCCCTTTCTAATATAGTTTCTCTGTGTTCCAAAATCAGTGCAATCTGTCATTAATGTGGACCCTCAAGTACTTGTAGGAGTGGACCACTCTCTACATCCATTCCTTCAATAATGACCAGACATAGGGGCTTTTTAGTGCAGCAACAGTCAATAACCATTTCCTTGGTTTTGCTGATGTTAAGATTCAGGCAGTTCTAATTTCACCAAGAAACAATGTTCTCCACCTAAATCCTATACGCCCCATCAGTGCAAAATCATCTGAGAATGTCTGCAAATGACATGCCCTGGTGTTATATTTATAGTCAGACGTGTCCAGACTGAAGAGAAAAGAAGATGGCACTGTTCCTTGTGGTGCTCCAGTGTTGCTTTCATCCACATCGAAGACACAGTCCTTGAGCCTCCCACACTGCAGTCAGCCCAATAGGTAGTCAGTCCATTATCCAGGACACCATTGGCTCATCCACCTGCATATCTCATGCCACATTAACACCTGTGCTCACCTGTTTTGTTTTTTTTTCTTCATCTCTTGCTATAACATTCTATTAGGTAACTAATCGAACTAACAGTAACTAGTGGCATCCTGAACTAACTAGAACTGCAAATAATTATACGCCACTACACTAGAGTGGCATCAAAAATAACTGGGGAGAGGGTGACCATTACTACTTACAGACCTCTATACAACAGCACCCATGTTATAACACAAAAAGTATGTTTATAATAAAAGTATGTATTGATAAAAATAAGACACCAATGCAAATATCTATATGCAAATCCCTCCTGCAGTCCTTTGTTTTTTACAATAAACACTATGTCTGGCTGCAATAAACTAATCAGAACTAATCAGAAATGGATAACAGTCCTTAAAACATCCAGGGAGGAAAAAAAATGAATATATGGAAGGTGTGGATGGTGAGAGCGGTCTTCAAGTGGATTTCCAAAATAAGCTATTTGTCATACACGAGGCCATCTTCACCACTTTCAGGCCAGATTTGTATATGGTACAGCTTTAGGTTCACTTGGTGGTTCTGTTGTGATAGGTTGCATGATCAAGACGCTTTCTCATGTTTCTCATCTCCATGCTGCCAATCTTGTTGCTTTCATCTCTTTTCTGTTCCACTGTCCTTTTAAAACACGTTTTCCCAGTAAGAATACACCACTTTCTTAATCTGAATACTTTTAATTGGTCCACTTTAATCATGTCTTGTGAGTTATAAGTATATTCATTAAGTGCTTACACAGATATACACTGCCTGTCAAAAATTTTAAAACGCCCTACTTTTTCTAATTTTTATTGACATTTTTGAAATTTAAACAGTTCAAGGCCCATTGAATAATCTGAAATGATACAAAGGCAAGTGGTAAACTAGCAGAGGTTACAAAAAAAGTTTAGGTTCTCAAAAACTGTAAAATTATGTAATTTTTCAGAGTTATACAAAATGGCCCTTTTCAGGGAATGCGTAAAGGCTTAACAACTGACAACTTAACAATAAACAATTTCCACTAAGAGTTGGGGAATTGCCCTGTATAATGTCCGCTGGACGTGGTGAAGATTTGATTGAGAATTGATCAAAAAGCATTTGACAAAGTACAGAGTTGAAATGAGAATTTATATATAAAAAGTGATTTGGCAAGAAATGACACCAATACAGAGAGAAAGAAGTGATGTCATCATGGTGGAACTGGAAGTGAGGTCATTGGTAAGGAGCCGGAAGTGACATCATCACGGTGGGACCGGAAGTAACACCATCCATGGGAGATGGAAGTGACGTCATCAAGGCAGAGCCAGGAATGATGTCATCATGAGGAGCCGGAAGTGACGTCATCACGGTGGCAACGGAAAGTGACGTCAAGCGGGATTGTTGTGCAGTGGCCAGTTTCTGAAAGCGGAATTATTGAAGGTAAGTGCGTGAGATTATTATTGTTCTTTTTTTGCTCTGTTTGAAGAGAGGGAGAGAGGTATTAGTACCCAAAATCAACCCTTCATCTCATGGTATATCACTCACCTTAGGGCTTGTTGGCTGCCTCCTGAGCACACGTGTGTGACACAACAATTTTTCTGAGGCAGTGGAAATTAATAAAGCCTTAAAAGTAAACGGAAACAATTCCTACAGGTGTCACAACTTTTGTTGATTTCTTACAAACCGTCTGTTTATATAAAAGCAGTGTTGGAACAAACTGTGCTGCTACACCCTCCGAAGCATTACTTGGACAAAATTTTATTGCAGGAAGTAGCATACTGCTAACATAATAGCAAGAAAAATGAAATTAACAAAGGAGGACAGACAGACCCTTTAATAACCCTTAAAAGTGTAGGGTTTTCCTTTAAAGAATTTGCGAAGAAAGCCAAGGTGTCAGTGAATACAGTTTCTTACACCATCAGAACTAACATGGAAACTGGAGGAAACTCTGACAGAAACAGGTCTGATAGACCCAAAGCCACAACAGAATCAGAAGGCAAGATTTTGATAGTCAAAAGCTTGTGTGATAGGCGCCTCTCAGGTCAACAACTTCTAGAACTTTACTGACACTTCCATCTGTTACAAGCTCCTGTGGTGGTGTGCTTCCCCAATTCTGACAATTATCAGTTATCAATTCCCATGCTACATACTGAAGCCTGCTTTGCTTATCAAATTGCGTTGTTATCATTATCTTGTGTATTTTACTGGTTCAAAACTCCTCTGTGACACTTCTGTGGATATGTGTGGTGCTACTGCTGATGATTTCCTGTGCTCCCACACCCCATCTACTCTGCAATGTTCTCAGATCTTTTATGTGCAGCTCTGGTTTGCTAACCTGGTACTTGTGTTTTCATCAGCCTTATCGTTTCCTAGCTAATGATCAGATTTCTGCTCTGCTAAAATAAGGCTCTTGATGAACTTCTCAATGGTCAAACTGGAAGACTCTTAAAAACGTCAGGATATTGTGTCAGCCAAACTAAATACAAATGTTCAGGGTGTGTCTGGGAAGCTCATTGCCTAGTATGAAGCATGCCCAGCTTTTCAGGGTTTTGGTCAAAGGGATATCAATGCACTATATTGATGCTACAAAAAAAAACCCATTTAAAACAAGGTCCATTAATGGTAAAGTACTGATTCTGTTTAAATTCATGTTAGATTATAATTTTGATATGTTATACTTATTTGAAACATGGCAAAAACTGAAAAATGAATTTCCATTTCTAAATGAAGCAACTACAGTAGTTATGTTTACTTTACAGCAACTTAAGGCCATTCCATGTTATGTGACTTTTCTAGTGATCTTCAGTAATTCTTTACATAATCTTAACGAGTAGGGTTGTCATCTAGTCTGACATACCCAGTGACTCAGTCTAACTTGTCTGCAATCTGTCCCAGCAAAATCAAACAGGTTGTGCTCTGTGTACATGACAGCTGATAACCAGTGAGTGCTCCCTAGGAAGTACAGTGCAGGTAAAAGGATTAGGGAATGTAGGTGTTTGGGATCTTGAAAACAGAAGAGAGGCTTTTATGTGTAATGGCACATGTTTTATATACCACAATTGAATGGAAAAAACATAAAAGAAAAGTAAGAAAGGAGGGCAGAGATTGCAGCTGATCATATCATAACTGTAAATGCTTTGCTCAGGAAGCACATTACTGGCAGTCAGAAAAGGGGGTGAGTTCACAATACTTTGGAATCTGAAACTGCGCTGAAAAGTCCTCAAGGAGTTGTCTAATTCGACAACTCTAGCGATTTCTAATCGTGTATCCTGATATGGTTTGGCAATGAGAACAGCCAACAGCAGTCATTAACTCTGACACTGGAAGTTGTGTAATGTGAAAATGGCTTTAAGTCCATCAGTAGCTTTTAGATCTGACATGAACTTCACTCATTGAAGTTGAAATCATTGTCTATTGAATGTGTGGCTCTAAGACTGATAACAGACTCCATTTTCATGCTGCACATTGTCTTTTATTATCCTTTAAATTACAAAGGGGCTCATTTGTGTGATCTGACTGAATTATTAATTCAGTTAAGCGCCCTTTCCCTGAATATCATTTTTGTCTTGGTGATTTTAATATCTGCAGTACACTGACATTATTATTATTGAATTGCTGCTTCTCTTTGACTGCTATTACTTGCCACAGTATGTTAATTTTTTTTTTTTACCAACTCCTCTGGTAATATAGGTTATTTGTTAACAACACTCATGGCACTGATTTAGACCTCTTTTCAATCTCTTGTCTTCTTTTTAATTTTAATCATCAATTTTCCTTCATAAACCTTAAAAATACAGTATCTATGCTTTTAGCCTTTATGCTTGTGATTTTTCTAGCACTCAGCTTTGTGGTATAATTTTATACTACTGTCTGTGAAAGCAGCTGGACAAAACCATGAAGCTTTAGCATAGGACTAACCTTATTGTGGGTGCCCAGGCATCCTCTGACCATAAGTGGGATTTTGGAGATGCACTTACTGACCGTAACTGTTGTATATTATGGCAGAATGATAGAGTGTGGTAATGATACCCCTCTGGGTTAACAAGCCACTACAGCCTGCTCTTTCACATGCATATTTTGGAATAGCCTTCCTAAAATAATTAGATCAACTAACTCAAGTTTTTTTTAAAAGGCAACTTAAAGCATACCTCTTCAAGAAGCTTTATAACTTGCACTGATATTCTTCTTATATTCTCACTGATATTCCTACTCTGGTGAATGATAGGGATTCAACCGATCATTCTGATGGTACTCTATATTGCAAACTATTTTCTTTTCTTTTTTCTTTTTCTGTTTTATTCCTAATTATTTTTGTTTCCTATGCAAACCCATTATTTATGTTTCGTATTGTATTTATTTATTGCTTTGATGATAGTTTTGACTCTGGGTTATATATTGAGCCTTTTCTTTGCTTCCATTTTTACTGGGCCATTTGGAATATTTGTGAAGTGCTTTTGGCATTGGAAAGAATCTGTATATTAATAATATATATAAAAATATATTATTACTAGGGAGGTTCCCCCCTGCTTGCTTTGCTCGCCAATGACCTTGCTCGCTTTGCTCACCAGCCACTTCACGTCTCTGCCGCTGGCGTTGTCAAGAGGGGGGCAGAACATACCCCAAGAAGACGCAGTCGCTCTTCCGAAACCCATCCTAAATGGTAATACAATGGGAAACAAATATATATTTTTTTACCTCCTCTTTGCTCGATCAGCTGCTGGCTTGCAACTGCTGCCATGAGGCGTAATCTGCATGTGATGCAGCGCTTCGAACATTTAAAAGCCTGTACAGCAGCTGTCCTACTCTTTGTGTTTTATTTCCGGCCCCGGGCATGGTTAAATCTTTTGGCACAAAGTCCCGTTTCATGAGACATGAGTTCTTGATATTTTTTAGTTTATAATTTAAAAACGGGATAAGAATCTGAAAATCTAACAACATCACATTAAAGTAAAGATTGATACCAAACATATACGTATATGTAGGTTTTAAAATAAGCCAGATTTAAAGCGTGACAAAAAACATGACATAAAAACGTTACCGTTGCACTTTTTAAAGGCTTAGGATTTTATATATATATATAGAGTAGATTAGTAAGTATTTTTATGTCTACAGATTCAGCAGATGACATACAGGGGTGGACAAGAGTAGGTTTGCAACTGTGAGTATGTAGAATACAGAGTTTATTCTTGTATTATTATTTATGTGTTTATTATTGAATTATTTGTCTTCTTATTATTATTATTAAAGTGTGCTTTAGTGTAGCAAGTAGACTACAAGAATGTGTAAATATGAAGGCTGGTAGTTGCAGCACTTACAAGATTGTACCTAAGTAAACTGTGCCATTATAACATTCTTTTGAGTTAATAAAGTTAATCAAGCTATTGTAATAATCATAACCTGTATGTCTTTTTCCATACATACAACTGTAAACTTACATAACTATAAACTGTAAACTTACTTTTGCTGACCCCTGTATTATTGAGCACTAAGTCTCATGTCTGTAAAATATCAAATACTCTGAATAGTTATAAGGCACACATATATATATATATATATATGCAAATGGTCAGTTTTGTACTTTATAACTAGAGATGGCATTCAAGTAACCTTCTAATCCATCAACACATAAAACAACTGTATAGTACAAGTCAAAGGTTTGTTAATATCCTTATACCCACAAAGGGCCTCCTTGCTGGGAAGCTGGAGAAATTGCTTGCAATACAGAAGTCTAGTTTGAGAACTAAAGCTGTGCTCAGAGGTGGTTCTTCTTACTCCTTTCCTGCTAATGATGTTCACATCCCATGGGGCATTTTCTATTGCCCAAATCATGTATATCTGTGCTACCTATGCTAATCATCTAACTAACGTAAAATTTTGCCCGGTTGGTGACGAGCCTACATGACATCTACATGTGATTTCTTTGAGTTAAGCCTAACCAACCTGTGTGGACCACCTTGCCCACACATGTCTTTGCTTAAGAACAGAACTCTGTATCCCTGTTCCAGACAAGATTTTTTCAGGAATATCATAGGTGTTCTTCTTAGATTGCTCTTTGTCATGCCCCTCTCCACAGACCAATCTGAAATGGACAACTCTAGAAGGATTCAGGGCTGTTGACAACCAGGGCCACATTAAGGACGTCATTAGCCCTGGGACAAAGTCTTTGAAAACCAAGCATTCCTCACATAGCACAAACACACTAGTGCCTGCCTGTCACTGCATTCAAGGTTCTAAAGTTTTTTGTTTAATTTTTTATGTGCATCATCTTCTTAAATGAACAGCTAAACAATTCTTACATTTGTACAGGAGTAGCCAATCATTTACTACCATTAGGACATTTATGATGTCTCTCTAAAATGCTTATAAAATGAATAAATAAATAAAGCTTTGGTAATAATCCTGAGCCTTCAAAATATAAAGCACTCATATCTTTGTTGAATTTCTCAGAAAACCAAAGTGCATGGTGTTTTGACATTCTGGCTGCAAAACACTAAAGCAATCTAGGCGAAGAAAGATTTGAGATGCAGGCAGGAATTAGATGCTAATTATGACATGTGTTGTAATGTATGGCAGAAGGAAAATGGAGTCCCTAGGGCTAAGATTAATATTCATTCTCAGTGGCATGGAAATGTAGTAGGAGGCCCTTTTGCCCTGGTTTGCTTGAAGCATGCTTTTTTCTATATAGTTTTCATACTCCCTCTGCAGATTGTATGTAGGATAGTTTTTTTATTCAGCATAAAGAAAAGTAATAGAAATATAACAACTTTTCCAGAGAATTACCTAAACCTGGAATTTGGTTTACTTATCTGTGACACTTAAATACCCTTAGTGGTTTTTTTTTTCTTCAGATTTAGCATTCATTACCAACATCTTGGACTGGAGGAGCAAGTACTTCAGACGATGCAACCACAACTGTCATTTTTCACTAGCAGTAGCAGCAGATGTTTGTTAAGACAAGAAAAGCATGCCTTTGTAAAGAGTGAGCTTGTCTGCAATTCTTATTTTCCACAGAGATGAAACTGATGATTCTACATTGTACATCACTCTTCTTTCCTTAACATCTTTAGTTTATGCCAGTTACAAGAAGCCTTTTTTGGTAGCTGAAATGAAAAGTACAGATGTCACAATACCAGAGTTTTTATATGTGATACCAGTGCCACTGAAATTTTTACGATACTCCAAACCTATTTGATATAAAGTACCTCCGTTATTCAATTAATTAATGCTGTGTGTTTTTCTGTAACAGAATATAAAATATATAAATACTATTAGTGACAACAGCTTTAAAATAGTGGTATATTCATCAAGTTGTTACCCCTCTACCATTTAAGTAAACTAGTGTTAGCATTCATAAATCTCAAAATACAATGCAGGGCTTAAATTTTAATGTGTGGTGGACACAGGGCTTCCCCAGTTGTAACAACAAGGGTAGGGTGGAGTGTTATCTTAGAGAGATTTCAGTATTGAGTTTATAAAAAATGATGTCATTATGAACTACCTCATTTATCTTACCCGCGCAGCAGTGAAACAGTGAGCCTCTGTCTCAGATTAGCACAAATATATCGCTCCTGCAAGCGAACTGTGATTCTTAGTGCAATGAGAGAAGTCACAAAATCAACCAGAATGTTCAAGCAAATAATAGAAAAAAACCCCGATCTAAATCCGCTAAGTACTTCTCTTGTTTGCTAGCAAAGCAGATGTAAGGTGCGCTCTGAGGCTGGCGCGTGAGTGAGGAGAGCCCCGCCCTTCTCAGCTCGATGTGTCTCTCTCGGATTCATACAAATAAATTCGCGAGATGAGAGAAGTCACAAATGATAGAAAAAGACCCGATCTAAATCCGTTAAGTAGTTCTCTCGTGAAAAGCAGACAGGCATACATACAGACAGAGAGAGAGAGAGAGAGAGAGATGTGCACATTGAAAATTTATTTGACTTTTTTTTTCCAGTTTCTGAATAATACTGCTTAAAATCAGTACAAAAAATAAAAATTTGAACAGTATTATTATTATTACTACATTTTCATTTTACAAGCCCTGTAATGCTCCTTTTTTAACAACATGCTTTTAAAATTTGGTTTATCAGGGAATCCCTCTATTAGCATTGTAACATTTGCACTTGTAAGATTTATATTTGCATCTTTAATCATTTAAAAAACCTACTAAAATTTAAGAACGATTTAACAGAAGAGTCAAATTTCAAATGTCACAATCTCCTGGTGCTTTAGTTGTCCAAACATATCCCTCATTTTTTACATTCATCAAAACTTTAAGGCTTCTTGTGTTACATCAATCTTGTCAGTTTTGCATTATTGTTTTGGAATGCTTGTAAAAGAGTTTTTGTTGTGCTGAGTATTTTATATGAGTGATCTGACCTTGTTATTACCTCTATACAAATCCACAATTAGAAAATTAACTGGACTGATATTAACTGTAGTTGATTAATCCTAATAATTCAAAAATATGACATATGTGCTTTTACAATGTTTGTCAAATTTTATGGGTAATACTTTGCCAGATTAAACTAACGAATGCAATGCCTCTGTTCCTTATCAGGAATGTGTAGGACACTCTATTCAAAAGTGATTACCCTCGCCATCATATCATCTTCTTTCACAAATTCATGACACAAGTTAAATGAGTAAAACTTACACCTGATCAGTCACATCATTGTGCACATGGCTCTTTCTGAAGCAACTCCATAAGAAGATAAAAGTGGAAAATTTGAAAGTCTGTGTTTTTTGGTGTTTTTTAAATTATAAGCACAATTCCATGCCTTAAACACAAGCATTTCCAAATATAACGTTTTTCTTTTTAACGTGTTGATGCGGTGCTGTATCATCACCATTGTCTCCCATTTTTAAATGTAGTAGTCATGCTTTTCTCATGTCTTGTTGTGCCTTCTGAAGTACTTTGTCCATCTGCAGTCACGCATTAGTCCAGTGTTGCCTTTCTGTCGGTGCTACTGATAATGTAAAAAAGGTAGAACTGTGACGTTTTTGGAATTTTGGTTCTTGTGACATCCCTAATGCAAGATTATATATTAGCAAAGCTTTTTGTTTTAGCCATATATTATGAGTACTGTTTTTCAAAGACTGTTAAACCTATTTAACATACAGTATGTTCATCTTTAATAAATTATCTCATGCAAAAATTTCAAGTAAATTTAAAAGATTATTCTTATAAGACTGCTGCTTCTTAAGCTTATTAAATTATTTAGTAATAAAAACCTCTGGCTCTGCGTGCTGCTATGGGTAAAATGTTTTGTGCTTTAAACTGCAGAAGAAATTCACACAAAGCTGCAAAGAACATGCAAGCTTCAGAGCCTGATGGCACAATACTGACAGCTTTCCTAAAAACAATACTTCCAGAAATAAATTACAACACTTTTCAATAACTTTAAAGTATTAGTTGAAGTCCTGTGGGAGAAGAAATTACAATTCATTAAATGTATTCTTCTGAAGCACAGTCCAACACAACATACACTCTAAAGGTGGCAGAGGGTACTTTTTTTTTGTGGCATTTGCATGCTTTCCGTGTTTTCTTGTGGGTATCCTTATTGAACAGGCTTTCTCACAAAGTCCAAATGTATGTTGTTAGGTTTATGGGCAAATTATAAGTGAGTAAGTGTGCAATAATCTTTCCTGCTGTATATAATACATAACCTCACATGTCTTGGGGAGGTTTGATTCTGCGGCTTGGATCTTCAGCGTTCTCTTTGTGTTGGTTAACACTATGAAGTCCATAATATAAAATAAAGTTTCAGTGACAAGTTGGACTTCTATTTGCATGATGTTTCTCTCACACATTCTCAAGTAACCTCCTGGTTATGAACTTTGCCTGTTTGTTTGTGCTCTATAAAGGATAATTTTGTGTTGGAGATACAATTTAATCAAGCAGGCATGGCAGAAAGTAAAGTGAAAAATATACACAATATTTTAAAATGTTCTCTCATGCAAAAATCTACTTTATTTGCATTTGCTTAAAATTAATGGTTGTTAAATCTCATTACACTGTAACATGCCATTTATCAAATCATTGTGAAACTGGTAATACAGATTATCTTGTCATAAAATCTTCATTTCTTGTGCTTTTCCATGTGTGGTATCTTCTTCCTGAAGGAGTCTGTGACAATGCACAGAATGTACAGTGTAAGCAAGAGTATTTTTGTAGCTGTAAGCAGTTGAGTGAACATTAGTAATCCATATATGCGGTATATATGCTGTGTCTGTGTGTGCATGTGCATATGTAGGTGTATGGGTATATACATATGCAGTATATATAAAGTTTTTGTCATTATTTTTTTTAGGTGGAAGAATGGCAACTAGTAGAAGTACTAATGATTCTGTGTGTACTGCTGACCTTGGAGCCCAGTATATAACCGCTACACCATACTACTTTCAGAAGCACCAAAGGTGATATCTTCTAATTATATTTGAGATACTGGACTTATTACCCTATTGAATTCACATCTGAGATATTCGCATTAAAACATAAAGTATCTAGTAGAAACTGAATGCTGAAATAATAAAATGGTTTTGCTTTTTAAGTGTTTGATGTTGTTCGTAGCTTTATTGATAAGCTGTTCTGAATGTTGATTTAATTAATAATTCTTGTTTTAATTTTTTGTAGTTCTTCATCTATAATATATCTGGAATATTATATGCTTTGAGTACCAGTCAAAACATACATTTCCCTATCACCTTGGTTGGCATGATTGGAACTCCTACCATCAGTTCTGGAGTCCCTTAATTGGCCTGTTCAACTTTGTATATTATCCTTGTATTTTAAGTGAGATTTTTTCAGGTATTTCAGTTCCCTCTCAAATCACGAATATGTTTTATTGTATATTGGCTTTTTTTCAGTGTGTATGCCCTGTGGTGCACTGGCATCATTTTTCGGAATGATAGCACTCCACATTTTCTAGATAGGCTGTGACTTCCAGCATCCTTGTATTTTGTAAATTCATGTTCATAAATACTTTTACCTATCTGGACGCCTAGTAGTTTATATCCAGGTTAAAGCTGGGTGTGTAAGATGGTAACTAATAGTTCATAAAGAACTGGAGTGAATATTTTTTTAGTTTCACAAGGCTCCTCCTAGCACTTGATTACTTTGTGCTTACTGGCTATCTCTTCTTCTGTTTACGTAGTATGCGTATTGCTGGCAGAGTTCACATAAGGACAGTAATATTATGAAATTTGAGAATGACTCTTATCATCATTAGTCTCTGGCAAGATAAGGAGAACAGTCAGGAGCTTGTGTTTATGATTTTAGGTGGTGTGTAAATTCTTTTTTTTTATTTTGTCAATAGCTAAGCACTTCTAAAATAACTGACATGCCTGTGGATTTTAGATGCCACTTACCTTCTCGTCCCTAAACAACAAACAATTGCAGATTTACAAAGGGTACAGCTCTGTAAATATTTGGGAACTGTTGCTGAAGATTGAGTGATATTTAGACTATGTTGAGATGAAATGAGCAAGGAGGGTCCGAAATAAGTGTAATTAAGAAGAACGAAAAGCTTATTTGACTTTTTCTTTTACTAAAACTATTATTACATTTACATTTTTGTGTTTGTTTCATATATTTGTAGCAAGAAAAATGCCCTAGCATTATTGTTGAGATACAGTAAGTGTACATTTATTAGTAAGCAGTAGCTGTCTTTTTATTTCAGATTTTTAAATATTACCATCAGATACAACATTTAAATTATCAGGAATTAAGAGTGATATGTACAAATGTACAATGCCTGTGGAATATGTGTGTTGCTGCAAAGCCCATTTTCTTCTAGAAATAAATAAAATGATGTGATTGTAAGAATGGA
Organism: Erpetoichthys calabaricus; assembly: GCF_900747795.2. Classification (NCBI taxonomy): domain Eukaryota; kingdom Metazoa; phylum Chordata; class Cladistia; order Polypteriformes; family Polypteridae; genus Erpetoichthys; species Erpetoichthys calabaricus. Next base: position 261,338,788 of record NC_041395.2, on the reverse strand, counting down.
TATGGCTCTAAGAAAATTATTCTGGATGTCTCATATATGCTATGCTGTGTTGAGTTTTTACTTTGTTTAATATGTAATGTTATTAAGGTATGCGATTTCATTTATGTGTAGTAGTAAAGGATAATCTTGGAATGGTGTCACACCTGCTAAAATTATTTTTTTGAGTATTAAATGGAATATCTTTATTTAAAAATGTTGTGCTAGAAGATTTAACATCCCTCTTGCTACTGCTTTGCTTAATCAAATTTTAATACTGTATATTGCTGATTTTATAATGTGAGCCACTAAGGCGCGTACTGGCTCCCTATCCCAGAAACAGACAGGCAGGAGACAAGTTTTGCCACACTCCACACATTTATTTACAGTTTTTACCAGTAAACACAACGCAACACCACTAACACCATCCAGTCATTTCTGCCGCCAATCCTTCTCCCTCCACTCCTCTTCAGGCTTTGTCCTCTCCTCCCAACTCTGGCCACTTATGGAGTGAGAAGGCTTCTTTTTATAAGGCACCTGGATGGACTCCTAACGAGCTTCTTCCGGCCACACTTCCGGGTGTGGCGGAAGCATGACCAAATAAGGCCCTGGAAAGGTCCATGCGCCCCTGGTGGTGGCCATGGATTCCAACGGTGTTGAGCCTCCATGCTCATAACCCGTGGCCCCAATGAAAACCAGTTGGGCTGTCCTCTATTGGCCCGGTCAAGAAACTGTCCCAGCAATCCTCTTTCCCTAGGTGCTTCCACAGTGGGGGGGCCCTCCGCCACAATAGTTATATTATTCAGTAGTTTGAGTTTGCTGTTTTGAGAGTATAGCAAATTAATTGTCTTTCTGTTGTTTTTTCTTCCTTTGGTTAAATTTTGTGATGCGAAGATTGACCTTAATAAAACTTTCCATATTAGATATAAAATAGTGGTAGAGTAGTCTAAGAAAATAGCCTGCATTTGCAACATTTTTGGTAATAATTGTCAAAGAAATATGTTTTATATATACTTACTGTGAAGGTTTCTTCTCTTTGATTATCAGTTTCTATGAAGAACTTTTGACACACAACATTTTGAAACCCCTGACTGCTACAGTGGAAGGGATGCTGATAAAAGAGGAAGGGAGCCTTAATTTTGTATCACCATGTGGAGTCTCTTCCATTGTCAGGCATTACCTTAAAGAGTCAGGTAGTGTAAAATTTTATTTTAATGTTGTGTCAGTGATAAGGTACTAAACATGTTTTTTTTCCCCAAGGCTAATTGTTACAGGGCTTACATAAATACATACATTATCTTTTATTTTGGGTACAAATGTCCTGTTTACTTTGTGGCAAATTGGTGAACTGAACTGTTTAATAGTAGATTGCAAACACTTGAGTGAATCTCGTCTTTCTTAAGTGTAAAATGAATAATTAATATAAATACGTTCTAAAGTCTGCTGAATGTCGCTATGTTTTCGGTAGCGTTTAATTTATTCAATTTATAGATCATTTTTCTTATTGTCCTCACATTATTTACCTGTGATATTTAGTTTTATGACATTTTTTTATAAGATGTGTGAAACATTTCTTTCATAATATTATAGCATCAGTCTACAATTGAAAGGTATGTGATCACAAGAAGCATTAATATATATTAACTAGTCATTTAGCCCGTTACAATAACGGGCGCTAGAACAGTAGTGCATAAACATTAGTAGGAACAGTCTATATTAAATGGCAAGGGACTTTGACCTCATTCTTTTTGTTGGCCGTATTTTTCTTTCTTTCTGCCTTTCTTTTGTTGATGTTTACTTGCTGAGCTGACTGTTCTTCGTGGGCTGCCGCCGTGTATTGTGTGTCTTTAATTTTCTGTGACAGTAATACTGTCTAGATAATTTAGTTCAAATGGCTCTGGAATATGTGAAGAGCAACAGGTGCAGATCTTTATTTACGCGGCCTTTATTCGCTGCGCCCAATTGAGGTCGTCCTTTTGAGGATCGCCTTTTTGTGCGCACCCTTATTGAAGGATACTGTCTTGTACGTCCGCTGGCTTGTGCGTCCGTAATATACGTCCGTAATATACCTTTAATTTTCTCTGGCGGTAATACAGGCGTGCGCGTCGGTAATATGCCTTTAATCTCCTCTGACAGTAATACTGGCTTGTATGTGGCTGTAATATGAGTCACTGTATTGTGTACCTTTAATTTCCTCTCGCAGTAATACTGGTTTGTATTTACGTAAAACGCCTCTAACTTTCTCTGACAGTAATATCGCGCATAGCACCGTGCCCAGCGCATGCGCACTTCACCAGAAGACACCCACACACGGACACCTGGACGCACATAGAGATTTTATATATATAGATGATATAAATACCAGTTAAATAAATGATGCACTACAATAACATTTTGTTTTATTAACTTTTAGTGTACAGAAATGATGTTAAAAAGATGATTTTAAATGTAAGACATAATTAAAATAGTTCACCAAATATCCTTTGAAACTTTTTTCTGTAAGAGTTGGTTGCACTGTATTGCTGCATTCATGAACAATTTAGTGCGTAGGACTACATTTCTGTACACAATCTTCATACAGACCGTATTTGACCACTGCTGTCAGTAAGCTAGCAATCTTAATACTATAAGAATCTTTATGTCTAAGACACTATAGAAGATAATTGAACTAATGTCCAGTTCCAGTTGGGTTTTTGCCTGGTGTACCATACTGCAGTGATAGTCTATGGCTTCTTGTCACACTGCAGTGAAATAAAAAGTCTCAATAAGTTGATGGATCAAGAAGATATGTCATAAATTAACAATTTTCTGTAAAGACAAATATTCACATATAATCATATTTCATTTTTAAAATCCAACAGAAATGTATACAATTACTAAATGTTTGAAAGCTTTGACTTGTAGACACTATGCTGGCTTGCCACACTATCTTCAAGTTTACGCAGTAATTAAAAACAGACTCTTTCTCATAAATCTAGCTAGTATTTTTAGAATATTAAAATAGTTTTTTTCATTTACTTAAACTCTGGTTTTTGAATATTGTGGGTAATTAAAATCTGTGCAGGGCTCAATAATGTCAGAACCTACAGAGAATGCAGTTTGTTGTGTTTTTGCGAAACGTGGCTAACTACCACCATCCCAGATGCTAACGTGGAGCTACCCGGGTTTAGCACAGTTAGAGCGGACAGAGATGCAAGTACCTGTGGGAAGCACAAAGGAGGAGGACTCGCTCTCTATGTTAATACACGATGGTGTAATTCTGGACATGTTAACGTCAAAATCTCCACTTGCTGCAGGGAGATCGAACTGTTGGCCGTAAGTTTGCATCCCTATTACTTGCCCAGAGAGTTTGGACACGTCATTGTTGTTATTGTATACATTCCTCCTCGGGCGGATGTGGAGACAGCGAGTGACATCATCCATTCTGCTGTTGCTAAGTTACAAACGCAGCACCCTGAGGCACTTTAACCATGTGACGCTGGACAAAACATTACCTGCCTTCTCCCAGTATGTGGACTGTAACACCCAGGGAAATAAAACTATTGATTTACTGTATGCAAACATTAAAGACGCATACAGCGCCACCCCCGCTGCCTGCGCTTGGGAAAGCAGATCATAACCTGGTTCTGCTTCAGCCTCACTACAAACCAAAAGTGAGGGTCCTACCTGCAACCACACGATCATTCAGGAAGTGGACCCCGGAGGCTGAGAATGCTCTGAGACAATGTTTTGGAACTACAGACTGGGATATCCTGCAGGGATCACATAGTGAGAACATTGAGGAAGTTGTTGACTGCACTACTGACTACATCAACTTCTGTATGGACATTGTAATTCCAGTAAGAACTGTACGCTGCTATGCTAACAACAAGCCATGGATTACAAGTGACATCAAGGGCCTTTTGAACCAGAAGAAAAGAAGGGCTTTTAAAGACGGTGATCAGCATGAGCTCAAGCGCGTGCAGAAGGAACTCCGAGTCCAGCTCAGGGTGGTGAAGGAGCGGTACAGGAGAAAGCTGGAGCAGAAGTTGCAGAATAACAGCATGAAGGAAATGTGGGATGGGATGAAGATCATCACTGGCTGCAGCTCGAAGCAGGGTACCACCATCGAGAGAGACGTGAAGAGAGCAAACCAAATGAACAACTTCTTTAACAGTTTTGACCACCCTAACCCACTCTCACTCTCACCTCAGAGTACTGCACTCTCCACACATCCTTCTGCTGATACCAGCATAGGAGAGACTTCCCCACCCATAATTACAACAGCGCAAGTGAGCAGAGAGCTGAGGAGACTTCGTGTCAGCAAAGCAGCGGGTCCAGATGGAGTATTGCCACGACTGCTGAAGGTCTGAGCATCGGAGCTGGGGGGTCCTCTACAGCGCATCTTCAACCTGAGCCTGGAACAGGGGAGAGTCCCGAGGCTATGGAAAACATCTTGCATCACCCCAGTCCCAAAGGTATCACGTCCTAGTGAGCTGAATGACTTCCGGCCTGTTGCTCTGACATCACATGTGATAAAGACCATGGAGAGGCTGTTGCTTCACCACCTGAGGCCACAGGTTCAACACACCCTCGACCCTCTGCAGTTTGCATATCAGGAGAAGGTGGGAGCAGAGGATGCTATCATCTATATGCTACATCGATCCCTCTCTCACTTGGACAGAGGCAGTGGGGCTGTAAGAATTATGTTTCTAGACTTCTCTAGCGCCTTCAACACAATCCAACCTCTGCTCCTTAGGGACAAGCTGACAGAGATTGGAGTAGATTCATACCTGGTAGCATGGATCGTGGACTATCTTAAAGACAGACCTCATTATGTGCGTCTTGGGAACTGCACGTCTGACATTGTGGTCAGCAACACAGGAGCGCCACAAGGGACTTTACTTTCTCCGATCCTGTTCAGCCTATATACATCGGACTTCCAACACAACTTGGAGTCCTGCCACATGCAAAAGTTCGCTGATGACACTGCTATCGTGGGCTGCATCAGGAGTGGGCAGGAGGAGGAGTATAGGGACCTAATCAATGACTTTGTTAAATGGTGCGACTCAAACCACCTACACCTGAACACCAGCAAAACCAAGGAGCTGGTGGTGGATTTTAGGAGGCCCAGACCCCTCATGGACCCCGTGATCATCAGAGGTGACTGTGTGCAGATGGTGCAGACCTATAAATACCTGGGAGTGCAGCTGGATGATAAATTGGACTGGACTGTCAATATTGATGCTCTGTGTAAGAATGGACAGAGCCGGCTATACTTCCTTAGAAGGTTGACGTCCTTCAACATCTGCAATAAGATGCTGCAGATGTTCTATCAGACGGTTGTGGCGAGCGCCCTCTTCTATGCGGTGGTGTGCTGGGGAGGCAGCATTAAGAAAAAAGACGCCGCACGCCTGGACAAACTGGTGAGGAAGGCAGGCTCTATTGTTGGCATGGAGCTAGACAGTTTGACATCTGTGGCAGAGCGACGGGCGCTCAGCAGGCTCCTATCAATTATGGAAAATCCACTGCATCCACTAAACGGTGTCATCTCCAGACAGAGGAGCAGCTTCAGCGACAGACTGCTGTCATTGTCCTGCTCCACTGACAGATTGAGAAAATCGTTCCTCCCCCAAACTATGCGATTCTTCAATTCCACCCGGGGGGGTAAACGTTAACATTATATAAAGTTATTGTCTGTTTTTTTACCTGCATTATTATCAATCTTTAATTTAATATTGTTTTTTTGTATCAGTAAGGTGCTGCTGGAGTATGTGAATTTCCCCTTTGGGATTAATAAAGTATCTATCTATCTATCTATCTATCTATCTATCTATCTATCTATCTATCTATCTATCTATCTATCTATCTATCTATCTATCTATCTATCTATCTATCTATCTATCTATCTATCTATCACTAAAGCTTTTTTTTTCACTAAAGCTTTTTTTTTCACTAAAGCTTTTTTTTTGGTTGGTTATAATACTGCATCACTAACCAGTATGTCCATGCAGCCTCACTTCAATGTATGATGTTAATGATTGTGGTTTTATTAAATTGAGTTATTACTATGACTCTACAGATACTTGAGGCTGCCTGTTTACATATATCATTTGTCTTTTGTGTTGTTTGGACTTTGGGTACAACCATTATTACAGAAAATGTAGCAGTCATTAAATCTCAAAGAGGGAGGAATACCTGAAATCTTCTCATTGCTGCATGAATGGCATAAGTCAAGTTTACATTTGTTAAACTTAAGTATGTCAGTGTAATTTTACCCCCAAAATTAATTAGGAGAAAGATAAAAATTGTATTATAATCATATGATCATATATTTAACAATGGACGATATAAATTCCCATACATTTCATGTTACAGCACAAAATTAATTCTCATTCACACTACTACTTTAATGATGTGAGTTTGAATTTTGCCTTGCAGTGAGGAGCATGGGGCACCTCAACATCTAAAGAACAAAATATCTGTACATATTTGGAAAAATAAATGAATTAAAAAATTAATAATAGAAATTTTGCCTGGTACTGTTAAATGACATCAGCTCTTATAATCGGAGCTATTTTTGTGTTGTGACAAATGACTGGTGGAGCATAAGAATGTTAAGGGATATCTATAAGAACCATTGTTTCCTATCTCAAGTAAAGTTTAAAGATCAAGTTGCTTAATGTCTGCATTTTATCAAAATGAAATTTTTTAAGTCCAAATCTTTGATATGACTTGACTCCACGATAGTATAACTGGTAATGCTTTAGCCTACTAGGACTTTGGAGACTTCTGTTCATCCACGTCATCTGATCTGATTAGATAATTGGTAATCTTAATTATACTCAGTGTCCATAATATGACTGTATACATCACTAAAAGGCTCAATTGAGCTTTGATCCAGTGAGTGGTACTCTTTGATTTAATCTTCTGCTGCTCACATCCAGGAAAAGCAGATTATGAAATTTAACTACTGGCATAATTGAAACCTGTTTAGTAATACACACCATTATCTAAACTGGAGACTCACCACTGTCATCATTTAAAAGTGTGTTGAAGGTTCAGGGATAATCAGCTGTGTGTAAAGTGATTTGTTTCAATTGTATTTTGTATTGATAAATTGCTATCTCCTTATCTAAGAAAAATGCCTTTGTGTTTCACATGCTTTCAAACAGCAGCAGAGGTGTTCTACAATTATCATGTCACTCATATTAACCTGAAGAATAATAAATGGGAAGTCTACAGAAAAGGAAGCATTTTGGAATACTTTGATGCAGTTGTCCTTACTATGCCTGTGCCTCAAATTCTGCATCTCCAAGGAAACTTTCTGCAGTGTAAGTATATATCGTTACAGATCTTAAATTTACAGTATATCTTTTCCTGTATGTTATAGTAGTAGTAGTAGTAGTAGTATCAAAATTTGTTATTGCATTTTTTTTTTGTTTTAAAACACAACATGTTATAGGAGAGGGCAGTATCTTTTTGTTATTTCCCTTGTATTGCATTTATATGCTTGTTTCCTGAATATAGTTTGTGAAATTACAAGTGCCTTAAAGTGTAGTGTTCAAATGAGCTAATATTAAAAAAATTGTATTTCCTGAAGTGAAGATAGAGAATTGAAAAAGCTTTGTTTTCTTTTTCTACCAAATAATTGTGAAATCTGATTTTAATGTAATAAAGTTAGTCCAATAAAGTACAAGCATATTCACCATACAGTATTATTCATATTGAAAAAATACATATTCACTGCATAGCATATTTTAGTGAAAGTGTAATTTTCATAAACTGCATTTGGGTTGCAATGGTGGGGGAATTTTCAGGGTTGATTTTGTTGGAACAATGGAAGGGAAAAATAAAGTAAAAATGGCAGTTCTTGAATGTTCTTGAGTGATTTAAACCATTTTTGTTGACACTACTTTTTTATTTTAAACAAAACTGCTTGTTAGCAGAGTGTTCAAATATACTGTGCTTGTACATTTTTTGTGCACAGTACATTTGATGAGAATCTCAGTCATTTAAAAAAATGTGATGACAAAATAAGAAGTAGCAGAACGAAATAATAAGCAGCAATATTCCAAAGAAGTATAACAGCATATCATTTATTCTTGACAAATGTTTCATAAAGCCCATTTTGCACTGGATCAGTTCCACTGCTTCATCAGTGCTCCCTAAGCACATTGCTCCTTTTGCTGCTGTAAAAACACTTTAATTTACTAACATGTAAGTTACTGAAGTGAACAAGCTTAATACAAGTATGTTTTTCCTCTGCAAAGATTAACAGTATTCCCTTTTTTTCCAAGTATGTTAATTTGCACATTTTTTAAATGGCTAACATAGCAAATCAAATAAATGTCTTATGTTTATTCTTGGGAAATATAAAGCTAGCTGTTTTACTGTATATGTTTCCCTGCATCTTTTTCCATTAACAAAATCTGATGTAAGGTTTTGCAGGCTTGGCTCCACATTTTTGTGATTTTATTCATATATAACCAGGCATTGTAAATTGTTTAAAATCTTACTGGGTGTTAGGGAAAATGTCAGGTTGGATTATTAAATCAAATGCCGGAATAGGCTTTGGCATTCCATGACCCTTACTGGAAAAATATTCAAAAAATAAATAAATATGTGGATTTGTTAACGTTAAATGTTGAGCTAAAATCAAATATCAAGAAATATTGAAGTAAATTGGATCTAGACTAAGAAAATCACCCAGCAAATATTAAATTCAGTAGGAGAAAGTGATGAGAGTCCCATTGAGTTAGTTGATTCCACCTGTCGTGTGGCATTACTATATGTTTGAATGTTTCCTGAGCGAGAGCTGTCACAAGGACTTGGGTAGAAGGTGATTTTTTTTTTTCTTTTCAAAGCATGCATTACAGTATTTTATTATTGTTGTTATTGTTGTTTTATTCTTTTTCTTAAGAAAGCAGAGAACTGTACAAGGTGGAAACAATGTTTCTTTTAGTGCTTGATCCATTCTCTGGGCACTGCACAGGAAAGCTAAACCTTCACTTACGATTTGTGTACCAGAAAAGTTTCATCATGGTCTCTGTAGTCACACAAATCAATGTTTAATTGTATTAAACAATGAAATACTTCTTATGGTTAAAAAATCCATTTATAGTATATATACCAAATACTGCAAACTTCTTATTTATGCCTGGAAATCACCAATGTAGATCCATATTGTGCCACATATAACCGAAAAGAAATTAAACTAAAAGGTAAAATTGTACTGTATAGTGTCAAGCATACTTAAATTGCAATATATACTCCAATACATGTCATGTCCTATTTTCAGTCTTGGTGTTTGTATAGTAAAAACTAAGTCATATTAAGGGGAATATAAAGAAATGCTACCCAACTCAGTCTATGGTTTAAAGATTCAAGTTATCAGAAAAATTAAAGGCGTTGAGTCTTTTCAGCATGAGCCAACAGAGGATGAATTACTTGGAGGCAGTATAGCATTTTTAATTGGTAGCTGTTCTTGTTTCCTTTCTATTTCAAAAATAAAGCTGTAAAGTATTTTGAGTAACCAAAATAGTTCACACCACTTTAAATATGAGTGCTTTATTTTGACATATTATTGCTTGAAAACATCATTTATTTAAGTTATTAATATGTGTCCATAAAGAATGCTGTATAGTTACTAGGTTAGCTAAAGGTTATCAACTTAGCAATGCAATTCATCTCTCCCTCTCCCTCTCTCTCTGTCTCATGTAATTAAGTATTATGAAGTATTTAGGTATTAAATTTGTACTATTATATAGTAGAAGAAAGATGTTTCGATAGCCTTAGATTAGTTCCCAGTAGTAAAGCTGACTCTTGGCTATCTCAAAAAGATCCTGTTTTTCTAAGTAGGTATATATCCAGGAGTGGGTTTTACCTTGATGAGAAAGCCATAAAAGAGCTCTAGGACTCTCCACTCGGCCAGTCAGTTGCAAGGTGGTGTTAACACCACTATTCATAGAGTATCCCAGACGTTGTTTCTTAGGAGTATGCAAATTTAGCATCCTTATGGATGTCTCTTGAAGAAATGCACCCATGGGGTTATGCTCCTAGAAGGTGTTTGTGCTTGAACAGGGTTTTGACAAATACCATAGCTCTTCTTCTTAAGCAGTGTATGCTATAGGTATCTGGTCATGATACAATGGAATTGTTTGATTCACAGACCTGTTAACATACAACTGTGTTACTGTCTCTAAATGGTTTAAACCAGGGGTTGCCGACTCCGCTCCTGGAGGACCACCATGGCTACAGGTTTTCATTTTAACCCTTTTCTTAATGAGTGACCTGTTTTTGCTGCTAATTAACTTCTTTTGAACTAATTTTAATTGACTTGTTCTTGAAGACTCAGACCCCTTAATTGTTTCTTTTTCCTTAATTAGCAGCCAAACAATAACGAGATACAAAATGAACCAAAACAACTGGTGTTCATCATACTAGATCTGAAAATAAAGAAAGATGAAGGTCTCAGGAATGTCGATTTGCTGAGGACCCCAAAACATTTTATCAGGGCTCTAAGAATGAGAAAATCAACAATTTCAGGAATGTCTGTTAATGCAGGGGTAGGCAATGTCGGTCCTGGAGTGCCACAGTATGTGCAGGTTTTTGTTCCAACCCAGTTCCTTAACGAGAACTCAATTATTGCTGATGAAGCACATATTGCTTAAGTGACATTTTAATGCTTCATTTTAGTGGTCTCGCTTGTTAAGGTTCTCCAACCTTAATTGCTTATTTCAATCTTAAACTGCTGCATTCAGTGTTTTAATTGCTCCTTATTAGCAATAAGATGTAAAACAGGGGTAGGCAATGTCGGTCCTGGTGAGCCGCAGTGGCTACAGGTTTTCATTCAACCCAATTGCTTAATTAGAAACCAATCATTGCCAATCTCAGACCTTATTTAATTTTATAGCTTGTTAGTCTGTACAATGTAAGGCTTTTATATAGTAGATTTTTTTCCTTTCCAAGGATATCATCCAAATGATTTGAAGCCTAAAACAAATCATTTTCAGTCTGTCACATTTTTCTATTAAGTGTTTTATTAAATCAAACCGTGCATGATGAACACACACAGATGTAATTGGAAAAAAGCTAGCTGGAGAACTGCTGGCTGCTTTGTCTTTTACATCTTATTGCTAATAAGGAGCAATTAAAACACTGAATGCAGCAGTTTAAGATTGAAATAAGCAATTAAGGTTGGAGAACCTTAACAAGAGAGAGCACTAAAATGAAGCATTAAAATGTCACTTAAGCAATATGTGCTTCATCAGCAATAATTGAGTTCTCGTTAAGGAACTGGGTTGGAACAAAAACCTGCACATACTGTGGCACTCCAGGACCGACATTGCCTACCCCCGTGTTAATGCACCACAAGAGCAGCAACAAAGCCACGAAATTAAAGAACAAGTTTAATTAGCAACAAGACTTGGCACCTCATTAAGCAGCTGGTTGGAGTTTGAGACCCTGACTTAGTTGGTCTTCCCTCACTTCACATTTCATTTCTGTTTATGTGCCATTTAAGGAAAGAAATGAAGCAATTCAGAGGAACGATGAAGAAATTCAGGGACACAATCTTAAAAAAGCAATTCAATTAAAATTAATTCAAAAGAAGTTAATTAGCAGCACAAACTGGACACTCATTAAAAAAAAAAAGGGTTAGAATAAAAACCTGCAACCATGGTGGTCCTCTAGGACCGGACTTGGCGAACCCTGATTTAAATAATAACTCCTGCAAGTATTATTTGAAGTTACCATTTATGAAAAAAAAGAAAAGGCTCAATGGCAAGTAGCAAAATCAGCCAGAGATTTACAGGTGAGGAAGTGTGCTTGTGTTGGAGGACTGCAGTGAAGAAGAAGGGGTCAAGCCTTCAAAGTTACGGCATCTGCTTTACAGTTGGGGTTCCACGAAATAAAGTTGCTTAATTTTTTTGTACTTCTGCTTAGTTTACTCTGTTAGTGGTTTCTTGCATATTGGGTACTAAACCAAAACACACCAAATGAAAATAAGAGAAAATGTGATGCTAGTTATGGTATGTGTCTCTGTGGGTTGGATATTGAGTTATTTGCAATACTTATCTATTCATACAGTTACATACATAGGTTTATTTAAGTTTGGGCTTCTGCACACCCAAACAAAGATCTGGGCCTCCATTGACAATTATTAAAGTATTAGTATCAGTATTAGTATTGGCAGGTATACGGAGTACAGTGACATTTTTACATGTGTGTCCAACCAACATGCAATACACTACTATAAACTATTAAAATTTTGCATTATATAAAAAGCAATATATTAAAGAATTAATGTCTTTGTATGTACATTTTTAAATTTAAAGTGATTGGTTATGGTTTTGTAAAAGAAAAATCTTTTAAACGTTTATGTAGAGGTATTTATGTTTTATTGTTCAGTACATTTTATTCTTTTATCATATTGGTGAGATACAATATTATTAGGAAAAGTAAAGAACACATCTTTGAAGGTGTAACATTCACAGGAATTGAAAAGTCACTCCATTTCCTGTTTATTTCAAGGACGTTACATTTTCCAAACATTGCTCATTTTAGTAGGAAACATATGCAGAATACAGTATATAGGAAACCTTGCAGCATCTGTTGACATGCACCTTTAACGTTCTGCCTCTAATAACATTATTTTGTTTTCAGAGAAATTTACAAATGGATATGCTGATACACGGTCACTCATGGTTATTAGCTAATAATGAATGTGTGCAGGCTCAGGTCAGGTCATGGTCTTAAATCAGTGAATCGTTTAGGGTTGCACAATTAGTGTTTTATTACAGGTCTTGATTCAGGTACACTTGTACTGTTGCCACAAAGGTGTTTTTTGAAAATGGTATTTGTGCGGGTCTGTAGCCAAAATGCACAAGCAGCTGTAGGCCTCCTGTGCTCGTAGGGAAACAAGAAATGGTTAAAACGCTTGTGTTCTTACAAAGGGAACAGTTAAAAGCTTGCAGGCACAAAGATTAAAGAAAGAGCCACAGGAGTTGTTCGAAGTAGCTGCCATATTAATAATAGGTAGAGTCATAATTGCAGTAAACTAGATCCACATCACACAGCTCAGAACACATGCATAAGCAAATATTAAGGCACCTACTCTCACTCTTATGCTTTTGTCATTACACTTACCCAACTGAACAACCCCATATGCACCCCACCAGGAGAATTAAAATGACAAGCCTATTGCTAATTTAAATATCTGCCACAATTACTAGTTTGACACAAACTTTTGTAGCCTTAGACAATAGCATTACTGCCAATTTTGAGCTTTGTCACAAGCTTCTAATAGTTCTATTTATTCTGTCTTTAGCAGTATCATCAGTTTTATAGGGGGCGGCGCAGTGGATAGCGCTGCTGCCTCGCAGTTAGGAGACCCAGGTTTGCTTCCTGGGTCCTCCCTGCGTGGAGTTTGCATGTTCTCCCCGTGTCTGCATGGATTTCCTCCAGGTACTCCGGTTTCCTCCCACTGGTGCATTGGTGATTCTAAATTGTCCCTACTGTGTGTGCTTGGTGTATGTTTGTATGTCCTGCGGTGTGCTGGCACCCTGCCCGGGGTTTGTTTCCTGCCTTGTGCCCTGTGTTGGCTGGGATTGGCTCCAGCAGACCCCCGTGACCCTGTAGTTAGGATATAGCGGGTTGGATTATGAATGGATGGATGGATGAGTATTCTAGAATATCAGATGTAGATGGGTATCTTTTGCTAATGTTTTGACATACCACTGGGTAAATAACAGTAACTGATTATTACTGTCAACTCATGTACCTGTACTCCACTCTTTGTAGGTCATTCTCAGTTAATATGTTGGCAGTTGAGGTTTTCAAACTTGTTTGTCTGGAATTGTTGAGAATTTCTATATTGGTACTTTTACCTGTTAAGAGGTATTATAATACACTTCCCGTGTCATACCTTTATATTTCCAGCTTTGCATTCAAGCACAAATCTGTTCACTAAGATGTAGCTCATCTCTCATTTGAAGCAGAAAACTGTTTGAATCTTATCTTATGTAAATGGTCACTCTTCCACCTTTTTCATCTTGTCTGTCTTTTCTTAATAATGCGTATCCGTTATTGTTATCCATACCTCTAGAATTCAGCCATGTCTGTTTTATTTCTTTAACATCGTAGATATTCACAGCTACTATACATATACAGTTCCCGTATTAGCCAGGCATTTTTCAGTTAAGTACTGATTCTAGTGCAGCCTATTTTCCTCATAGGGAATTAATTTCAAAGTTGTCTTTTTTTTATGACCATTACTACAAAATAACAGGGAAAGCAATAGATTTAAAAAATGGTTATTTTGGGTGTAGTATTAACAACTGCCAAATTTAAATTGTTCTCAGCTTCCTTGAATGTACTGTTTGCCAACACAAAAGTGTTCCTCCAGTTCATGCGTAATCAATTCCAAAAGCACAGATCCCATCTGTTCTAAAACATACCCCAGTGTCCCAGAAATCTGTGTCCTTCTATCCTTCTCCAAACTTTGAGCTGTGCATTAAAACTTCTGGTGTTCTTAGTCCTACCTTTACTGGCACAATACAGGCAAAGATAAATGAAGGTTATAGTTCAGTTCTATTTCTCAATTTAACATGTACTGTAGTTTAAATATGTGTTGCACAACAAGTTCCTAACTTGTGGTGCTGCCCAGTGTTAGCTTTTGCACCATCATGATCCTCAACTAGATTTAGTGGGATTATGAATATAATATATAGCTCTGGTTGTCTGTGTCTGACCTCTGCGTTTTTCCCAGTTGATTCTGTGGTTCATCAGGGGTGTGTTCTTGCTCCTACTCTGTTCAATGTTTGTATGGACTGGGTGTTGGGCAAGGTTGTGGGGTCCAGCGGCTGTGGGGCATCTGTTGGTGAAGAAAGATTCACAGATCTTGACTTTGCTGATGATGCTGTGATCTTTGCGGAGTCGATGGAGGCTCTGATCGGGGTGCTCGAGAGACTGAGCGAGGAGTGTCTGGGCTTGCAAGTGTCCTGGATCAAAAATCAAGATCCAGGCCTTTAATGACCTCTTGGGCACAGCCATCAGCAGTGTGTCTGTCTGTGGAGAGACTGTCGACCTTGTCGATAGGTTTACTTACCTTGGCAGTGACAGTCATGTCTCTGGTGACTCTTCCTATGAAGTCAGTAGATGGATTGAGAGAGCATGGGGGGGACATGAAGTCGCTGGAATGGGGTGTGTGGCGCTCCCGATATCTATGCAGAAGGACAAAGGTCCAAGTCTTTAGAGTCCTGGTGCTTCCTGTCTTGCGTCTGTCCTGAGACGAAGACTGGACTCCTTTTGGTACTGTGTCTCTCCGGAAAATCCTTGGGTACCGTTGGTTTGACTTTGTGTTGAATGAGCAGTTGCTCATGGAGTCCCGAATGAGGCACAGTACCTGCATTGTGAGGGAGCATCAGATATGACACTACAGCCATGTGGTGCATTTCCCCGAGGGTGATCCGGCTCGTAAGATCCTCATTGCTGGGGACCTGAGTGACTGGACCAGGCCAAAGGGTCGCCCACGTAACACCTGGCTGTGGCAGATAGAGGGTAATTTCTGGAGGGTGGGAATGTACTGTGTGTCTGCCTGGTGAGTTGCAAACTGGGATCCCGAGTTGTTTCGTTGTGTAGTGGATGAGGCAACGCACTGTACCGGTACATGCTCCCCAACTTGACTTGAATTGACTTGTTGTCTGTGTCTAACTGTTTTATTTGTTCCTCTATTGACAATAAAAATGGAATCAAACAGGAAACCATACACCTGGCAATGGTTCCGTCCTATTTGTGCACATAGGAGGTGACACGCTGCAGAAGACTCCCTATAGCTGCAGTACACCCCCTAATAACTGAGCCCGATTATCCTCTATCTGGGGCTTGGTTTATTGATGATTGCTTAAGGTTCCTTATCCCTGCCTACCACCTTAGATGTATCAGAGTCTTACTCCAACTTTGCAGGTTGTTCAACACAGCTGTACATCTCTTAAATTTGATCAGGCTCATTATTTTTAAAAGTACTTCTGATACAACCACTTTCAATGGCAATGGTATGTCAAGAAACAAAAGGGTTCCTGTATTGTTAAGATTTAAGCATCTATGTTCCCTAAGTATAATATAAACCGATGCTTCACCCAAACTTTCCAGACCAATTAAACTCCAAGTTAAAATAAAATTGGAAATGTTTAGCAGTAGAGACATTTTTGTGACCCTGACAGGCTACAGTAATTTTGAAATGTCTGATGCCTTGTTTCTTGCATTGCCAGTAGACTGAGTACAACATGTCTCTGACAGCTTATACATAATTAATTCATTTTCTTTTTTCCCTGCAAAAGTAAACAAAATCCTTTGCCAAGTATTTCTGAAATTTTATGATAGTCTTATAAATAATATATAAATACTTGTACTGAGTATTGTTGGCTAGAAGACAGTGAGCCACATATTAAGATTTTGTTTAATGAATATTGCAGTATGTCATTCACTTCATGTTATGTTAAAGTAAATATCATCCATCCATTCATATTCTCTATTGCATTTTTTTCTTTTAATAGTCTCATAACATTTTTTTTTTCTTTTTCCCCCCAGTCACTGCCAATTTCATGTTCTGCATACCTCACTTCTGACCATCTGGGAAAAATGAGGCAGTAAGCCTAGACAGCTGACTTCAAGTATGATTCCTGATGAGGAATCGACACTCTTGCTAAATTGGTCCCAAGTTGTCTAGTTATTTCTTTTCTGTGGGTACTGCCTACCCTATTGGTATTCTTGCAATAAACTACAAAACTAAACTTTTTGTTTTGAAATGGTAAACTCCTGATCTTTAATGACTGATATGGAAATAAAAGTATAAAATCCAAAGCCCCTGGGGTAGATGAAGCAGAACAGAAACATATTTTTTTAAATAATGCAAAATGTTCTACCAGACTGTTGCCATCTATGGCTAGCCTGTAGAATGAGATCAGGTTAACAGAAGAGAGCAAAAATGAGAGAGAAAGCTTTTTTTCCTCTTACAGTACAACTATTACAGAATATACTGAATGTCTAAAAATAAAGAATATACTATTTTGGCACTTATTTACAGAGGAGATAAGAAGAAGAGAAAAAAATTATAATACTGTTATTTTAAAATTACTTGGGCACTTTATTATTATGGTATGTTAGAGCAAAAAAAAGACTTTTCCTTACAGCCAGTCATGTGGCTGCAGCTCAATATAAATAGCATACAGAAACAGTTAAAAGGTTTGGTGGCTCTGCAACAAAATATTAACTAAATACCCCTAGTAGTGGTGTAACTGATTGTGCCAAACATGATAACTCCAGCATCTATTAAATAGCTGCCCTCCTTATCACACTTTAGAGTGTCTAGAGTTTTTAGTGAATGAGGCAAGGTGCAAAAAAACTATAGGAAGCAGTTTTGTGGATGACAATGTCTTGTTAGTGAGAGAGTTGAGATGAGAATGGCCACACTTGTTCAGACAAACAGAAAGGCCAGAAATACTCAAAACATTGATGTCTTAAAAGGCATCTCTGACAACACCTTCCTTCAGACTTTGCAGAAGGTGGTCAGCAGAAGATGACTTCTCTGGTTTCCACTTGAGAACACAATCGGCTACATCTGATCGCCCATATTGGACACAGTCCTAGAGGGCCGCAGTGGCTGCAGGTTTTTGTTCTAACCGGTTGCTTAATTATAAAGCAATTCTTGCCAATAATTTAATTTCATGGCTTGTTAGTGCTTTAACTGTGCTATGTCAAGTCATTCTCATATCCTAGATTTTTTTTCCTTTCTAAGGATATCATCCAAATGATTTGAAATCTAAAATGGATGAGTAATTGTTAGTCCTCCACATTTTTCTCTTCACTTTCCTTCCAAGTACTGTATTTAATTAAACGCAATAGTGCGTGATAAATACACACAAGTGTAAATGGCAGCAAGCTACATGGAGAAATGCTGGTCTCTTATGTCATTTGCATGCTATCGCTAATTAGGATCCATTAAAAACCAAGAAAACAACTGATTAAGATTAAAATAAGCAATAAGTGTTCAAAATCTTAATGAGTGACAGCTAAAGTGAAGCAGAAGTGTTACTTGAGCAATAAGTGCTTCTTATTAAGCAATTGGGTTGGAGCAAAAACCTGCTTCCACTGCGGCCCTCCAGGACTGTGATTGAGGACCCCTGCTCTATATTGTACTTTTGTAAAATTTTTAATTGGGGAAAAACAGGTTTTAAATAGTGTAATGTGTGTGAGGTATTAGACAACAGTCTATGGTTAATGCCTGAAAAGAGTACTGATTCACAAGAACTAATGGCAAAGTCTACTAAAGTAAAAATTGATACACCGATTAATAAGATTTATGTATGTATACAGTATTTGTGTATTCAAAGAAATTTAACTGTCTATCATCCAGCTATTTAACATGTTAAAACATCTAGTTAAGGAAACATTAGGTGTGATGTGGTTTGGTCCAAAGGCAAAATATAACCCAAGTATCATCTACATACTGAATAAGGGAATACTTTGTTTTCCAGCAAAGCATATAAATCTATCTGAAAACCAGTTGAGAACTTGAGGGACATTTTATCGAACTTTAGAATGTATTGATGGAGTATGATCCTCACATTCCTGTGCATATTGAAATTGATGTAATAAATATGAAGTAAACAACACAAGGACCATGCCTGGGACCCTACTGTAAGATGTCAGTGGTCTCAAAGGCTGTGCTTAAACCTTAAAACATAATAACTTTTGTTGTTTCCTTTATCAGAAGTAGTGATGAGCAAACATTGCTGAGTTTGCGTTGCTGTTGAGTTCCCTGAAATCATGGAAATGTTTGTGATATTCTCTGAACTTGGCAAACTGCATTAAAGTCAATGGGAAGGACTATCTGAACTAGATTTGACTGGGATAGAATGGTGCAGTTGACTTCAAAGTGTTCCTGAGGGCTAGGGAAACATCTGCCAATTATATTGGACCGATTATTGTGGCCAAAAAGGTGACGTGATCTGTGTGGCAGCAGTGCCAACCTATGCGCCACCGGGCCTCCATGAGATCAAAGATAATAGAAAGAATGCAAGCAGGGATACACAATCATAGATTTTGTTAAAACAAAGCAGAAATGCCAAAATTGTAGTCAAAAGTCGTAAAAAATATGTAGGTCTTTTAAAGGCAGAAAATTCAAAGTGGCATGTAATGATTGAAACCTCTGGCTTATTCTATTTTTTGAAGTCGCACTGAAGGCTGTGTAAACTGTCTGTGCTGATACTTTGCACGTTTATACTATCAAAAAGATAGGTGTGTTTTGTAAATAGCAATAAATCTTTTGTTATTATTTCTTAGAGTCTCCTCTGTTTGGTGGGGGGGAGTTGTCAGGCTCCTTCAAGGTTTGTTTTCACTCTTGCTGCGCCACATGGCTAATTGATAGACCTGCACATTTGGCTACAAGTACAGATAATGCATCCCACAGGGTGTATAATGCAAATAATCAATATTGTATACCTGGGGGGCAGTCCCATCAGTATTGGCTATTACAGCTCTGGAATATGTCACACTGGCCTTTCAAAGTATTATGCGGCAATGGTATTTAAAAAAAAAAAAAAAATTCTCCTAAACCGGCTTAATTATCAGTCAATAATTCGACAAACAACAGTGAATGCAGCAAATTTGCTGCAAGTAACGCTTTGCCGAAATTTGCTGATCAACACTAATTAGAAGACATTAAAATGTAATTCACAGCATGAGTTAATGCATTTTAAGTACTGTGACCAGCTTAAAAGTTAGAGTAAAACTTTACAAGTAGATTGTAATGAACAAGATAAGACTGAAGCTGCACAACACCTTTTTTCAAGTACTTTACAGTAGAAGGAAGAGTTAAATTGAAATAGGTCTATAAGTGTCGTATATGATTGCATCTACCTATGATTTTTAAGCAATTGCTAACAACTCACACTTTGGCATGGTTCCTAATGCACCAGTCAATAAGATCTATTTGTCATTTTAAGAGTGCGTGTTGCCAGACAGTGAGTGAGCTTTCATTGCTTTTGTTGGGATTGGGTTTGAAGAACAGGTAATATGTTTCATTTTAGAAATTATACTTATGAATTCCATTTTCAGTTTTAGAGGTATAGCTGTAGACACAATGATCACGAGAGTTCTATGATATTAAGTTTGCAAAATGAATGTGAAATCTGGGATCTTCTATTATTCATTTTATCTTATAATGTTCATAAAACCTGTACTGCTAATGTTTGTAGCAATTTTGCATGTTTAGCATTTTTCTTTGTGCACTTGTTAACAAGTCCATTACCATATGACATTCTGCTTTCCAGACGTCTGCACTTAATGCGTAAATAGTGCAAGGAGATGATGTTTGCTTAGCACATCAATTATAGAATGTTGAACTGCCGTCAGTATCATCTTTATCAACATAAAAAATACATTTTAATAAACTCTACATGTATTGTTAAACAAAAAAATGTTAACTACTGTTAAGAATTAGAAAAAATTCAAAGGTCCCAGCTAATTTCAAAAGTTAATATTTTAGTCATATAAAAAACAATTCCATTTTTGTTAGGTTCCATTTTAATTATATTACAGGTAAATATTATTTAAATGTGTTTTTTAGTTTAATTTCTGGCATGAGTGTAGTATTGCATCAGGAGAAGTGTATTATTAGACCCTCTAGCAAGGTGCACCTTGCTTGGGCCAACAGCGATAAATCATTCCATTCGGTACCATCCAACTGTCTTGTAATGTACTGTAGGTGATTTTCCAGGCATTGAAATAGAGGTGACCGCTGTTTACTACAAAACACTTTGAATAAATTCAGCTTTTCAAGGTTCTTCAGGTAAGCTCTTTTAAAATAAGGGATCAGTTAATAGGTCTTCTTGAACTCTTCTGCTTTATATGGTGCTGAAGAGCTGTTTGGGCCTTCGGCAATCTTCTGAAATTTCATTATTCTGAATTGTACTTCCTTGAAGGACATTACAGTTTGGTTGATACGGAGTCTGCACTTTTCCAAATAGAACTGATTTAATTTCCAATGTGAAAATATTTTTAGAAGAAAATGTAAATTTTATAGATTGTGCAATGCATTCTTAGCGCAGTCATGCAAGTTGCTAGATGAAATAATGTCCACCATTGATCTTTAATGGGTGACACTGTTGAGCTTAATTCCCAAATTCAAGTTGATGAGGATATACTGTATTTAGCATACAGGGCTTGAAAATTAATGGCTGGCCCTTGGTTTTCAAAAATGTCAACCACTTTAGTGATGACATTTTTTTTTTGCTCATTAAATGTAATAAGCAGTTTGCCATTTGACTTGTTAATCACTAAATGGTTTAATAATTAAAATAAATAGCAAGATATTAACATGTGTACTGCATTTCCTGGTTTTCCTTCAAGTGTGTAAAGCAAGTTAAAAAATGGTATAATGATCAGCCATTGTTCAAATGCTACATATTTGATAAAACATTTAAAACTAGACAAAGAGCCCGTTTCGACAACGTAAGATGAAACGGGCACAAGTTTGTGTCAGCAGTGTATGAAGAACAAATGATAAGTAACGAAGAAGTTGTTTTGTAATGATTGTAGTCCCCTTTACTCATTACTGTACAGGCTTGTACTGTTAGTTGATGAATTTTCCAGGCCTATAGTATAATATTGAATGATGAATGATCCAGTACAATATGGAATAGTAATAAGTATAAGCACCACAAACCTGATATAGGTGTATTGAATGAATGCGTAATTGAATCAGAATGCGTAATTAGGCCTCGAGCTGTAGTCAAAATCGCCTTTCAGGCCTCTAGAGCTTTAATCGAAGTCGCCTTTCTCTTTGAATTTTTGCGGCCGTAAATCCGCCGCCTGCCACAATGCTGGGGTTGGATGTCGGTCTCGTAAGGTTTTTCAGGCAGCTGCGCAAAAGGTGACTGCGCATTCGGCTTCGGACAGACGTGAGTGAGGAGGCAGGCAAATTATGTATTAAGATTACATCATACAACGTAATACATTGACTTACAATAACTTTTTTATGTTTTAATATTCTAGCCTTATAGTCATTGTGGTGTGTGTTCAGAGCAAAATCCATCTATCCATCTGTCTGTCTGTCTATAGTGCATTGTCTGTCTGTCTGTCTATAGTGCATTGTCTCTCTGTCTGTTTGTCTGTCTGTCTGTCTGTCGTGCATTGTCTGTCTGTCTGTCGTGCATTGTCTGTCTGTCTGTCTATTGTGCATTGTCTCTCTGTCTTTTTGTCTGTCTGTCTGTCGTGCATTGTCTGTCTGTCTATAGTGCATTGTCTGTCTGTCTGTATATTTATCTATTTATGTATTTAAAGAGCTTCTGTAAAAAAACAAATTTCTCCCTGGGGAAAACTAAAGTTCTATCTATCTTATCTATCTAAAATTTGAATGAGAACAGATGAGCGAGCAAGCAGTGATCTGCTGGATGTAAATTTTGAAAGATCTGTGAAGAACATGAAAATAACTGCTCTTCTGGTTTTTACTTTGTATACCAGGAATCAAGGACAGACAGACTGTCTTTCTTTTTTTTTTTTCTTTCCTCAGACATGTTAAGCGATAACAGTTCAGACTGAAATGCTGTAAAGTAGTAGGTAAAACAAACAAACTAAAAAGTGTTTGGTTCTGGTAATAAAGATTTGAAAGAGTTCTTTTCATCATATTTTCATTATTAAGATGATAGATAGATAGATAGATAGATAGATAGATAGATAGATAGATAGATAGATAGATAGATAGATAGATAGATAGATAGATAGATAGATAGATAGATAGATAGATAGATAGATAGATAGATACTTGTATAATTGCTTAGCATTTTAATTACTCCAAATGTGGGCTATTCAAAATGGCAACCATGTTTTCAGTTTTGTTAGCCAAACGTTTGTATTAAGCCCTGGTTTGGCACACTTACTTTTTAAAATGTTCCGGGGCTGTGTTTCATAGGTATCTCTTACTTGCATTGTTTTTCACACTTGCTTAATCCAGTAATGGCCACCGGGTCCTAGAGCCCATCTCTAAAGCATTAGAAACTTGGCAGGTACCAACCCTGAATGAGATGCTAATCCATCACAGTGCTCATTCTTGCAGGCACCCACACTCATACTGCACCAATATATGCTGAATGTAGGCAGAAGACACACACACACACACACACACACACACAGAATGTCCCGACTTCAACAAATGTGCACAGAATTTGAACCCAGGACACAGGGCCAGTGTGTGTGAAGCTCTTATTTCTTCACAACCATGTTACATTTCATTAAGTAATCTGGCTATTTTTGCTTTTTTCAGTGAATAATTGGAGCAAGGTTCATAAATAGTAAATCATTCACCCTTCTTTTTAATGGCATATTTAAGAAGCAAGTACAATTTTCGTGATTAATTGAAAAATTTCATCTTTGTATTTTTATTAGCTATTAGTAACCCAGTTTTAATTTATCACTGTAGAAAGCTTTTATTCTATCTGTTATAAGTACAGAAGTGCAAATATAACTAATTCATTAAAATAAAATTCAGTTTTAATTAAGCCAATGCCAAAGGTATTAAGCAGATTTTGACATATTTTCTGCAGGAAAAAAGCATTTAGTGTGAATTTATATACTGTATTTTTTCTGTAGTTACCATGTTAAGACATTAGGTGGCAATATTCAAGTAGCAAACAGGAAGGTGAAACCAGGAAAAAATTTAGAACATGAAGCTGCATGAAGAATGTACATTGTATGCTTTCTTTTTCAGATTTCATCTTAAAAATTGCAAGAATTCAAGTGTAAATTGGGTTGATAAGGTACTGCATGTATGGAGATGCTTCTTTTCTATCTGTTTAGAGCGAAGTAAAATTTTATGCATATTTAAAATTGACTACAGAAACTGTACAAGGGTTCTTAATGTTTAAATATAGAAGGAAACTTCTCTCTAAATTTCCTTTGCTTTCTAAACTAATTTATTAGGTTTAGAATGGCACTTATTAAAAGATAAGACATACTTGTACTCAAATTCACAGATACTCCCTATTTAAAATTAGCATTTTAAACATATACTTTAAATAATACAAGTAGTTGTGATGTACCTTAGAGAAGAAACCAGCTCTCTTAAATGGTGCCATTCTCATACACAGTCATAATGACTGTTGTTGAATTGAGTGTTTACCAAAAAGAAGATTATAATCCAGAGCAACATCTGAGATTGAATGACATTGTATTATTATTTTCAGTTGGATTATATGAACAGCCATGTTTCATTCATACAGTTTCTGAACTTGCTTATTTGAAGTCAGGAATGTAGAGGACCAGAATCTTTCCCAGTTAGTAGGCCAGTTGAATTCAATGCACACTTGTCTAGGTTCCTGAACGTATTCACAACAGGACAGTTAATTGTCCAAACCTACAAATCTTTGTAGTGTGAGAGAAAAACCAACACAGATACTAAGAAACTTTGCAGAGTTACTGGGAGCAGATTCAGCTTTTGTGGGGCTGGGAGTTAGCACTGCTAATCTTCACAATATTGAGTCATATTTGGTATTACAGTTACAACTGAATGTAGTTTGCAGTATTTCATCAGGTCTGACTATAAATGGAA
Source organism: Erpetoichthys calabaricus (assembly GCF_900747795.2). Lineage (NCBI taxonomy): Eukaryota > Metazoa > Chordata > Cladistia > Polypteriformes > Polypteridae > Erpetoichthys > Erpetoichthys calabaricus. The sequence goes on along the minus strand of NC_041395.2, from coordinate 261,314,226 downwards.
AAATGGGAAAACTCATTTGTCTTTCCAGTGATGCAGTTGTGAGAAAGATATAACTAAGTCCACATTATTGTATGTGTTTTTTACAATGACCCAAACTGTATGATCTTATCCTCATAGAGGAGCCATTCATACAGGAATCCAGAAAAAACAAAAAATAGTTTTACAATTTTTTTCACATTTCTTCATAAAGAGTATTCCTTTAATAATGGCTTTAGATAAAATGATTAACTATGCATATGAACAGTTTTGATGTCTTTCATAGGTTTATAGCTCATGCATAAAAACAAATGGCTTAGGATGGCTTTTATGTTGGCTATTGTTGGATCTGGATTTGATTTCGCAATTATACCAAATTGTAGGCACTGAGAGCACAAGTTTTTGAATTGCTCTTGAAAGTCACTGTCTGCATTAACACTAATTCATACTCCCCAGATACCATCTGCTTCTGCAGCCTTTTGTGCTAAACTATAGATCATTGGAAATATGTTGAGGCCTTTCTTGGGTATTGTAGCTGTACTGAAGTGGGGGTACAGTGTGTTTGCCAACTGATTCATTCAGGCTTTTATTGTACTGTATACCGGAAGCATTTTTATCTCGGTTCTTGAATCAAAACCAACATCTAGTATATGTCTCCCTTCTCATCATTTTTTTAAAGTCAGTAAAAGGAGTTAGAGATGTATAAAAGTTATAAGATTTTGTAACTTAATTTAAAAAGACCAGTATAGCAATCTGCTCCTTTAACAGATATTACCATAATACATTTTGTTTATACAAATGAAAACTACTACATTGATGCAAAATTCTTTTTCTTTGTATAAAATTAAAAATTAAAGGAACAAGTTGCAGCAATTAGCATAAGGTAGCTGGATAGCACAGATTGTTACCCTTTCAGAAGAAAGCAATTTATCTAATTGTTTATCAGACATCCTCTGCTTCAGCGAATACCTCAGTGTATTGCGTTATCCCTTTTCAAATGGAAAGCCTGTTCATACATTACACACAGTAATGTAGAGCATGGCATCTAATCAATTTTTCTAGACAGAGAAGTCATTGATTACTTAGAGTGGCACTAATGACAGCCCTAGGGGAGATGTGCAGCTTTGAAATGGTCCCCTGAACTGCTGACTTATAGTTTACAATGAATTAGCTGATTGTAAAGTATCTTCAGTACACAAAAAGTAGATGCTTTTGGTCAGTTAACACTTATCACTTCTCTTTGCTATTACCACTTTTGCAGCTCATATTCAGAATGGCAGTAGTTACCATTTAGCTGTTTAGCAGCAAAGTTTGAGTAATCTGGAATATCAATACAAAATATTTTGATGGGATTATTAAGTAGAAAAAATAGCTCTTTTTTTAAAATAACACATCATTTTAGTAAATTTAATTCTGTGAAACATTCAAGGTTGTTCTATACATTCAGCAACATTTATTTAATTTATTTTGCCAGTCATTTTATTTTCATAATATTGTCACTGGCAGTCCTGAATTTGTTTTTAAAAAAAAATCTACCACGTGTGCTGCCTGTGGAGATGTTAACAAACGTCTTTTGATACCTGAACCCTTGTGACCTATTTTCTGTGGAGTCACATTAAAAATAAGGCTCACTAGAGAAATTTGAATGTTTCAAGACCTGAAAACTGCATTTCAATCAGAAACTGATGGCCGTAAGAGAGTGAGAGGCTGTGACCAAAATTGGGCACGACATGATTTTACATGCTTTATAAGATGCAGAGAGCAGCCTTTGTAAGTGTTCCAGAATTACTGTAACTAATAATAATACATTTATTTATTTATATAGCGCCTTTCCCATGCTCAAGGCACTTACAGAATATAATAAAGAACGGCAGAATATACAGTATATAGCATTGTACAAACCAGATAAATAAAAAAGAAGATTAAGACAGTAAATTCTGAAAAAAAAAACAGACAACATAATTGATGGTCTAGCACACACATACAGGTTACATTGGCATCTTGACAGAGAAGTAAACTGAGAGAAAGGTAATAAAGTCAAGTAGAGCTAAAAGCCTTCCTGAACATAAAGAAGTTACTTGCACATTAAAATGTAATGTATTTTACATGGTTCTTTTTTTATTCCAATTAAGCATAATTTTTAAAAACAGAACTTTTGTTAAATCATTTTGATTATTTTTTGCATGTCTTTTAAATATTAATACCAGTAGTTTCTTCTGGACATTCTGGTAGCAATAGTCTTTATGTGCCAGTCTCTCAAAGCATATACCATATGAACAGTTTATTCGCCTCCTATGTAAGTGACAACTCACTCAGTCACCGTGAAATAGGTGCCAAACTTTATAAGCAGGCACATGTTTTCCAACTGATTGTGTGTGTGTGTGTGTGCGTGTGTGTGTGTGTGTGTGCCTGCGCCAGCGTGTGTGCAGCTCAAATGGTTAATGAACAAGTACTGTATTTAAATGACTCTGAATGAGGCATGATAGGAGGCCACAGATGTGTTGGATAAAGAGTAACCCTGCTGAAAATTTTATGTTGGAGTGTCCTGGATGCAGCACGAATGAGTAACCTTCAAAAAAAACTCCCAAGCAACTGTGGTCTGAAACAGACTGTTGATAAAAGAGACTGATGAAAGCTAATAATAATTATACAGTTTGACAGAATGAGCTAAAAGACTGTCATCTGACAGATGAATACAACATTGCTGCCAAAACAGCTTTCTTAGAATGCACGGCCCATTGTGTCTTGTCACAGATGAGATGCAGATAATGTATGAGAAGATGTGACTGCATTGGTATAAGGAGAGCAAACTCTGAGTACTGTAGAATAGGAAATTAACATGTGTGGTCTGAAAGCATTCTGATTTATGCTCATTCATGCTGGTTAGAGGATCAGGAAATGGTGCAGATCTTATTAGTACGTTGGTTTTTCCTGCTGGGGTTTAACTATACTGGCTGGTGCTAGAAATGTAATAGCATGAAGTGTATATTTGTGTCAGATTTGGAATCGCATAACATGAGTACAGAAATGTTTGAATGCTACATTTCTGATTAGGTATATTCTTTTATACCTGCAGCAATGTACCTGTCTACAAATCACAGTTTTTTGTAAGATAAAGCTCATTTCCAAAAGACTAAAAAAGTGTTGAAAAACTTCCATTAACATTACAGTAAATTCAGCTTACAACAGTGGACTGCAGAGTCGTATGATATCAGTGTGGTTGACTGTTGGTGAAATGAGATGGAACAAGCTATTAAGAATGATTATGGGATTACAGTCCCTTTACTTTATTGTAATACATTGTGCAGGTTGTGTTGTGCCCTACAATTTTGGGCCTTTCTGAAGAAAAATGAGGAACCAATGTGGCTACTCTGTGTATTTTTATATAATATAAATAAGAACAATTCTTAAAATGAATAATGAATTATATGCTTGTAATACTTTCATAAACAATAAAAAAGGTATTGTAATAGTCACAAATAAATTAATGTGGTGTACATATATGCTATCTCTCTATTATTAGATAAAAAAAAATCCTTTGACGCAACAAGACTTTTTGGAGACGAGACTTTTTGGAAGAGAGATTTTTTTCAAGTCCCGCGAGACGACACTTTTGCCTTCACATTTTTTCAAGTCACGCCCTCCTCACAAACATTTTCAAACAAGACCTCAACTCTCATTCGTGTGAATGCTTTTGTCAGGCACACTTCCTGCCCTCTCAGCTCTTATACATTTTAACATTTTCCTCACTTTAAGTTCCCAATTAAAAAGATGTATTATGTCCAAATCTTATTGAAGAATTTTGTCACAAAGTGTTGTCAACATAAAAACTGAGTACACACGCAATCCTAGCACCGAGAAACGAAGAAGTCAAACGAATTAACGCCAAAAGTGTTGATCGGTAACACATCAAATTGGTTAAATACGTCCAAAAATAAAGAACAGTTACACAGCAAATTGGTTAAATGCGTATCAATAGACTATGCTGAAACAGTTGGTGGTGATTGTGCGGAAGATATGCCAAAGAATATCTACACCCATTAACAACGTCCGGTCTTACAACGCACGAATTACTGTAGAAAGAAGGATGTAGCCAAGAAAGGTAATGTAGTACATCTTCTGCGGATAACATTACACAACAAAGGAGATCTTGATATGCCATTCATATTAAAATGTTAACAGTTTCCGGTTAAAATAGCTTTTGCAAACACATTTAACAAATCTCAGAGCCAAACATTCGAAAATGTCTTTTTATTTAATAGAGAGAAAGAAACTAAATTCAATCACGGGCAGTTATACGTTTTGTTGATGTATATGTAACAATTCAGGCCGGGGGGGATGGCGAGTGAAGCAAGCAGGAGGCGAAGCCCACTAGTCTATTTAAAAAAATATGTTGGTCAAAGGGTGGCACGGTGGCGCAGTGGTAGCGCTGCTGCCTCGCAGTTAGGAGACCTGGGTTCGCTTCCCGGGTCCTCCCTGCGTGGAGTTTGTATGTTCTCCCCGTGTCTGTGTGGGTTTCCTCCCACAGTCCAAAGACATGCAGGTTAGGTGGATTGGTGATTCTAAATTGGCCCTAGTGTGTGCTTGGTGTGTTTGTGTGTGTCCTGCGGTGGGTTGGCACCCTGCCCAGGATTGGTTCCCTGCCTTGTGCCCTGTGTTGGCTGGGATTGGCTCCAGCAGACCCCCGTGACCCTGTATTCGGATTCAGCGGGTTGGAAAATGGATGGATGGATGTTGGTCAAAGATTGAAATCAAAATATTCTCAGAAAACACAGAAATTAATAAAAATATTGGTTGCAAGCTTATTTTTATTAATATGATAACTATTTTTTCTTGAAAGAGCTATTAACTATGAAATGTATATCATAATTGACAGTTTGACTTGCTATAATTATCATTTTTTCCAATAACATGCTCATTATAAAATTTTAAATCCATTCATTTTCTTACACCCTAATTTTTCCATTACTGTGTACACAGAAAGCCAAACCTGTGATGTGAAGTATTGACAATACTGTATTATCAGTAAAAAATCTGTTGTATGCTTAGTCATTGTTAAGGTTAAATCGAAATGAAATCTAAAAACATGTTTTTTTTATTTTTTTGTAGTGTTGAGCACATGATGTGGAAAAGTTTGCTGGATATTGTTTTAACATATTCAGCAATATTTAAGGCAGCTAGACAGTGAATACCATCCAATGGCTTTGTGTTTTAATGCAAATAAACCTAATATAGATCAATTAAGTATTAGGGAAAGTCATTTAAAATGTGAATAACCCACATGAGCAGTTGGACTTAACACAAACTACAAAATCCTGTAATGAAAAAAATCAATTTTATTTCCCATTTAAAGAGGTCTGCTGTCACTTAGTTGTTTTGATGCTAAAAGGTTGCTCAATAAAGCCAAGCAACATAAATGTTGTACACTGTAAGTTTAGTTTAAGTTAACTAAGACAAAGTGCTTGCAAAAGCAAGCAGGTCTGCCGAAGTTAATGTGTCAATTATTGTTGCCTGACATCCATTATAATTTCAAATCATGACCTGAAAGTCTTGGAGCTACTGTAATCGTCTGTATTACCAACTGCATTGCTTCAATGCAGATAGTGACATCTTTTGTAGCAGATAAGCCCTTTGTCCACCTCTTGGACCCTCAGGTACCACTCCAAACACGATGTAAAAGTTTAACAAGTATTTATTTTGTTATCACGTGCACAAAGCACTCAACACACCACACTACTCATATAAATCACAATAATAACACAATACTCTTTCCTCCTCGCCCAGACACTTTGCCCTCCTACCTCCCAGCTCAGCTCAGTGTCTGGGCTTTCCCCGGAGTCCTTTATACCCCCTGACCCGGAAGTGGTTCCTGCCCAACAGTCCACAGTTCCTTATTCCTTCCGGGTCAGGGTAAACAGTCCTTTTCTTCACCCCGGGAGCACGTCGTTTCTTCCCGTCACGTGACCATGACGTACTCCCGGGTTATAGGGCACATACGAGCCTCCGAGTCCCCCTATAGCAACTCCTCGGGGGATGTTCACGCTGTTGGGAGAGCTCCTCCTGGCGGCCTGGGGGTGAGAGCCGGAATCGAAAGCCGGCAATCCACCACACCTTTAAATGTTCTTTACTCTGTGATAGCTATTGCAAATGTATATGCTGTAGTGTGATGGGCTGTTAACATAAGTTCAAGAGAGACCACCAAATCAACAAACTAATTAAGAAGGCAGACACAGTTATGGGAGACTCTCAACCCACTGGAAGCAGAAGCAGAAGTAGAGGAGAGGATGGGCAGAAAACTGATGGTCATTATGAACACTTCTATCATAAGTACTTTTCGCCAATAAATTATTCAACATTAATCTATCTATCTATCTATCTATCTATCTATCTATCTATCTATCTATCTATCTATCTATCTATCTATCTATCTATCTATAGAATGTTGTGTGTAAAAACCATTACCATGTTATATCACTGTACCCAAGTCTTTGATTAGATCCTATTTTAAAATGATAGCCAGTGCCACCCTATTATCTTCATAAATCATTTAAATAATCTTGTCCTCTCAGTCTCTGTTTTCTTATTCTGAAAACTTGCAGCCACTGCAGCTTTCTAGGTCCAGGGTTGCTGACCCCTGGTTCATATTACAACACTTAGTATATTTTAGAAGTCTCCTCCTACTGGAAATGTACAATAGTTTAATAATTCCATATACTGAGAAACATGCTGTTACACTGATATCACTTAATATCATCATCATCATCATCATCAGACTTGCAGCTCTGCTTTTTTGAATAAAGTATAGCTGACAGTAGTAATTCTACTATGTGTCCTTAATAATTCTTATCTTTTGTATGTATGATTTATTTATTTATTTATTTTTCATCCAGCAGTGTAAAACATTTAATGTGATGTGAAGGCATGCCAAGCATTCAAGAAATCCTTATTGGCAATGTCAGCCCCACTAAGTTGGAACTTGGTACTGTGCAGGAGAATGTTCTAAATGAGATATCCAATAAAGATTCAATGAGAGACCAAATTTGCAGAGCAGTAGCCTCTGTGTGTCGTAGCAACCCCTGTTAGGTGCAGTATGTTGCCCAAGTAGAGCATTAGTTCATATGCCAGTCTTAGGGAGAAGGAGTGTTGTGCCTAGGATGGAAACATGTAATGTGTTGCCCAGACACCAGACAATCCAGTAGGTGCCAGGGATGCCCAGGCCCCTACACAGGGCAAGCAAAGGTCCACAGGATTTTCTGGCTGATGTTGGCAGTCTAGTGACACCAGCAAAGGAAGCTCTGGCCCCAGTGTTTGGCTTTTTATGGGGGGTCCAGGAAAAGACTGTCAGAAGGCCAATAAAGTACTGTGCTTCCCTCTAGAATTTGTGTGGGGCACAAGCTGTAACTTAGAGATTAAGGAACACATTGCTCCTTTTAAAAAATGAGCTGTTGCACATACAGTAGCTCTCATCACTTTCAGAAAGGGTGATTTCATATGGCACATTAAGTCTGGAATTGCACAGTGGTTTTTTGGTAAAGCCTAACTGGTGACCCATTTGGTGTGGTGTGGGGTAGGAAGGTCACAAAGACAGCACACACCAACTCTAATACTAGACTCTGGTTTACCATCTATGTAGGAATTCCCAGAGCAGTGGCAGGGTTTGGTTTGTGTTGTGCTTATTTTCTACTTTGTATTCTCCATTATGCCTCCCTCCATTGTGAGTTTCATTTGAAATGGTGCAGCATATTTGACATCATCTGCATATTTCTTTTGCATTTTTCTTATTTATTTTTTATACATCTGCACACTGAAATTTGAATCCATTTATATTCTATATATTCTCTGAAGTTTTCAAACATGTTGATTACTGTGGGATGTGTCGGTGTGAATAAATATGCTGGGCAATTTGAAAATATTTCAGACACTTTGGGTCATTGTTGCTTATCAGATATATGCCTCACTATAAAAATGGACCAACAAATTAAAACTAAACTAAAATGTTATAAGACTTAAGGTTTGAATAATAATAGCCTATGTTTTATAGTGGGACATTCTATAATGATTGTTCCAATGTACGTTTTGGGTATGTTTTCAAAATACAAGATACTGCTATCGTATTGACACTGCTATCGTAGGCTGCATCAGGAGTGGACAGGAGGAGGAGTATAGGAACCTAATCAAGGACTTTGTTAAATGGTGTGACTCAAACCACCTACAACTGAACACCAGCAAAACCAAGGAGCTGGTGGTGGATTTTAGGAGGACCAGGCCCCTCATGGACCCCGTGATCATCAGAGGTGACTGTGTGCAGAGGGTACAGACCTATAAATACCTGGGAGTGCAGCTGGATGATAAATTGGACTGGACTGTCAATATTGATGCTCTGTGTAAGAAAGGACAGAGCCAACTATACTTCCTTAGAAGGCTGGTGTCCTTCAACATCTGCAATAAGATGCTGCAGATGTTCTATCAGACGGTTGTGGCAAGTGCCCTCTTCTACGCGGTGGTGTGCTGGGGAGGGAGCATAAAGAAGGACGCCTCACGCCTGGACAAACTGGTGAGGAAGGCAGGCTCTATTGTTGGCATGGAGCTGGACAGTTTGACATCTGTGGCAGAGCCCCACACTATGCTACTCTTCAATTCCACCTGGGGGGGGTGGTAAATGTTAACATTATACAAAGTTATTATCTGTTTTACCTGCATCACTCTTTTTAATTTTTTTTTTTTTAATCAGTATGCTGCTGCTGGAGTATGTGAATTTCCCCTTGGGATTAATAATCTATCTATCTATCTATCTATCTATCTATCTATCTATCTATCTATCTATCTATCTATCTATCTATCTATCTATCTATCTATCTATCTATCTATCTATCTATCTATCTATCGCAATATCTTAATTTTCATTAACTTTATTTGGGAAGAAAAGATTATAACAGAACATAGCTCAATAAGAGAAATAAAAGTAACACATGCTTCAAAAGCAGTCTAAAAAATTCTACATTCAGTCCTGCTCACTTCATCCCATTTTTCAATCCAAGTTTCCTTCTGAGACTCTGAGGTTTTCAATCCTGTTAGCACCCCCAAAAGAAAGAGAGTAATACAAATTGAGAGCTCCTTCAAAAATAGTTTTTGAATAGAGTAAAGCCTCCAATAAAATAAAAAATGTTCAGCACATCTGCCATATTTATTTTAGAATTACTTTAATGGGGTCTTGCCAAATCGGAAAAAGTTTGTAATAGTTTCTCATAAAGAAAATTACATTTTTTCCATTCTGAGATATGGTATCTATTATATAGTAAAATGTAGAGCATTGCTCTCCCACTGAGTTATTGAAGGTGCATTGGGATTCTTTCAATTAAGCAAAATAGGTTGTCGTCCAAGTATTGTTTTAGTGTTTAATAAGAGAGTACAACTGACTTTCTTTTTATAGGACACTCTTAACCTATATGGTATGACACCAAATAGGCAGGCAGTGTGTCATAGTGGTTAAGTCTTTGGATTTCAGACCCTGAGGTTGTGAGTTCAAATCCCACTACTGACACTGTGTGATGATGAACAAGTCACTTAAAAAAGAAATGTAACCAATTGTATTGTATCTCAAATGTTGTGAGGTGCCTTGGATAAAGTTGTCAGCTATATAATAATAATAATAATCCCATATACAGCTGTTGATTCATCAGAAGAGATCGTCCGAGAAGTTATATATAAAGATTCTTGCTAAAGAAGGATTAACAATAAGACATTCCCAAAGAATGTGAACTAGCAGTGCAGGAGCTTGATGATATTGCTTGCAGATTGGATCCTGGCATGGGTACATTTTAGGCAATTTTTACAAAATATATAGGATTGATGACATTTTTTTTGTTTTAATTATGGTGTGTCTTGTGAAGGTTGAGCTAGAATATATTTTATAAAATGAGTGAATTCCATTTATTTTCTCTCAAGATTTTAATTGCAAGGTCAGTAAGAGGTCTATTTTGTGAACAGTTCCTCATAATTCTTATCTTTAGATATTTAAATAGTTCTGATCCAGTCACTAAAAAGTTATTTAGTCTATTTTGATGTACCAGAGAATTCACACTTTTTTTATTCAAATTACTTTTGATCTTACGAAATTCACCATGCAGGTGTTAATGCTAGTGGTTTAGATGATTGCAGGTCTGAAATTGTCAAAAAGAGATTGATAGGTGATGGTTCAATGGCAATCAAAAAAAATCTATATATATATATATATATATATATGTATATCAGTGATAATCCTTTTCCTGCTGTCCACATTCTAATTTTGAAATAACCTGAGTTCATATTATTAATATAAGTCGAGGCTTCTGGACAAGTGTACTGTAGTTTAATTCATGCAGATATATTGAGGCCAAACTCAAATTTACAAAGTTTATTAAATAAACACCCTCATTTAACTCTTTCAGATACTTTTTCTGCATTTAAGGGTAAGAGATGAGTACATTAAATTAAACAAGCATACACTATTGAACATTATACAAAGTTATTGTCTGTTATTCCTGCATTTTTAGCACTCTTTAATATTGTTTTTTTTATCATCAATATGGTGCTGCTGGAATATGTGAATTTCCCCTTGGGATTAATAAAGTATCTATCTATCTATCTATCTATCTATCTATCTATCTATCTATCTATCTATCTATCTATCTATCAACTTTTGCCAATAACTTAACATCATTATTCAGCAATAATTTTTTTTTTGGAGAAACAGTAATTGACTCTTGGCATTTTCAGCATAACTTTATTTTCTCTATCATCTATAAACATTGCTAACAATAATGACACTAACTGAGAATTGTACTGGATACCCATTGAGTTTATTGCATTTTAAGCAAATTTCAGGAGTTTATCAAAAATGTATCTTGTGACATAGACAAGGCATATTGCATTGAAACATTATTTCAGTGGCAAGACAGGCCTAGCTGAACACTTTTCTGCATCATATTACTCTAATCAAATCCTGTTCTATTACACATTGTTCAAAAGATGGTTTAATCATTAATTGCACCACAATGACTACTACTGTCCCTCTCAACACAATTAATTTTAACACTCTGCTACTTTGTGACCCTCTGTTTGCAGAAAAATGCATTTTCTTGTAGTGGAAATGAAAGGAGTTCACCATCTTTATTTAGTAGAGAAAATATAGCTTTGGTATTGTGTCAACATTACATTAGAACAGTCAGATAAATTGTAAAGACTTAGCCAGGGAACTGGTACCAGATATCTCAATCAATGAGCAACTATTAGAATCCAGGACAAATGGAGGACTTATTAAAAGCCTTCAAAGTATGGGAAAGTGAAGGTGCAGAAAGGGGTCAATTTAAATATTTCTGAGAAGACCAGATGGCATGAATCAATGAGACCCCAGAGTAATAAGGATTGCAAGGCCAGTGCTTCTGGAAACTCCATACTATTGTGGCGAATGTGAAGAATAAAATCTGTAAATCTTCTACAGCTGTCCAGAGAGGACTCAAATGACTTGGAAGAAGTGCTGACACACAAACAACACTGTAACCCTCTATGGGCTTAATAACAGAAAAGTAAAGGGAATTAACTGAATTTTTCTGTCAATTTTAGCAATGGGTTTCTTGCCATTGCTATATCCAGGTTTGCTAGGTGTTGCAAGTACTCTTCAAACCTACAGGAGTGAAACCATAATAACTTAAAGTATATTGTGCAAGCTTATAGATTATATCAAGTGCTGTCAGTGCATGCTCAGCAGAGTTGGTGAAATCAAATGGAAATAAATTTCTTATTTATTAATACTATTATAAAAACTGAGATTATCTTGCAGCCTCAAAATTTGTGGATTATACCCCATCATCTCTTGACATAGCAGGTTAGATGGGGAATTAGGAACTGTACCCTCTTTTACTATATGTAACAATATGATGTGGTTGTAGTTCACTTTCACAGTTGTTTTCTTTGATATATTTCAGTATAGCGCTCTGTGATATAGCTCCCCTTTCTGCAGCACATCTTACTGTTATTATTCATATACTGTAGTTCTCTGCACTTTAAGTCTGACAGATTTTACTGCATTTGATAGTAATGTGACTGGTTAGCTATATGGACAACATTTGACACACTCTGGCTGTGCAAAATGCAGTGCATTCAACACTGAGAACATGCCCCAAAGCTACAATATCCAAAATGGTACACCACCTTCCTTTTCAGCTGGCAGCCAGACAGCAGTTTAGGAACTGGGTGGACAATTAATCAGTGAGGCTGTTCATTCTTTTATTTGCTTTCATTTACCAGTATTTATTCAGTAACATCTACTGACACTCAGTAGATCTGCAGACTGCATAGGACTTTAAAAAAAAATAGATTCGTCAATGGGGGAAATGGCTAGTGGTGTAAATAAGAGTGGTATACCCTTAGTTTGGAGAGTTTGCTGGTCCCTTAAATTAATCAAAGAGTCTGAAAGCAAAATTATCAGCATTTTCAGCTGAGAGAGGTCATCAGAAGAAAAATCATATAAAAAGCTATACAAAAATAAAGTGTTTTGTAGTATTTTATTGTATCCCCCAATTGGTTTATAGGCATCTGATGTCAATTTTGCAAAACTCCTGCTTTAAAGGAGAGTTAGGAACCATCAAGAGAATAGTGTTGACCCTGAGGTTCACCATATAAATCATCCTTATGTATCAGAACTTGTGATTTGCTGTGGACATTGTGAACTCCTTCCTATTTGTGATGCTTGCTATCTCTGAAATATCAGGGTTAGACAGTGGTTCGCTGTTTTGCTCTACATTAAAACATTAGAACAATCTAGATGAGAACAAGCCATTCAGCCCAGCAAAGCTTGCCAGTCCTATCCACTTAATTCTTCAAAAATAACATCAAGTCTAGTTTTAAAAGTCCCTAAAGTCCTACCATCTACAACACTACTTGGTAGCTAATTCCAAGTGTCTGTCGTTCTCTGTGTGAAGAAAAACCTCCTAATGCTTTCACGAAATGTACCCTTAACAAATTTACAACTGTCTCCCAGTGTTCTTGATGAACTCATTTCAACTCACAGAACTAATTCAACTCACAGGTGGCGCAGTGGCAGTGCTGCTGCTTTGCAGTAAGGAGACTGTGGGTTCGCGTCCCGGGTCCTCCCTGTGTGGAGAGCGCTTTGGGTAATGAGAAAAGCGTAAAGAATGTAAAGAAATGTAAAGAATTATTATTAAAATAACAGTCTCAATCCATGTACTAATACCCTTCATAATTTTAAACTCTTCAATCATGCCATCTCTTACTCTTCTTTTGCTTAAACTGAAAAGGCTCAACTCTTTAAATCTTTCTTCGTCATTCATCCCATATAGCAATGGAATCAGCCTAGTTGCTCTTCTCTGGACCTTTTCTAGCACTGCTATGTCCTTTTTGTAGCCTGGAGGCCAAAACTGCACACAGTGCTCCAGATGAGGCCTCACCAAGTGTGTTATAAAGCTCTTTTAGACTTGTATTCTACACATTGTGCTATATAACCTGTTTGCCTTCTTAGCATTCTTAACTGCTTCTGAACACTGTCTGGAAGTTGATAGTGCAGAGTCCACTTACGACTCCTAAATCCTTCTCATAAGGTGTCCTTTCGATTTTCAGACCTCCCATTGTGCAATCATACCCAACATTTTTACTTCCTACGTGTAATACTTTACATTTAGTAACATGAAATTTCATCTGCCGCAAATCTGTCCGAGCCTGTCCAAATCCCCATGTAATGATTTAATGGATTCCAGATTATCTTCCAGTCCACCTATCTTGGTATCATCTGTAAACTTAACCAGCTTGTTACTTATATTCCTATCCAAATCATATATATATTTTAAAAATAGCAGCAGCCCTAGCATTTACCCCTGTGGAACACCACTCTTAACATCGGCCAATTCTGATGAGGTTCCTCACACCATCACCCTCTGCACCCATCTACAAATATCACCCTGAACTCCCCGCTCAATTTTATCCTTAATAATTCCTTCCATTAATTTTCCTGTAATTCATGTTAAGCTTACTGACCTATAGTTGATTTGATCTGCCCTGTCACCCTTTTTATATAATAAGATATTTGCTATTTCCCAGTTTTTCTGAATTTCCCCAGTGCACAGTGACTTCCTAAAAATATGCGGCAAGAGTTTATATACATACTCAACTAACCTGCTTAAGAACTCGAGGGTAAATATTATCTGGTCCTGGTGATTTGTTTGACTTCAGCCTATTTAATCTGAGCAGTACTTCTCCCTCTACAATTTACAAATCACTCAGTACCTCCTTAGTAGTCCCTTTTACCGCTGGGATAGTATCTACATCCTCACATATGAAGAACTCAGAAAAATGCAAATTTAGAGGATCCGCTGTTTCACTGTCTGTATTTTTTAATTCACCTTTACTATTCCTGATGCACTTCACCTCCTTCTTGACTGTTCTTTTACTACTAAAATACTGAAAAATTACAATTGATTATGACTTTAGACTCAAAGATAGTTGTAGGGCTGGAGCTGAGTTATACTGTACTGACATGCAGTAGGTTTACAATTGTTCACTGAGCCAAAAAATATATCACGACTAGAGCTTGAAGTGGGCTGGTACTCACCTCTTCCATTTTCAGCAGAGAATACCGGCACCTTTTCTTAGTGTAGTCATGATTACCGGCACCTTTTTACAAATCTTCACAAGGGAATACAGTTGGATCAAACGTATCTGCACAATATACATTTATTTGTTTGTTTGTTTGTTATCGATCGATTGATTCATTGGCTGTATTTGTCCTGTGAGTATGTATCCCTGTTTTTATGTTTCTGCAGTTGTATGCATCTGAATTTCCCCATGGGATTAATAAAGTTTATCTAAGTCTTAAAATAAGTCTTCAAATACTTTCATTTAACTGTCAACAAAATAATCATTTGTGAGCAGAGTGTTGCAAAGGAGCTGTAATGTAAATCACAGTGTTGCATGTTCAATACCCACAACTACCCCAGAATCAGTTATGGCTTAATTTTTAGAAATTTGTGAACAGATGTTATGTTCTATTTCTAATTTGAATTTTATAAAAAGATTAATTTAATAAGTAATGATTTTTTGTGTTTGTTGATGTGATGGTTCTTTACTGTGTTTTTGTTCTTGTTTTATTCTGATGCACTGACGTTGTTTCAAGTAATACAGCAATGCAAAAATGGAGTCAATGGCATTAAAAAGCCCACAGCTAGTTCAGTACCACTGGACAAAGTAGTGTGTTGTCCACATAGCTGATAGAAGTGGAAATGTTTACACAATGGCCACTTCTGAGAGGAGACATAGTCACATGCCCCAAAACGTTGTGTGCTTTTCTACCTCTCCTTCTTTCTTAATCCCTCTCTGTGTGCTCTGTGCTCATTTCTGCAGTTAACGGAGGGTTGCAATAAAAAAGTCTTGCAATTATAAAATCTGGGTGTTTTTGTTTTGTTGTACCCTTCAGCATGCTTTGTGATGGGAAACTCTTTCATCTTTTCTTAGGATCACTTGAATTTGAGTGTATAAAGAAAATTTGTGATTTTATTTGCTATGTGTTGTGAACAGCTGGATTGTTTAGCAAGGGTTTCTTCTATTCATGGTGTTCTTCTGTGTACTGTTTGCCATACTTTAATTAATATCAGTAATTGTAATCAGTGATTTTTACACCTTAACTTTAATGTAGTTTGTATCCCAGGGTTGCCCCATTGGCGCCCATCCATGACATGTGCTACATGCTTTATATGTGGTGCTTGGCTCTTTGTGTCCTCAGATGCGCATGTTTTATTATCTGTTATTTAGGGCATTGAGGTTTTTGACATACTTAAATAACGTCATGTTCAGTTTATTTGATAAGTGTATAGTTTCTTTGAAGGAATGAGCAAAAAGTAATAAAAATTCAATAATAACTAAAACAGACAATGACATTTCCCACAACATTTTTTTAAATTAGTTTGCTTTTGCCCTATATTAATGTATGTGATTAGGTATGTGATTAAGCTGTTGCCCTTGGTAATGTTGTTCTGTTCTCTGTAACCAACAGCTAAAATAGTTAACCCCTTTTTAAAAGGCCATTAGTTGATACATCTATTTTTTTATTTTCTTGGAAAGCAGTCTTCTCTGAACTATTGGATGTTATTCATCAAGTTGCAAAATTTCATTTTTAACTGTGGCCAAATGTCTGTTTTCATTGACAAGTACATATTAATGCCAAAGTCAACAAGAGGCTTAGGAAT
Organism: Erpetoichthys calabaricus; assembly: GCF_900747795.2. Lineage (NCBI taxonomy): Eukaryota > Metazoa > Chordata > Cladistia > Polypteriformes > Polypteridae > Erpetoichthys > Erpetoichthys calabaricus. The sequence continues at coordinate 261,298,018 of NC_041395.2, read as the reverse complement.
GCTGATGTGTTTTTCTGGGTAGGGATTCAGCAAACTCTATGTATGTATCGAACTTGTTACCAAGCATTTGAAAGAAATCTTTTGAATAATGATTTTTAACTCAGCATTTTCTTAATTTTCGCATATTACTGTAACCTGAGATCTGAGGCAGTACATTCTTACTTCAAGTTTTGGCTGCATTAATAGTGTAGCCACATTAAATTAGAATCTTTTTTTTTTTTTTTTTAAATCTTGGCATGATTAACTGTTAAAGCATTTGTCCAAATAAATGTTTTATAGTTGTGATCAGGCATAATTCAAGTGTATAGCTGTAATCTAGAATCATTAAAAAATACCATTTGCTATAATATAGAAGTACTATAAATTATATTATGTGAAACTAGCAAACATATTTGGCATTTGAAAAATCTCTAAAGGACCAATGAATGCACCACTGTGGAGGACAGTTTTTCTGAGACCACGAGGTGGAAATTCAGACAAAAATGTTGTCATAGTTAAGATAGCTGATTTGAATAGAAGTGAGTAGGTTGAAACTGTGCATGCAGAAATAAAAGAAAGTATTTTTTAAAATTTCTAAACATGCAAATCACTAGGCAAAAATATAGCACTTCTAACAAATAAAAGTGATATTCGATTATTGTATTAATAATAAATCACATCTACATTAGCTGAGTTATTAATGCATCTTGATACTGTTGACAAATATAAATGAGTTTTTTTTCTGGATTCAGTCCAATATTGCTTTGGTGGTTGTATAAATAAATAGATTGTTGATTAAAGCATACAATTCAAATATCATTAATTTACAATTGACCTTTTACCTTTGCTACCAAAATAACTGTCACAATTTGATACCATACCCGAAAAAGTACATCTGAATAATGCTAAGAAAATACTATTTTCAGCCCACAATAGTAGCCCAAGGTTATATGTCAATCTTGATTAAAAAGTGCTTGATAAAAAATGATCATTGTATATCTCATTTTATTTTTATATCAGAGGAAAAGTTAATTTCTTGTCTTTTTGAACTTCAAGATGATTATTGTGGTTTGCTGTGCCTTCAGTGGTAAACTAATGGGCTAACAATTATATGTTCATTTGCATGGCTATTTTGAGTAAATTACATGGCAGGATATTCTTTTATTGACAGGCACCTATATATACTGTAGAGTACATTAAAAAATATAGAATGTTAATTTAATGGGTTTTAATTGACAGTCAGCTTTGGCAAGCGGTTTCTTGTGCACCAACCAGAGTAACAGCTTTGGGGGTCTGGCTGACCCAGTGCGACTGGTGAAGCTCCCCTCATTCTTTCAGTGTTCAGGAAAACAACTTTCTTCTGCTTTTTCTTTTGTTTCTTTTTTTTCCTTAGCTGAGACATTAAACCAACATTTGAGCTTTGTCCTTCTGAGATGATGGGCCTGGACCCCCATGTGTACCCATTATGAGTGAACCTACATATTTATGAAGGGGAAAAAATATTTACTGTACATTTATTAGTGAGGAAAATGAACAGCTAGGCACTGTCTGTTATGTGCTGTTCTTTGAACATTCCTTTGTCTCATTAATGATTAGCCTTTCAGACCCTTCCAGGTAATATTTAACCATTACTTCCTATTAAGGTCGGGCTGAAAGAAGTTTACAAGGTAGCTTCTATGAAAAGGAGAAAAGGAATGACATCTTTTACTTTCTGTTTTCACTAATCCGTAGATGCATAAGGTTTTCCTTTGACAACAGTATAAATGCTTTAAAGCTTTCCTGTTATAATCTTTATGAAAATCCTTTCATTTTGCCCTTCAGTGACATCAGTTCAAATAATAAATACTAATGAAGGCAATGCATGAAACAAATTCTATATGTTTATATAACACTAGACTTTGTGTGCTTGAATCTGAATATGTTTTTAGAACTTCTCTGTTAGATAAGGTTCTGGATGGCATGGTGGTGCAGTGATGGGTCTGCTGCCCCACAACAAGGACACTGGGGTTCACATCCCAGCTGCTCCCTGCATGGAGTTTGCATATTCTCCCCATGTCGGTGTGGGTTTTCACTGCGTGCTACGGTTTCCGTCCACACTCCAAAGACATGCAGGTTAGATGAACTGACGATGTTAAATTGGCACCTTATGTAGGGCGTGTGTGTGTTTACCTAAAATGGACTGGCACCAAATGTTTGTTCCTGCTTCATGCCTGTTGCTTGCTGGGATAGGTTCCAGCTTCCCCACAGCCTTGCTCTGGCAAAGAGGGTATTTAACATGGATGGATAGAGGTATGGTTCTTGAGTGACATGCAGCTTAACTTGTATTGCATATTTACATGCTTAAAATAGCAAATGTATAATTTAAAACTTTTTTTGATTTTCTGCAGTACTTAGCCACAGGAGCATATCGCTTAAGAGTCCAGCAATAGTCAGTTATCATACTGGGAATCCACTTGCCTTGCTAATGCCTTTCCATGTTGGAAATGTCCTGATGTAATTGCTTGCTAAATTTGTCACTGACTGCACCAATGGTTTCAGGGGAAAAAAAGTCCAAGAGAGAGTCCAAGAAATTGATGTTCATTTACACATTGTAGCCCATTGTTTGGTATAACTTGAGAAGGTCACTCACTATTTCTGGGTAGTTTTCAGCATTATGATTTCCCAAAATGTTGGTGCAGATACTTTTGAGACTCTTTCAAACAGAGCTTCTTTCAACTCTTCTTCAAATGTGTCCTGTTTTAACACTTCTCTGATCAGAGGACCTATTCCAATTTGTACTTCTCGCCAATGTGTGTATATCAAACTGCAATAGCAAGACTGGCTTTCTTAAGAGATGTCTGAAATATGGCTAACCACTGAAACACCAGGTACTGCAAGACAGCTAGATGTTTTTTTCTGCCTTCCTTATACACCAACCTGAATTCAGTTTATTAGTTAAAAGCAGAGGTGACGGCATGTATTTTACCTGATTTTTCGGTGTTTAATAAGCAAGCACACCCATTTATTTATTCCTTTCTTAAGCTTGACACCACTTATCTAGAGAAATGTATTTATTAAGTAAATGAAACCATTTGTGTTTATCCATTTCTTTTTTTCATACATCCAAGATTGATACAGTATACAGAAGATGAAGGTAAACCTTCTCAGGGTCAACCAGTGGATTGTTTACCACAGTTAGAGATGTTTTTAAAATCTGCCGTGAATGTAGAGGTGGTTCTTCTCTCTGCTGTCTCACTCACACAAAAAAACAGCAGTACTTGGTATAACCGAGCTGCAAGCCAAACAAAAGGGCACTTTTAGATCTCCACAGACATTCTACTTATGTTTCTGATACTGAATGTTTTCTAAAAGTAACTTCATGTTGTCATGCATCTCCTTCATGTTAGTAGCAAGTACTAATAGGTACAGAAGAGTACTGCTTTCAGATTGACTTTTAAGGAGCCAATAAACTAGCAGCACTCATCCAAGTTTTACTCATGACTGGGTCTTCATAACTAAATTATTTATTTAATTTAATAGTGATTAATATTTGAAAAATCTCAATTCATAAATTAATATTTTCATACTGCTATTACACAAAATGAAGAAAATCTGAAGATGTTCTTACAAGAAAACTGATTTCATATATGGATTCATTATGTTAGATAGAATGCCTAGAGGGGGCTGGGTGGTCTCGTGGCCTCGGAACCCCTGCAGATTTTGTTTGTTTTTTTTTCTCCAGCCATCTGGAGTTTTTTTTTTGTTTTGTTTTTTCTGTCCTCCCTGGCCATCGGCCCTTACTTTTATTCTATATTTATTAGTATTGCCTAATTTTATATTTATTTTTCTCTTACTTCATTCTGTAAAGCTACATAATTTGTATGGAAATGTGCTATATAAATATATATTGTTGTTGTTCAGCATTATAAAGTATGCTTAGTAGATCCATCACAATCATTGAGACAAAATTGTGTACAGTAATATGCTTGTGATATGATCATAATGTAAAGCATGAAAATACAGTAAAAGCTGCAGACCTTTATGAATGCCACTTTTCAGGCAACATACTATTGGTTGTTTTATATAAAATTTCTAACAGAAAAAATTGTGAACATTTTAAACAAGCACATATACCTACAGTGAAGCGGATTAATTACAAAAGGCTTATTCTTAAAAGTAATAATATATCCCAAAAGGGATCACCATGTAAGAACTGCTGCCTTGTACTCTGTCATATTGGCATTGTATCAGAACAAGTCATTGACATTTCAAGAATATCTCAGCTAAACAGGGGGATGGTTATTGCCTCCATCTGCTGATTACTGTGGCCTGATTGATCTGGTGCAGAGCTATAGGAATTAAGATGTCCTCTGTGCTGTTTATTAGTTATGTGGAGGAGGGGATGCAGCCTGCCTACACAGAGATTTTTTTAAAACATTTAAATTTAGAACTGCTTGTCATTCCATTTTCTTCAGCTTTATTAACATCTTATATGTCGTGCATTTGTTAGATCCACATATAAAATTCCTGCTGTGTGAAAATAAATAGTTCATCTGCTTTAATGCTAATGCACTTTAACAAAAGTCATCAGCTACCGGTGATTTTCCAGACACTTCTAAGCCATGTGAAGTAATACATCCCTCTAGCACATTCTGAATTTGATCCTGGGTTTTCTCCCAGTTTACCATGCTTACTTTTTACATACTCAAACACCCTAAACTGTCTGCTGTGTACCTGAAAGAGAGACAACCGTTCTACTCTAAAGCCCTTGGCATTATTTTGCTCTTGACATAGCAAGTATAGCTGTGAAGGAACTTAGTTTTTACCAGTTGAATATTTAACTAAGATTGCTTAATAAAGGTTATAATGAAGGTATATGTGACAAATTAAAAAAAAAATCCAGGAATTAAGTTCTCCCTTAGCAGCTCTGTCTGGTTCAGTGTTTCAAACCTGCAACTACAGCGCCATTTGGTTGGTCAGTCTTGGGATTGTGTTCTATCCTTGCTTATGATCTTGAACTTCTCTGCTTGAATATTCCCAAGCCTTTACATATAACACTTTCATGCACCCAAATGTTCATAAAGTGAAAAATAAATAAATAAATGAAAAATTTATACTAACTTTGCTGCATGGCTCCAATATGTTGGGGCTAATATCAGTTATTCCACAAAATAGCATATACTTTAAAATAATTTCAAATTAAGGGCTAAGCCTGAGCACCACCATTTAAGAAAAATATCACTCAAATGCTGAAAGTTACCGATTGGCAAGTACATATTTGATTTTTTATTTGTTGCTTTTTTTATCATTTATCTACTTATTTCCCCATCAATCAACTACAATGGAAAACAAACAAAAATCATTGTAATTAAGTCAGCTTTTTCAATTAAAATTCCAAACCTCTGTAATGTGATTAATTTGTAAGTCTCAATTTTGTTTTATCCTTGTCTAATTAAGTTTGAAAAACAAATTAATGAATAATTTATCAATTTTACACATTAAGCACTAAAAATAATATGAACTAGATGAAGTAATTGATCATTGAAATAACATATTGCGCATATTGAAATAGGTTCAGCTTTAATTAAAGTAATTTTGGTGTAGTCCATAGTTTAAAGATAGATTTATTATTTAGCCGTTTTCCATCAGATTGTTTAGTTTATTTAAGTTTGACTGATGCCACTGGTTTCCCCTCATATAGGCAAAGGAATTTTTATGGCATTCTAAAATCTTGTGCTTAACCATATTTTTAAAGGCATCCCAAATTTCTTCTGCTTAATGTAGGTTATTTACATGTTTACTCTTTAATGTGAGCCATTTGCATTACATAACATATGAACATAAAATATTGCAAATTACATATATTACAAAGACAAAATTAAAAGATTCAATCAGAAACAAAAATATCTCCTTGCATATAATACAAATCATTGTTTAAAAATCTGATTGTATTAAATATAAAGCCTTTCTGTTTTAAAACAAGTTAACACTTATTGTTAATTGATTTCTTACTAAAGAAGATAAAGCCTATCTTTATTTATTGTTTTCTGATCTTGAACGTACTACCTTTAAGTTGCTGAGTAAAACAGAAATTATTGTTAAGTATGTTCATCATTTCATTGCGAGTAACATAATTATTAGCTTGTGCTTCTCAGAATACAAGTTAATAAATAATAAATAGTAACACATCCTATATGAGTGCATTTTAATTTGGTATATACAGTACCATAATATCAGCATTGGATCTGTTTTATAAAAGTCGATGTAATAAGAAAATGCTCAGAATTATCTAATGTTTCTTTCAGAAAGGTAATAACTCTATTCATCCATCAATTTTTTCATGTGTTTTATCGGATTCAGTGTTGTACGATGTCTCAGAGCATATCCCAGCGACACTAGCCGTTAGCCATGATGAGGTGTAAGTCCACTGTAGCCACACTTATTTATAGATGTGTCATTTCACTATTGGAAATGGTTGCTTTGCCCATTTGCCCAAGCTTACTATGTTGCAATAATAAACTACCTTCCATGCTGGATTATCTAGCAAAATCACAATTCATCCTTCGCTGCTTATGGCAATGACATTAGGAGTATTTGTAAATGTGTCAATGTCCATGAAGCATCCGTTCCAGATGGACATCAATGCTAGAATACTGTTTAAAGACTACAGTATAGCACAGTTGTATCATCAAAGCTGATCACCAGGTTCATAGACTTGGGACTTAGTTCTTCTCTCCACACATGGATTTTTGAATTTCCTAACTGGCAGACCCCAGCATGTTGTGGAAATTAAAGAAAAAAGAAGCTCCACAAAAACGAAGTTTTGGGGACCGTCCCCATATATTGTCCAACGGACAAAAATAAAGCAGAAAAAAACGGTTGAAATGATCAAAAGTACTGTAATAGTAGCAATTGACAAAGTACATGAAACAAAATGGCATTTATATACAGTATGGGAATGAAAACAGGAAGTGGTTGGCAGGAATTGACGTTGAATTCAGAAGCCAGACGTGAAGTCATCCATAGTGGCCAGAAGTGATGTCATGGCTGGCACTGGAAGTGATGTCTTGGCGGCCATTTTGGAACCCAGAGATGGAAGGACTTATTTTTCCTCAGTTTTCCTGTTGGGAAATTAAGAGATTCACGTGTGTGACAATGTATAGATTGGCAGCATCACTTCATCTAAGCTGATCCTCAATGTGGGCACTCCACAGAGTAGTCTGTTGAGCCCTGTACTGTAATTCTTGTTCGCCTGTGACAGCATAGCCTAGCACAGCTCCAACTTTGTTAAATTTAATGATGAAATCACTGTCATAGATCTGATCACCAACCATCACAAGACTGCTTACAAAGAAGAATTGTGCTGTCTGGCACACTTGTGCAGGGATAACATTCTTTTTCTTAAAGTCTGCTAAACATGTGAGATGGTCATAGTCTTCAGGAAGCAGACTACATTCCCATCTATATTAGATGAAACACCATGAGGTCAAAAGGTTTCCATTTCTAGGAGTTATCACTAATGATGACCTGAGTTGGGCACAAAACATCTTGGCTATAGACAGGAAGGCTCATCGATACCTTTATTTCCTTATGTCTGAGGAAAGGTGTGACTCGAGTCTCCATCTCTGCTTTAAGTACACAGTGAAGTCCATTTTCAGTGGCTATGTAACATCCTGGTGCAGCAACTGCTCATCTGAGGAATGAAAATGACTGCATTGTGTAGTGAACTTGGCAAAAAACATTACTGGCACACAGTTGACATTCTGCCTAAGAAATGCAAATTGTTTTAATAAACACCTCGGGCACCCTGCAGTTTTCCCTTAGCACTTGTGCCAGTAGATGCAGAGACACAAAATTGTGTGTAACATATAATCTGTATAGAAGTATGTATGTATGTATGTTTGTATGTGTATGTATACACTGTATATGTTGCATTCCGTGGGCATGTTTTTTTGTCTGTTGTTGATATTGTATTTCTATTATTAGTTTGTGGAAGTAAAAAATTCATTGTAGTATGTAAAAATGATAATAAATTTCAATATCAAAAAATCCTGACAGCTGTGATACATATTGGGACATTTTTTCTGTTGAAAATCAAACGAAATTAACCATTGCCAATGAAATGCACTGGGCAGCCAGTTTACAGAAAAGGTTTAATAAGCAAGTGGAACATAAATTGATTTACCATAGCTAATACAGAGGTTCAGAATGAGTGAGACATGTATAGGACTGCAGGGATGAAGCTGCTCTGAAATGTTTCTGAATGTTGCAGGTTTTACACATTTTATTAGAAGTTATGTACTCTCCATGTTCTCATTTATGACTCCATAAGATCAAACACATTACTTATCAATGTCATTCAGCAAGATATTTAGCAAATCCTCCTTTTATTGACAGCATTGAACCTTGGGGATAACTGCTTTCACAAATTATGGATTACATATATGACAATGAACTGTTTTTGTTAATCTTTCTTTGAAAAGATTAGCATATATTACTGTATATGTACATTTGGTCTTTATGATAACAAATGTGCTACTAAAATTTATTCCACAACTCTTTTAGCCTTTACATAAGTTCCCACTTAGTGCTTTAGTTTTCTCTCATACTCTAAAGCAAGGGTCCCCAACTCTGGTCCTGGAGGGCCCCAGTGGCTACAGGTTTTCATTCTAACACTTTTCTTAATTAGTGACCTGTTTTTGCTCCTAATTAACTTCTTTTGAATTAATTTTATTTGACTTGCTCTTGAAGACTCAGATCCCTTAATTGTTTCTTTTTCCTTATTTAGCAGCCAAACAATAATGAGATACAAAATGAGCCAAAACATGACCATCATACAATATCTGAAAATAAAGGAAGATGAAGGTCTCAGGAATGCTGATTTGCTCTTAGACAAGAGAAAATCAATAATTTCGGAAATGTCTGCTATTGCACAATGAGAGCAGCAACAATTCATTGAATTAAAGAACGGGTTTAATTAACAACGAGACTCGGCTCCTAATTAAGCAATTGGTTGGAGTTTGAGGCCCTGACTTAGTTGGTCTTCTGTTTCATTTCTGTTTGGGTGCCATTTAAGGAAGGAAATGAAGCAGTACAGAGGAACAAATCTTAAAAACAATTCAATTAAAATTAATTCAAAAGAAGTGACCAAAATAGGTCACTAATTAAGAAAAGGGTTACAATGAAAACCTGCAGCTACTGGGGCCCTCCAGAACTGGAGTTGGGGACCCCTGCTCTAAAGAGATGCAGTTTATTTAGTATATTGTCCCAGAGTCAGTAGGAGGAGAAGGAGATTGGGAGCATGCGCTGATTAAAGCACACGGCGAACCACTCAGATTGGGACCCGAGTCAGTAGGTGTGAATATTTTAGATTCCCTTCTAGCACTAGTTCCTTCTTTGTACTTTTATACTGGATGAAAATCAGAAAATATGGGATTAGCAAATAAAGCCTGTGGTCACTTGAAAGTCAATTTCTTTGTGCTTTACAGGCCGTGTGGTGCAGTTATTAAGGTTGTGGACCTAGGACTTCAAACTCTAAGGCTGTGAGTTGAAATCCTGCTACTGACATTGTGTGACCATGAGCAAGTCTCTTCAGTTGCCTGAGCTTCAAATGGAAAAACAAAAGAAATGTAACCCATTGTATCTCAAATGTAAGATGCCTTGGGTAAATGTGTCAAATAATAACTAATAATAATTATAGCTCAATATACATGTAATATTCTAACCCCTGCTAAATTCATTTCAGTTTTTGTAGGTATGCTTTAAAGAAGCTCCTAAAAAAGGATAAAATAATTTGCCACATTTCCAATGCCAAAAGGACACGTGGTTTGAATTTTACTAGGTTGGCTTCTGTAGTTTTTCCTTAATTGTCCTGGCTAGTAGATTCTGCCGTAGATCACCCCAAACTCAAAATAAAACAAAAAAGACAAAAATAAATAAAAAGAACATATTTATTAATGAAAATAACAATAAATAGAAATGTAAAAAATATATGTACCGTGATATAACAAAGAATCAACAAGGATCAGATTCTGTTGGACTAGCTACACCAACTTCCTCCTGCCTACATGAAAGCACCCTTGCTGCTCAGTCCCCACCTGCAAGCTCCTTTTGTTCCTCTCTTAACCTGGTCTCTATTCCTTCTGCCAATCAGGCATTTGTGAAACCCAGCTGTCCCTACAGTCCAGAGTGTAAGTATCCAGTTAAATGACTGAGTTGACACCAGAATACCTCTCCATGGCAGATGCATATATTAGGTATACCAGCCCCTTGCTCAGTGTCATTGTGGAGTCCACCAGAGCATCCTATGGCCTGACTCCTGTACCGCAGACCAAAGGCTGCAGCCCAGGTCCTGCCTGGATCCACTGTGTGATGAAATGAACGGGCAAGTTTAAATTAAATTAATTAAGAGTTAAAATTTTATACTCCTTACTTTACTTCTGTTATATAGTGCATCGAATCATCAGCATTCAGTTAAATTTTGTTATGATTTGTTGATCTTCATTAATTTTTTCTGGCCTATACTTGTCAGCCTTTAGTTTAACCTTCTCTAAGGTTTTGAATGACAGGGAACTCCATGGAATTACTAATCAAATATTATGTTTTGTTTTGAATGCACTGTAGCTATATATGATGTAGTGATTGGAACTACATGTAATCTTGTCCTTTACTTGTAGATTATATTAATACTGTAGTTTGCAATGTATTTCTCTTGGTTATAAAGTTGTGTGCGAAACCCCAAGACTGAAGGTTGCCACTGTCTGTATAGTCCATTCACAGTTCAAACTGTAGAAATGTGAAATTACAGACTCAACAATGCTGAAATGAATACGTGACCTACATTTTTATATCTTTTTCTGTACGTTCCAATGCATATTAACCAATCCTTTACTAAATTGTTTGTAATTGAAACCTTGTTCATTTGTAATGTTAAGAGGCCATAAAAAATTCTTCAGAGAGCTAAACGCAGAGTAAGGTACTGTAAGTCACTACCTAATTTTCAGTAGACTGGAAATATACATATTTTGAGATTATAAAAGTTATCAATTAGTAATAAGCTCTGTGCACCAGCTACTCTTTACTCTCCTCAACAACACAGATGACCAGTGGTTCAGCACTCACTTAGAACTGATTCAAGTACAGAAGATACTTGGAAGGTTGACATTTCATGGTCAGTTGAAGTAAAGTATGCAATATTTATTATACAGTATGGAATACATTTGACATTGAGGCTTTTAGAGATCTGCATATTGATATCATATTTGCATCTTTTGAGCAAGTCTGCCTTTAATACAGGATGCTTTGATTCAGTTGAAACCTGATTAGGATAGTTAATGTTTCCCCACTCTCTTCTTATTTTCCAACTGGAATAGAACTCTAGGAATCCTCGTGAAGTATACCAGTGCTTACAAAACAATGCACCATTAAACAGCCCGAGACAACATTGGAAAGACAACCATTCAATTAATGTTCAGACTATTAAATGAAGTTAAATTGAAATCAAATGTGCAAATTTGTGCGGGAAATTATCCAGCTCAGCTAAAAATTGTACATTACCCACATTTCTCTTGGCTTAGGCTGTCAAACATGTGTTTAGGACAAGATTCTACTTATGAAAAATGCCTACAAACACCTCTCTTCTAGGCCCATGTGTTTTACAGATGCTGCATGCTATATATGCATGTTATGTTGAGGCACATAGGCAATGAAATATGCAGTACTTTACTGGATTAAATTTTGTTTGAGTTTAATTATATATATTCAGAGATTTGTTTTATGTAAGAATGGCAGGCAGTTTGAGGTAAAGTTGTATGATTATGGTGTCATAGAGTGGTGATGAGGTGCGTGTTGATTAGCATGTGTATATAAGAATTCCACTGTGCTATACTCATATGACAAATCAGAACCTCTGAATGTCTTTTGTAAGAATGTCTTTACCAGTTTATTAGGTAACAGCTAATGGTATATTACTTTCAAAGAAACAATCTCTTACTAAAGGATAATTTATATAACATGCTAGCACACCATCTTATTTTGTTAAGCTGGAAATGTTCCAGCCTGCCTACTATAGTGCAATAGTAAAATAATAATTTTTTCTATTTGAAATCAAACAATTCATTAACCTATTAAGGGGCTATTTTAAAATCATTTTTTAAAAATCTGACATTCCTTGTTGAATGCCATATTTAATTGAACATTCCATATTTTTGCTAACCTTTTAGTTGTGCCAGCACCTTTCAATGACTATTTTGTATTTAGTATTTCCCATCTGCTCTGTCCTTAAGGGTAGAGGATTTACTGATTTATTCAAAGAGTGCAAAAACATAGTTGGAAATTTAGCAGTTTAAGAATCTAAACTCATATACAATGCATATTTTAACTTTCCTCATATATAAGCTATATGAGGTATATAAGCTAAGTGAAGCAGATTAGTGTAAGTAATGTCACAAACTCGACTCAGAGTCATGGAAAGGTTTGGGGCAGCCACCCGTATAACTGATTTCCTGGCTGCAAAGTCGACAAGTAAATATAGCACTGCTGTGCACAAAACCGAGTTCAAAGCAGAACTGAGGGAATAGGGAAAAGGTGGAGGCTTTTAAAGGGGAAGACAGGAAGTGAGATCATAGGGGTCTGGCTCATGAAGGTCTTCAGCCATTGGTTCGAGCCCGGACGTGACATCACAGGGGCAGGAGCTGGCAAGGTCGCCTTCCATAGGCTCGGTCCCAGGAAGTGACGTCAAGAGAGCCAGGTGGAATCTCCTGTGAATGGCCTACAGGAAAAGGAGAAAAAGAGTCCGTGCACTCTGCCACATCCCAGTATGACTCGGAATTGCCCTTACTCAAGCCCTTTAGCTGCCCCCCATGCACACGTGTGTGACAGTAAGTATTTAAAATGTAATTTGTCTTCTTGAGGATGATAAAGAATGTATATACAATTAGAAAAATCTCAAAAGTCTAATTTTTACATAAAAAAAAAGTTGAGGCTCAAAAATCACCTGAGGAACTTTCTGTGTAATTGCAGCAAATGAATGACTAGAGTATGTACTAATTTTATAGCAGTTATATATTTTTAAATATTAATCATTCTTCCATAAAAAGAAAATGTGCTCACTTTTTAACCTTTAGCAGATGGGTTATTCTGCTGTGCTATTTTAAACTCGCCGTAATGGAAAATAGCAACTTGAATTCTCCACACCCAACACATCCTCCAAGAGGTCTATGTTTGTAATATTCTAAAAGGTGGTTTTGTTACCCAGTGCAGTTATAGTGTTGATTGTGTTTTAAGTGTTACATGTGCAGAATTGTAATATTTTGCATTATTATATACATTTTAATCCATGTGTTATAAAGATATATATTTAAACTGATGCCAGCTAAAGGGAGAATACATTTTGAGGCTTGTCAAACTTGATGGAAAGTTTAGTGATATGATTTAGTTTATGGGAGGTGGCAAGAAAATTTTTTTTTTTTTATTCCCGCCTGACAGCATTTAATTGCTAACAGGTGGATGTGCTGTTCTTTCAACAATGCAGCAGAGCAGAATAAGTACATTTTAAAAATAGAGTCTGATAAAAATTCACTTCCAGTTTGGCAAATACTTCAAGAAGCCAAACGATCCTTTTCTGTTTAAAAAAATTTAAAAAAAAATGAAACAGGAAGTTGACCTTTTGCATATAATTCATGTATTGAGAACTTTGTTCCTCTCAGCTTTGTTTTAGCTATGTTTTTATTATTAATATTATGTTACACAATGCACTGGCTTTCAGGCAGTTTTTTGAGGTATTGCATTTTGTTGTCTTTGGTCATTTTCAGGGTTATATGGCCTAAACATAGATAGTAAATGGCTTCAGTAACCCAAGGCAATATGATTTTGCCCCACAAAGAATTGGCCAAATTGGGGTGAATAAAAAAAAAACTGCACCATTTCATATAGTTTTATTCTTCTTAGCAGATGGTAGCAACAGTAAAATTGGTTTTAGTTTTCAGTTTTTAATAGAGTGAGACAAACAATATTTCCCAAATAAATTAAGGAAATATTATCATTTGATTTGCTCCTTCCATGATGCTGTTCTTCTGGAATGCTATTGCATCCTTTCTGTTTTTGACAGGTTAGGTTAATAGTGGTAGTTTTGAGTCTACTTTGGAGTAGAATATAAATGATGAAGATAAGGAACTCAGTCATTTAAAAAAAAAATTCAGCAGTTAAACATATTGTTGATCAGTTCTCTATGTATATTTCCCTTCCCCTTGAAAATTCATATGCAAGTTACTTCCTTTTATTTCAGTTGACAACATTTTTCTTGGTTAAGTTATAGAAGGGTTGTGTCTGAATGCATCTGAAAAAGGAAAAAATGTGAACGTTAACTCCACATCTATTACAAGCATAGAGTAATGGGGATTGTGGAAGAGATGTGAAAAAGAGAGTGCAGGCAGGGTGGAATGGGTGGAGAAGAGTGTCAGGAGTGATTTGTGACAGACGGGTATGAGCAAGAGTAAAAGGGAAGGTCTACAGGACGGTAGTGAGACCAGCTATGTTATATGGGTTGGAGACGGTGGCACTGACCAGAAAGCAGGAGACAGAGCTGGAGGTGGCAGAGTTAAAGATGCTAAGATTTGCATTGGGTGTGACAAGGATGCATAGGATTAGAAATGAGTACATTAGAGGGTCAGCTCAGGTTGGAAGGTTGGGAGACAAAGTCAGAGAGGCGAGATTGTGTTGGTTTGGACATGTGCAGAGGAGAGATGCTGGGTATACTGGGAGAAGGATGCTAAGGATAGAGCTGCCAGGGAAGAGGAAAAGAGGAAGGCCTAAGCGAAGGTTTATGGATGTAGTGAGAGAGGACATGAAGGTGATGGGTGTAACAGAACAAGATGCAGAGGACAAAAAGATATGGAAGAAGATGATCCGCTGTGGCAACCCCTAATGGGAACAGCCAAAAGAAGAAGAAGAAGCTGCACTTTCAACTACAGTATGACCAGTCTATAGATAATAGCATGGCAGATTACCTGTGTTGTAAGTTAAGCACATGTATAAGGTCAGGACTAAGGCTGAATTGTAATTGCACTGTGTAATATTATAAACAGTATTATTTTGTATATTAATAAGCCTAGTAGTATCTCTGGTGTTTATCCTGTTATACCTTGAACATTAGGTTCAGCTGCTGGTCATTTTCCAGATATTCTCAGTTTTGCTCCAACATGCAAAGATGTAAAGATTAGATAGAATGGCGACTCTAAATAGGTATAGTATTAGTGAGTGTGAGTGTTTATATACCTTCTAATATGATGGAACCCTGACTGGGTCATGTCCCTGCCTTGCACCTAATGCTGCTGGGAAAGATACTGGTTTCCATGTAATGTATGAAAGGTTTGGCAATTAATTAAAATGTTGGCGTTTACTCTCAGTATGTAATTACACCTTCATTAACAATGGACACAAGTGCCTGATTTACTGTGTAAATGCAGAGTGAAACGTTACAAAGCAAGATATTTCCACCCTATTATGTAAAACATTTAATTGTGTTTGATAACATACTGTCTTCACCTTTAAAAGATGTCATTATTTTCCCTTTTCCAGTTTTAGGAATATGTCAGATGTTTAAAATCAAAAATGTGTCATATGTATGAACTTCTGCGGTGGGCTGGCGCCCTGCCCAGGGTTTGTTTCCTGCCTTGCGTCCTGTGTTGGCCGGGATTGGCTCCAGCAGACCCCCGTGACCCTGTAGTTAGGATATAGCGGGTTGGATGATGGATGGATGGATGTATGAACTTACCTAGTCACCTTACCAAGACTGAACCTGACTCGCCAAAGATTTTTTTTTTTGTCCTTGTGCTTCTCTACAGTATCTTAAATTTTATTTTGAAGTCTTATTCACCTCCGTTTACTTTATTGCAACGTTTAAATGATATATCAGACTTCCAAACCATTGTTTAAAAGTAAGTTTCTTTGGAAAAAGCTATGTCTTTGTTTTTATTTTGAAATTACTGGGAGACTTCGCTCGCCAACCCCCTCTGGCCTGTGCTACGCGCCAGCCACTTCATGTCCATGCCGCACACGTATGTGGATTTCACTTTCAACAAACATCAAATCTTTTAATTCTTGCAGAGACGCCTCTGCATTGGGAAGAAACACTACTTTTCCCTGATGGCAACACAAATTAGACAAGCTACAAGTCTCCAACTTAAGAGTTTAAATCCAAAAAATATATTCGATCTCTTTTCGCTGTTCTGTTATTTCACCGAGTAATAATTTCTGTTTGCTTCCCCTAATGCGATCTTTACTATCATTTTTTTGAAACTTTTGAATGTTAGTACTTTTATTATCTCTAACCTGCTCTGTATGTGTATCGTGCCAATGTTTATGAATTCTTTATGATGTTCTACTTTGTCATCTACTCATTGTCTTTTATTTCCGGCCCCGGGAGTGGTTAAATCTCTTGGTACAGTCTTGTCTCGTGGAACGTGAAAGTATCTCTCTGAAAAAGTCGCATCTCGTCCCAGGCTAAAAAGTCTTGTCTCGTCCCAGGATTTTTTTTATTATAATAGAGATACTAGTACATGTGTTTATTTTTAGCCAAGGATTAGCATACTAAATTCTCCTGTTTGTAAGCTAAAGAAACTAAAGTACTGTGTTGTTGTTGGCTGACAGGAAATCGACAGGTTCTATTATCCTGTTTTTTTTTGTTTTGTTTGTTTGTTTGTTCAGCTAAACAGGTCAGTATTTATTGGTGCATTAATTTCTGCAAATTTCTGGCAGAAGAAATGACATTTTTTCTCTAGGACAAGTGGGTGCTATGTTCTGTTATCTTCTGAGTGAGTGATTGAGTGCCCAGTGCTTTTCAAACTAAGAATCTATGAAACTAACAGTTATGAAATCTTAAGAAAGATTTTAAACATCCCAGTGAAATGAACTGACGTGAATCAAACTGAAAACGGATGTAAAATATAAGGAGTGACTTGTAAGGCACACACCGACACAGTAATGTGGGACTACCTCTTGAATTACACATTCTTTAAAGTATAAAGTTGAAACAGAGTTAAGTATCCATTAAAAGTAAAAAGTCCAGATGGTGGGGAAAAAGATCCCAAATTTATTGGGTTTCAATGTGAAATGTGTGTTAGCTGCTAAAATGCTCCATCTTCTGTTTGTGTGGTTCACCTGGTAATGTAAAAAATCATAGGGCGCATCACTGATGACTCTGGGGTCATCCTTGTAATACAGTGTCAAACTGATATACCAAGAATGGGTTCTATAGGTAGACATATAGAGACATCCGAGAAATTAGATCAGTGAACACTGCAAGCATGGACAGGAGGTGAAAATACCAAACAAAGGCTCTCCACAGTTACCGAGGACAGTAACAGGAAACTATTTGGGCTGCTTCCCAAGAACCAATGTTATGGAAAGTACAGTACAAGTAAAATATGTTTAGGTTTAGGGTGTAATACACAGTGATGAAGTGACACTATAAGTGCTGCCTCATTGCTAAAGCAAAAAAGTCTGATTCTCCATCCATTTATTGTCATGGTGGTGCATTGTCCCCATGTCTGTGTAATTATGTATTTATTTAGTGTTCATTTTTCATTGGAAATTCTAAATTGACTTGTGTGAGTATCACTTTGTGCATAAGGGTGATGTATCATGACTATTGCTTTGATTAAGTAGGTTCATTGAAAAGGGCACTTCGTTTTAATTTAGTTTCTTTGGATCTATTTTGTATTTCTATTTTGCTCTCTCAATTATTTAAACAGAAGCTATCAATAATGTGCAATCTCAAAGGGCGTCTGACATGAAAGGCTCATCTTTGAGATGAAATGCCATCTTGTAACACATTTAAAGCTCAAACCCTAATCAAGGTATAAAGCATCACATTCTGTTTCCCTGTGCAAAACTAAGAACCAAGGTGTGGTATCAGCAGAAGCAGACCTAGGTGTGCCACAATAGGAGTGTTTATTATTTGTTCCTCTTCTCTTTTGTTTCTAAACTTTTAGTATGTGCTTTTATATTTATGCTAATTTTGAGCATATTTCTGTTTATGTTCTGACTGGGATTTTTTTTTCTGTGGTTGTTTCTTCAATTTGCAGATTATGTGATACTGTGGCGAGAGTTGTACAAGAAATAAATGTATAGAAATGGCATAGTGTTTGTACCTCATTTTAAAATGATTTACCTGGATTTTTATGTGCTGCCTAGATCCCTTTAAACTAAAGTCTGCAATGTGCACTTTAATCATGTCTGAATTGTTTGATCTGTAATTTTAAACTATGGAGTAGAGGGTCAGATCAAGAAAAAAATGTATCTTTGTCCCAAAACGTATGAAGGGCACTGTATTTTTAAAGAATACTGGTAACTGCAGAATGAAAAATGGAGAGTTTGATTTGAAGATCTGAAACTTAGCATTTCTGCTTAATTACTGAATGTACATCAAAGATTATGGCAGACAGGGGAACAAATATACCAAGATGCATTTGGTATGTTAAGCAGGCTTCTTTTCTTTTTGGTCAGTTCCAAAGGTTATACTGTAGATGCCAGAGACGATATTCTGGGTTAGGTCCTACTTGTTCATGTCTGTATAGATTCTGCATGTTCTCCCTGTGTCTGCATGGGCTTTCCCCCAGGTTCTCCAGTTTAAGTAAATATATGAATCAAGATTCATGCTGTGTGAATGCGGGTGTATCAATGATTTTGGCACAGAATGTTTCTTGATTGCCAGTTCATATTGCCATTTGTGCTCCCCTGTCTGCAAAAATCCTTGAAATACTCTCAGTAATTAAGCAAAAACTTCAACCTCTACAGCTTTTGAGTTGTCAGGAGATCTCTGAAAGCATGACTAATGGTAGCTGTCTTTCCTGGAGTTTCTTGTAGATGTAATACAACAAATTCCTAATATTTGGAGAACTTGATGTGAAAAAAGCTACCAGAATTTGTTAAAAAGAAAATTCTGAACAGTAATATCAGGGCTTTGTAGAAGTCATTTTGACAAGTAAAGCAAAAAGTTTAAACAATGACCAAAAGAAAAACTGAAGACCAACCATATTAGCTGATATGGAATAAATAACAAAAGGGTCATAGATTCTTACACTGAAAGGGTCTTTGCTTAATAAATAATAGATGCTGCTGATTAAGACTTAGCGAGAATAAGAAATAACCAGAATTAAAAGAAAAGATGGCTCTGCTTTTTTCCAGTTGCTTTCTGATTTAACACTTATCTTCTGGAAATAAACTTCAATTTAAGTTTTGTTTTTTTTAAATAAGTTGTATTCTTAACATTAATGGCCACATTAAATTTTTTTTTTTTGTATAACTCCTGATTGACCTTCTTATTCCTTTTTGGTTTGTTTCTTCATGCTTCCAACACTAATGATGAATTAATTGGTAAAGCACAGCTTATGCAAATTCTATTGGTTGTTGTGTTAACTTCTGAGTGCGTATATTGTGATGAGCAGCAAGGTAAAATTAGCACAAAATTCATTTGAAACTGGATTAAAAGTGATGCTCTCTCCAAATGTAAAACTTTATTTATTTTTTATAATGTGTGACCCTGTCAGTAGAGCCAAAAACAGCAACACGTTTAATGATGATACCTCAGTAATTAGGTGATGTGAACATAGCCAAAAGAGTTTATTGAAGACTTCACGAGTCAGAGAAATGCACATCTCCCTTGACATCAGTGTTACACCTTGGATCTGGTTTCTCTGGTTAGAGAGGTTCTGGCTCTGTTGGACAGCACTGAAAGATATCACGGTTGAGAAGATACTTGAACTAGTATCACTGCACTGTAAAAATGTGTCCTCACTTTTGGCATCAGTGTGTGGTATGTTAACACGGTCATACAAGAATGAAAATGATATGATATCTGCAACATTAACTTAAACAGATTTATGGCAGTCCCTGCAAAAATAAACCTTGTGTCATCACAAAACATTTAAACCAGCCTGGGCACAAACTGTTGTCAGTGCTAATGTTAGATAGATATGTTTAAACCATGAGGACTTGAAATTAGGAATGTAGGTTATTCTTGGAAAGTAGGTGCTTGCTAAGAAACAGTTTTAAAAATTTTGTGGTCCAAGTGCAAAACTTCTTATAGTTTTTTTAGACCCGTTCAGTAGCGTAGCGTGGGTGTCAGCCGCCCGGGGCGGAGGAAAATTCCGCCGCCCCCTTATTTAGGTATGGTTCAAATTTTTACAAGATATTATTATTATTTATTGTGAAATTTTGCCGCCCCCTAAAAGTGCCGCCCGGGGCGGGCCGCCCCTACTACGCTACGCCACTGGACCTGTTTCTATGTCTGTCCGCTTTTCACGAAAGAACTACTTAACAGATTTAGATCTGGTCTTCTCTATAATTTGCTTGAACGTTCCGTTGATTTTGCGACTCTCTCATAGTTCTTTTATGGTACCAATTTATTAGTGTGAATCTGAGAGAGAATCATTGGGCTGTGGGGAGGGGGGCTGGGCCCTCCTCACTAATGCTTCTGCCTAAAAACTCCTCTTTAATTAGTGAACGAGAGAACTACTTAACGGATTTAGATGTTTTTTTTCTATAATTTGGTTGAACATTCCGGTTCATTTTGCGACTTCTTTTATTGCGCTAAGAATCATAGTTCGCTTGCAGGAGAGATATATCTGCACTAATCCGAGACCGAGGCTGTGGGCCAAGTGGGGAGGGGAAAGAGTGACGTCAGGAGTAGGGAGCTGGGCGGCACCCTCCTCACTGTCCTGTTTCACTAATATGCAGGCAAAGCCGCAGATGTATGGCTAGTAGCTAGTAAAACATAATGGATGAAAGAAAGACAACAATAGCATTTGGGTTAGATAAAGTTCAATAGAAATGAAAGATCAATGTTCACATTAAATGCACTTGAGCAAAGAAAAGTATACTGTACTTATTATATGTATAGTAAGTATGTTATGCCCCACCCACTGCCGGTGCTAGGTTATTTTGCACCCTAGGCCAAGCTTATTAGTGTGCCAACCAACTGTTCGGTAGCCAACCCGTGCTTTTGGCTTTCCACGCCCCCTTATGATCTGCGCCCTAAGTGAATGCCTAATGCACTATAATGGTGGCGCCAGCCCTGGCCCCACCTTAAGTCAAAGTGTAAGGATTTTTGAAAATTTTAAAGTTTTATGTGAAATTATTCAGCCCCAAGAACTTGCCATACCAAAAAATATACAAGATCTAAGTAAGAGATTGGCAACAACAACATAGCTCTTAGATTGCTACCCTAGATGGTGAGAACAAGTGACTTTTTTGTATATTGCAGGCAGTCTGATGACACA
This sequence comes from Erpetoichthys calabaricus, assembly GCF_900747795.2. Taxonomy (NCBI): domain Eukaryota; kingdom Metazoa; phylum Chordata; class Cladistia; order Polypteriformes; family Polypteridae; genus Erpetoichthys; species Erpetoichthys calabaricus. Next base: position 261,276,782 of record NC_041395.2, on the reverse strand, counting down.
ATGTACAGTGTTTCTGATTCATGCCTCAAGTCTTCTCTGTTTTTATAGTCTCCCTTCATTTCTCCATGTATTCTAGTTTCTCTTTAATAGATGCACCAGGTTAATTGGCAACTCTGAAGTGGCCCTGTATGACTGAGGATGACTAAGTGTCTCATGTTAAATCATTACCTTGTCCAGAGCTGGTTCTTATTTCTGTCAGTCTCACCTAGAGTGGTTGTGGCCTTCCTTCCCCTTGTATTTGAATAAGTGGATACAGAAGCTAGAGCCCCAATGAGTCACCTCAAAACAAGGCCCCAGAAGACAGTGGTAGCAGTAGTGGATAGTGGATTGACTTATTGCCCACAATTAAAGAAATGACAGATGGAAGGTCAGACTGACGTTGTTCCTGTGCGTGTGCCAGTCCAGGAAGGACTGAGGATATTAGAAGGTTTAATGTGTGACCCAAACCTTGGTGTTGGGTAGACTGGCAAAGGTTTATGAGGCTTTGGGACTTCTTTCACTCTTACAGGTTACTTTGGAACCAGAGGGGCACCAATGTATTGTGGAGACATACGAGTAGGTTAGTCAACAATTGTTGAAAGTTGGTGTATTTTATATTTTTTAATTACTCCATCAGAGATTTATCACATTTTTGTTTTATGAAATATTTTTGTAACAATAAGTCATATTCATTTAATATACTTGCAATTAATTGTATGAGTCAGTATACTACCTTAAATACATGCTTTTTATCAGCACTTTTCAACATCAGGTAGTTAAAAATGTAGCCCAGATATGCTTGAGGTTGTTCAGCAGACTACCATTCCATTCAAATGGTACAGAAATGGCTTTGATTAATGTACTATTGTTAGTTATGGAGGTTTTGGTGACTTACTGTTGCTCAGATTTTTAATCCTTTTAAAGAAGTACCAGACAGATTTAAAATCTCTGTTGAAGTCTCAAGGAAAAATTGTGGACTGTTTCAGACCAGGATGGAGAGGAGGTCTGGTGGTTTGCTGATAAATTATACTGTTGGAGAAATATTGAAATATTAAGTAGTGCAAGACTTAGTAACAGAAGGGATTCTCAAAAAATCTAAACCGAAATAGCCTCTCCAGCAATTATATAATGCAGTAAATACAATCCCCTCTTTCTCAACCGTAGTATCAATAGCGCACCCTTCAGTTACCAACTAAATGAGAAAATATCAACAATAAAGTAAAATTACAAAATAAGCTATAAAAGGACCGATGCTGGCGTAAAATTGCAATCAATATTACTCCATGACAGGAATAAAAGCAATTGCACTAAATTCTCCATCTAGCTATTAATATTGGAAAAAACAAAGTAATTAATTAAAATTATCCAAATAACAAAACTTGGAAAGGAAATTATTTATTGTATAATAAGAATATGAAAGGTGACAGTAATCTTTAAAGTTTTAATTTCAGTCTCAGATTAAACAGAAGCAAAAGCGGCTCCTCAGTTTTGGATAAATTGTAACCTCCACTTAGTTTTTTTTTTTTCAACATGGCGCAAGCTGTAGTTTTGCTCTGTCCTTGCTATCTGCTGCACAACAGCCTCTTCATGCACTGTGGAATCTGTACAGCACAGGGCACTCCTTGTTGCATATCCTGTGGCTCCTTTCTTTTGAATACATACTGCATCAACTGTAGTTCCCTTTCTAAACTCATCCTATTTTTATGTCGATTAGGGGAGATGCACATTCCTGTGTAATTAATAAAACTGAGCACCTTTTAGCTGCAGGTTGATAACATCCATTCTTTATAATAATAATGTTCAGATAACACAACTATGAGGTTTTCACTCAGAATGACCCTTTCCTCTTCCATTCACTTCATGATAAGAGATGATATAGACGAGTTCCAAATTCACCAAATAATAATTCACCTTTTCCGTGGGAGTTTTGAATTTTATAAATTCAAACTTTTGTACAGCATGCTTTTTTCAAGCTATATCAATGAAAATTGAAAATTGATCTGTTATGGGAAATTTCCTTGAAGAATATGTGTGCCAAATTTGAACAAAATTGGTTAACTGTGAGACAAGTTGATTCATGCAGATGGACAGACAGATGGCTGGACGGACGGACATGATTATCATCATCACATACAAACGCACCTAAGGAGGTAAATTGAGATAAACGTTTATGGAAATGGTTGAGTAACAGTGGAGCAGGTTTAACAGCGTTTCACATTGAAAAGTTCATCCTGAAATTTAAAAGTAGTAAAAAATAATACAAATTCCACAGTTACCACCGTTATTAAATAAGAAACAAAGAAGGAAGCTAACAAGGAAATTGGAGAGAATTATTGCAGGAAAATGTGAAGATGAAACAAAAAATTATTTCAGTATTTGAGATGCAAAAGAATGGTCAAGGAGGAGAAGAAATATATCAGGAACAGTAGCAACAAATTAAAATATGTAGACAATAAAAAAGCAAATGCTTTACTTGTGCATTTTTCTGAAGTTTTCATATGTGAAGAAGTCAGCCTATCAGCAGCTACAGGAACTATTCAAAGAGGTACCTAGAAGCTAACGAATGTTATCCCATTATATAAAAAGCAACATCTAATCTAATGCAACATGAAACATAATTTTCTTTCAATTTATTACGATTTACTGTGGTTAATTACTTGCTGTAATGTAAAACAGTTAGGTCTATTATGCATATGTAACAATTCCCATGAAAATAACAATCTGTTTAAATTGTACAGTTAGGTCCATAAATATTTGGACAGAGACAACTTTTTTCTAATTTTGTGTTCTGTACATTACCACAATGAATTTTAAATGAAACAACTCAGATGCAGTTGAAGTGCAGACTTTCAGATTTAATTCAGTGAGGTGAACAAAACAATTGCGTAAAAATGTAAGGCAACTAAAGCATTTTTTTAACACGATCCCTTCATTTCAGGGGCTCAAAAGTAATTGGACAAATTAAAGAACTGGGATGAGACAAAGAGCGGTTAAACAAACCTCCTATGATGAAAAACAATTTTGGACAGCGTTTTCCCTCGCCCGGACGCGGGTCACCAGGGCCCCACTCTGGAGCCAGGCCTGGAGGTGGGGCTCGATGGCGAGCGCCTGGTGGCCGGGCCTGCACCCATGGGGCTCGGCCGGGCACAGCCCGAAGAGGCAATGTGGGTCCCCCTTCCCATGGGCTCACCACCTATGGGAGGGGCCAAGGAGGTCGGGTGTAGTGTGAGTTGGGTGGTGGCCGAAGGCGGGGACCTTGGCGGTCCGAACCTCGGCTACAGAAGCTGGCTCTTGGGACGTGGAATGTCACCTCTCTCAAGGGGAAGGAGCCTGAGCTAGTGCACGAAGTTGAGAGGTTCCGACTAGATATAGTCGGACTCACCTCGACGCACAGCTTGGACTCTGAAACCAATCTCCTTGAGAGGGGCTGGACTCTGTACCACTCTGGAGTTGCCCCCAGTGAGAGGCACCGAGCGGGTGTGGGTATGCTTATTGCCCCCCGACTTGGAGCCTGTACATTGGGGTTTACCCCGGTGGACGAGAGGGTAGCCTCCCTTCGCCTTCAGGTGGGGGGAAGGGTCCTAACTGTTGTTTGTGCGTATGCACCGAACAGCAGTTCGGAGTACCAACCCTTTTTGGAGTCCCTGGAGGGTGTGCTAGAGGGCATACCTTCTGGGGACTCCCTCGTTCTGCTGGGAGACTTCAATGCTCACGTGGGCAATGACAGTGAGACCTGGAAGGGCATGATTGGGAGGAATGGCCCCCCCGATCTGAACCCGAGCGGTGTTTTGTTATTGGACTTCTGTGCTCATCACGGATTGTCCATAACGAACACCATGTTCAAGCATAGGGGTGTTCATATGTGCACTTGGCACCAGGACACCCTAGGCCTCAGTTCGATGATCGACTTTGTGGTCGTGTCGTCGGACTTGCGGCCACATGTCTTGGACACTCGGGTGAAGAGAGGGGCGGAGCTGTCAATTGATCACCACCTGGTGGTGAGTTGGCTTCGATGGTGGGGGAGGATGCCGGTCAGGCGTGGTAGGCCCAAACGTGTTGTGAGGGTCTGCTGGGAACGTCTGGCAGAGCCCCCTGTCAGAAGTAGCTTCAACTCCCACCTCCGGCAGAACTTCGACCATGTCCTGAGGGAGGTGGGGGACATTGAGTCCGAATGGGCCATGTTCCGTGCCTCTATTGTTGAGGCAGCTGACCGGAGCTGTGGCCGTAAGGTGGTCGGTGCCTGTCGTGGCGGCAATCCCTGAACCTGTTGGTGGACACCGGCGGTGAAGGATGCCATCAAGCTGAAGAAGGAGTCCTACAGGACCCTTTTGTCCTGTGGGACCCTGGAGGCAGCTGATAGGTACCGGCAGGCCAAGCGGAATGCGGCTTTGGTGGTTGCTGAGGCAAAAACTCGGGCGTGGGAGGAGTTTGGGGAGGCCATGGAGAACGACTTTCGGACGGCTTCGAGGAGATTCTGGTCCACCATCCGGCGTCTCAGGAAGGGGAAGCAGTGCAGTGTCAACACTGTATATGGTGGTGATGGTGCGCTGCTGACCTCGACTTGGGACGTTGTGGGTCGGTGGGGGGAGTACTTCGAAGACCTCCTCAATCCCACTAACATGCCTTCCAATGTGGAAGCAGAGCCTGGGGACTCAGAGGTGGGCTCCCCCATCTCTGGGACTGAGGTCACCGAGGTGGTCAAAAAACTCCTTGGTGGCAGGGCCCCGGGGGTGGATGAGATACGCTCGGAGTTCCTCAAGGCTCTGGATGTTGTAGGACTGTCTTGGTTGACACGCCTCTGCAACATCGCATGGACATCAGGGACTGTGCCTCTGGATTGGCAGACCAGGGTGGTGGTCCCCCTCTTTAAGAAGGGGGATCGGAGGGTGTGTTCCAACTACAGAGGGATCACACTCCTCAGCCTCCCTGGAAAAGTCTATTCAGGGGTCCTGGAGAGGAGGGTCCGTCGGATAGTCAAGCCTCAGATTCAGGAGGAACAGTGTGGTTTTCATCCTGGTCGCGGAACAGTGGACCAGCTCTATACCCTTAGCAGGGTCCTGGAGGGTGCATGGGAGTTTGCCCAACCAGTCTACATGTGTTTTGTGGACTTGGAAAAGGCATTCGACCGTGTCCCTCGGGGAATCCTGTGGGGGGTACTCCGAGAGTATGGGGTACCGGCCCCCCTGATAAGGGCTGTTCGGTCCCTGTACGATCGGTGCCAGAGCTTGGTCCGCATTGCCGGCAGTAAGTCGAACCCGTTTCCAGTGAGAGTTGGACTCCGCCAGGGCTGCCCTTTGTCACCGATTCTGTTCATAACTTTTATGGACAGAATTTCTAGGCGCAGCCAGGGCGTTGAGGGGGTCCGGTTTGGTGGGCTCAGGATTGGGTCACTGCTTTTTGCAGATGATGTTGTCCTGTTTGCTTCATCAGGCCGTGATCTTCAGCTCTCTCTGGATCGGTTCGCAGCCGAGTGTGAAGCGGCTGGGATGAGAATCAGCACCTCCAAATCCGAGACCATGGTCCTCAGCCGGAAAAGGGTGGAGTGCCCTCTCAGGGTTGGTAGCGAGATCCTGCCCCAAGTGGAGGAGTTCAAGTATCTCGGGGTCTTGTTCACGAGTGAGGGAAGAATGGAGCGTGAGATCGACAGGTGGATCGGTGCGGCATCCGCAGTAATGCGGGCTCTGCATCGGTCTGTTGTGGTGAAAAAGGAGCTGAGCCGCAAGGCAAAGCTCTCAATTTGCCAGTCAATCTATGTTCCTACCCTCACCTATGGTCATGAGCTATGGGTAGTGACCGAAAGAACGAGATCGCGAATACAAGCGGCTGAAATGAGTTTCCTCCGCAGGGTGTCTGGGCTTTCCCTTAAAGATAGGGTGAGAAGCTCAGTCATCCGGGAGGGGCTCAGAGTAGAGCCGCTGCTCCTCCGCATCAAGAGGAGTCAGATGAGGTGGCTCGGGCATCTGATCTGGATGCCTCCCTGGTGAGGTGTTCCGGGCACGTCTAACCGGGAGGAGGCCCCGGGGAAGACACAGGACACGCTGGAGGGACTATGTCTCTCGGCTGGCCTGGGAATGCCTTGGGATTCCCCCGGAAGAGCTAGAAGAAGTGGCTGGGGAGAGGGAAGTCTGGGCATCTCTGCTCAAGCTGCTGCCCCCGCGACCCGACCTCGGATAAGCGGGAGACAATGGATGGATGGATGGATGGAAATAAAATGTTCATTTCTAATACTTGGTTGAAAACCCTTTGCTGGCAATGACAGCTTGAAGTCTTGAACTCATGGACATCACCAGATGCAGGGTTTCCTCCTTTTTAACGCTCTGCCAGCCTTTACTGCAGCGGCCTTCCATTGCTGTTTGTTTGTGGGCCTTTCTGTCTGAAGTTTAGTCTTCAACAAGTGAAATGCATGCTCAATTGGGTTAGGATCAGAATTTTCCACTTCTTTGCTTTAATAAACTCCTGGGTTGCTTTGGCTGTATGTTTTGGGTCATTGTCCATCTGTATCATGAAACGCTGCCCAATCAATTTGACTGCATTGAGCTGGATTTGAGCAGACAGTATGTCTCTGAACACCTCAGAATTCATTCGGCTGCTTCTGTCCTGTGTCACATCATTAATAAACACTAGTGTCCCAGTGCCACTGGCAGCCATGCACGCCCAAGCCATCACACTGCCTCCACCATGTTTTACAGATGATGTGGTATGCTTTGGATAATGAGCTGTTCCACGCCTTCTCCATACTTTTTTCTTGCCATCATTCTGGTAGAGGTTGATCTTGGTTTCATCTGTCCAAAGAATGTTTTTCCAGAACTGTGCTGGCTTTTTTAGATATTCTTTAGCAAAGTCCAATCTAGCCTTTCTATTCTTGAGGCTTATGAGTGGCTTGCACCTTGCAGTGCACCCTCTGTATTTACTTTCATGCAGTCTTCTTTTTATGGTAGACTTGGATATCGATACGCCTACACCCTGGAGAGTGTTGTTCACTTGGTTGGCTGTTGTGAAGGGGTTTCTCTTCACCATGGAAATGATTCTGCGATCATCCACCACTGTTGTCTTCCGTGGACGTCCAGGTCTTTTTGCGTTGCTGAGTTCACCAGTGCTTGCTTTCTTTCTCAGGATGTACCAAACTGTAGATTTTGCCACTCGTAATATTGTAGCAATTTCTCGGATGGGTTTTTTCTGTTTTCGCAGCTTAAGGATGGCTTCTTTCACCTGCATGGAGAGCTCCTTTGACCGCATGTTGTCTGTTCACAGCAAAATCTTCCACATGCAAACACCACACCTCAAATCAACTCCAGGCCTTTTATCTGCTTAATTGATAATGACATAACGACGGACTCGCCAACACCTGCCCATGAAATAGCCTTTGAGTAAATTGTCCAATTACTTTGGAGCCCCTGAAATGAAGGATTGTGTTAAAAAAATGCTTTAGTTGCCTCACATTTTTATGCAATTGTTTTGTTCACCCCACTGAATTAAAGCTGAAAGTCTGCACTTCAACTGCATCTGAGTTGTTTCATTTAAAATTCATTGTGGTAACGTACAGAACCAAAATTAGACAAAAGTTGTCTCTGTCCAAGTATTTATGGACCTAACTGTATATCTGCTTCCCTATATACAAGCGGCAGTGCCAACGGGGGTTGGCAAGCAAAGGGAGCAGGGGGCAGAGCCCCCTAGTTAAAATTAATATCAAGAAACTGGAAGGCAGACTCTTGATTTTTTTTTTTTTATTTCAAATAACCTAAAGAAATTGTTTTAGCCAGCAGTCATAGAATATAATATACAGGTTGACAATGATACAAAAAATGTTTTCTTACCAAATTTATGGTTTTGATTATTAAAATTGAGTGCTTTTTTGGTTAAATGCTTCATTTTGCCAATGTATTTAACAAAATAAATATTGATAAATCCTTGGCCAATTTAAGTGTTTTTGGATAGTTTCATTATTATTGTTTTAATACATGTCTATCTGTATACTGCATTCATACCATTTAAAGAAAACTATATGTGCTTGAAATAATTTGCCCCACAGTTCTTTAGCAGGCCATTAGAGACTTTTTATTTTTCATCTCGTAAATTTTGCTCTGGATAGGATAGTACATTTTGCCATTGGTGATTAAAACAATATTTTTTAATGAAAAACAACGTTTTGTTTCAAAACAACAGTGAAGTGACTTGGTAACTAAGCTTCTTACTGATTGTTCCTGCTATGAAATTATAATACAATGCCTTACCCACTTCCCGTCTTTTTAAAGGAAGGATGGTATATTTTCTTACTCAAAACTTGAAGAGTGGCCACAGATTAGACTTCTATTATAATTCAAGACAATGTAGTAGTAAGTAGAGCTCAGCTCGAGGAAGGGTAATTTCCAAGTGGTTTGTGATGCAGCTATAGTCCATGTTTCCATATTAGTGGCTGGTTTTGCCAGCTAGAACCATGGATATATTCCTGGACATGCTGGATGTAATCATGGACCTGCACCACTTAGTACCAGAGGCCAGAGTATCCTTCTATTCTTTTGTACCTAACACTAGTAAAATCTAGGAATGATGAAGCCACAGTAATTACCTGTAATAAATTAATCAGAATTTGTGACCAGCAGCCATCATTTTTCCCTTCCACACACAAACTACTTCAAGCTTTGTCAGGCTGAATTCCAAATAATATTTGCATGAAAGGCTCAAACCTTCTAGTCAGAGAAAATAGAGTCTGGACCAGTTTCTGTTAAAATCGTTGCACTGTGACCCTTGTCTACTGTTAATGACTGCTTAAAAAGTGCTGTACAGCTAAACACTTGGTAGTTATTGACACCTGAGACATTTTCTTTAGAGTGGTGCTCACAGTATGTATAATCTGGACTGGTTTTCCTATGCTGGTTGGCTGCATTGCAGTCTTTGACTATGCAAGTATTCGTAAACCTCTTAGCAACAGAGAGGTGAACTCTGATATTTGGAGACCTTGGTGTGCAACTCCATCAGTATGCATTAAGTGTTTTACTTAAAGGTATTTCACTCAGAGATACCTAAAATGGCATGTGTTTATTATTAGTTACTAAAACCATAGTTTACTGTCACTTTAATGAACAAAAACCTGAAAACTTTGCCAACTTCAGAAAGAACCTTGTAGGTTTTCTTTAAAAATATGTTTTTTTCATATTCAATCCTACAATTAGTATGTATATGAAAATATTAATGAATGTTCCAAAAAAGAAGACAATCTGTTTCATGCTGGTTTCTCTATTGTTTGATCACTATTGTTGGCAGCAGATCTGTATTTCATGGTACATTTGTATAAATGTTTTTTTTGACAGTAGTAAATATTTGGTAAGCATCCATTAAGTGCTGCAAATTCAAGACAGATGAGGTAGAAGACATACTTCTTCTTGCTTTGGTTTGATCATTGCTTCACTTGCTCAAATGGTTGAAAATTTAAAATAAAGGTTTGCACAATCACATAGTAGGTTGGACATACTTTGTTTTGTTTTTTTTAAAACCTTTGGTCTTTTAAACACTCACACATATCAAAGTGTTTTATTGATTTTGTTCTGAAGCTTGTTCTTCGATTGTAGACTACTGGCTTACTAAGCAGGGTTTGGGTCAAATCAGGAATGAGCTCAACAATTCCAATTCAAACAAGGAAATGGATTTCAGCAATGACTACAGGAAACTGATTTGGAATTGAATTGGAGTTTCAGGAAGTTAAATTCAATTCAGTGGAAATCTGCTGAATTCCATTTATTGTTGGTTGTGAGCATTAATTTGGGATTACATGCAGGAGCATAAATGTGAACTTTATTTATGGTGCCTTACAAATACCAAGTTATTTATGATAAATAGTTGATGAAATGCAAGTAAATAAAGCTGATAACTGTACATTAACAATATTAAATGGTGAGTGACACTGGCCTTAAGTATCTGAATATACTGTTAATATCAGTGATTACCAGCTCAATGTGATAAATGCTAACACATGATAAATGTCTCAAACCACAAAATAATGAGTCCTGTTCAATCATGTATTTCATTCACATATATTCACATTTTAATCATGATTTCTGTGCATCACTAAAACTGCATCTCTCAGGCTTAAATATCTTTCAAACAATACTGAAGACACATTCCACAGGAGCAGATGAGGCAGGAATAGCTAGACACTGGCATGCAATTTGAGCTAAATAGGGTATCCAGTTCTTGTTGTCTTTCTAGTACAGGAGTGGATCAGACTCCTCAGTATGGCATGGTAGGCTTAGACAACTTGGTACCTCCTCAGATGCTGATAGCTCTGTGATGTGGATGGGACTTGGGTGTCCATAAATGCAAAAAGTTTTCTTCTCTGTTTTGGTAGTGAAGTGCAATCACTTATAGTTGTTCCTTTTGGTGAAGAGAGTGAAAGGATCTTCTTTGTTGTAGTGTCTTTTGATTTTTTTTGTCTTTCTCCACCCAGGCATCAGTCAAGATTAAATCTTGGGCCCAGGGTTGCAGCCAGCTGAAATCACTCCATATTTTCAAACTGAGCCAGATGTTTCTCGTTCGAGGAATGTATGGTTGTGACCATTTTTCTTGGTTTCATTGCTGCCGCAGCATGGCGAAGACTGCTGACATGTGGAATAACGTACCTTGCAGTTACAAATTTATCAGCCTGACGTTTACTGTATCTGTTACTTCCTCAAAAGGTTGCAGGGTTTCACAGAGTTGTTTGATTAGCTTGATTTCATGTACTGTAAACTGAACATGGGCTTGCTACTTTGACCAAACATGTGAAGTTAGCATAAAGAATACATTCATCATTTTCAACTGGCTGTTTCATCTTGTTGCATTTGCAGCTGGGAGCTTTACATTTGGTTCAAGAATTTCCACTGCTCTTGTTGTTTTGTGGAAAAATGATGTGAACCTCTGTACTTTTATGATCACAATTAACAAAGGACCTGCTTGTTCTGGGGCATCACAGACCACAAGCTGGACAGTATCAATAAATCATGGGCTCCTCTCTGGTGGCAAATATTTCAATTCATTAGTTACACTGATTTCTTCAAAGTTAGCACCATAATCATCATCATCCATGTCATGAGTCTCCACTGGTGGGAGGAGACAAAATGCCTTTAACATGTTTGCAGAATTATCAGTTATAATGAAAAAGACTTTGTTGGAAATATACTGTATTTGGCAATTGTATTCTCATCTTTCTGAAAAATGTTTTCTGCTGCATGTTTTTCCTTGAACATCTTGCATGTCAACGTGACTGTATGAATAACGAAATGAAATGACCAGTGTGAAATGAATAACCTTGACACACAAAAAGGTTTAGAGCAGCCACCTTAATCCTGGCTGCAGAAAGGCAAATATGTTGCAAAGTTGTGTACAGATTTGAGTCCAAAACAGAACTGAATACAAATGGAGTTTGTCTTGCTTTTAAAGCAGGTCGACGAAAGTGACGTCATTGGGGCCCCAGAACCAAAAGTGAGTTCTTGGGGCCAGGACCCGGAAATGACGTTGTCAAAATCAGGCAGAATTTCCCGTGTCTGGTCTGCAGAGATATAAGAGAGAGGTTTACTGCACCCGCCACCCCCTGGCCTGGCGTGGAATTATCTTCTTTTGGTCCTTCTAGCTGACTCCCATGCCCATGTGTGTGACACCAGTTATACCCAGAAATGATCGCATGTCCATGCTGGACCAGATATCAACAGTCAGACATACGTATTGAACCTTCTGCATTTGTATTCTCAGCTCTTAATGTCATCTGTATGTTGTGGAATAAGGTTTTGACTAAAGTGCTTGTGGCTTGGCTCGGTAAAAGAAGTTTCAAACAAGTGGAGAATCTTGCAAAAGTCCCTGCCTTCAATGTTTGACAGAGGACGCACCCCATTAACAATGTAGTCTACATTGCTGTCTTTAAGCTCCAATTGATGAAGGTTGGTGGCTGGCAAGTTTATAGTGAGTTTAAAGAAGTCATTCTATCCAGATTGAATTGAGCTTTTGCTGATTAGTGTAGTTGTGTCACTGAGTATCCCAGGATGATCCTCTGAGGAAAAAATAACTATATCAATAATAAAAGGGAAATGGGCAAATGTTATTCCCAAAAAACAAAAGAAAATTAGAGACGTTATATTAAGCATGTCTCTTTTTTGATGTAAACAGATACAATAACACATAAATCAAATGTGTACAGGAAGCACATAGTCATGGTCACAAATTTCTAAATTCTTTACTGATAAAAGAACTTCTTATTTAATTCTGTGGCATAGTTAGTACAGTACTTTCTTTCTGCCCCATCTGGTCATTCGGATTGAAGCAGATTCTTTTTTTCTGGAAATATCATTCAAATGATTTGTGGACTGAAGTGGATTAATAATTTTCAGTTCTTTTTCGTCTTCCATTGATTTCCGAATACTTCATTCATCATGTGCAAGAAATCTTTTGCTACATAGGCCAAAAAATACAGTATATTATAATTTGCTGAAAATAATTTAGTATGACAGAATTTAATTAATAAATATATGTTTAGACATTTTCAGGTACATAAGACAGAAGTTTTGAGGTGAATTTGTTGTATTCACTGTTCACAGTATCCAAGAGTGGTGACGTGTTGCATGTTGATTGGCACATGCAGGAAGGACTTTTACTGTACTTTTTATATGTGACAATGCAGACCCTATCAAAGCTCTTTGGAATAAAGCCTTTACCTATGTGTGAGATGACGAGTGCAGGGGTTCCGAAGTTCAGTCTTCGGGGATCCCTGTGGCTGCAAAGTTTTGCCACAACTATCTTCTGTTTTTTTTCCATTTTTGAACTATTCTTTCTTAACTAATGACAAAACAAACCGTATAAACCTATTACAAGACACGTTATGACAAACACTGGTGTAAAAGAAACCAAGTTACTTGGTGAGCTGAAGATTTATTTGTTATTTGGATTCTATTGTTAATTGGCCGCAGATTAAGAAAACAAGAACCAACTAAAAACAGCAACATTTATTTCTATCGTACAATTACATACAAGGGATGTAGCTAATGGTGCTTTAGCACATGTCACAGAAGTAGTTTCATGCAAAGAAGAACAAAAAAAATGTGATTTGCAGTTGTTATTAACTTAAAGAACCATTTTTGAAGCAAGTAAGTTCAGAACCTAAACAGGTGAGCTAACTAAAACTGAAGCACAAAAATGTTTCCTGAGTATTAATTGCTTCAGAAGCACTTATTGGCTTCTGATTGAGAAGCCTGGTTGGAACAAAAAGCCACAGGCAGTACAGCCGTCAAGGAGCAAATCTGAGAACTTTAGAATATGGTGATTTCTATGTGAACATACACCTTAAAGACAAGAATAGGTGTGGAAGAATAATTTTAGGGTAACATAGCATTCATCTTAAAGAAATAGCATAAAGGCCTGATAAAAACCTGTTCAGGCACAACAGGAAACCAGATAAAGGTCAAGTGAGCAACAAAATGTACACTGAATTATAAGAATTGGACCCTGTGTTCAGATTCAGCGGGTTGGAAAATGGATGGATGGATGGATGGATGGATGGATGGATGGATGGATGGATGGTTTAGGAAAAATACTGAGATTGTCAAATAAATAATGAACCAGAAGAAGGGTTGATGTAATATATAAAATGCACTGAAGAATGACTAAGAGATGACTAAGAAATCAGTAGATGTCCTATAAACAAGAATGGACAGTTCTTATATGCACAGAAATTTCAAGGGTGGTGTCTCATTTCAAAAGGTATAAGAAGAACCAGAATATAATATAACAGTCTTTTATTTTATATAAATCATTTGAGCGTAAACCAATGAACCAGCCAGAGTAAAATGTATGCATTGATTGACACTGAATGTAAATTCAGTAGTTTATAAAATGAACCTCTATTCTTTTTTTTCTCGGACCATGCTGTAATGGACTGCTTTTGAAGAATGCTCCCTCCAAGGCATTTTGCCAGAGGAGTAATTAAAAGATATAATGACCAGCCTTTCTCCTTCCTGATTACTGAATTGTCCTGTTAGAGGATGTTTCTTTCTTTAATAAGATGTTAAATTTCGACCACATAGGACATACAGCAGAAGCAAGGTATTGTTAATTGGCCCTTTTGGACACTTGTGAGAAAGATTCCAACTCAACATAACATCTGTGCCTTTCATATTTTAGGTAACTTTATGTCATAAATTTGCCAAAATTGTGGTCACAGAATTCATAGTGTTTGAATTTGTTCTGTTGCTAATTTAACATGGCATGCACTTAATATTTTCCGATACAAACCTTTCTCACACGAACTCAGTGCCAACCCATCTTCATCATATTAGTACAACTGCAAAGTAGGCATCTGGCATGTTTGCAGATAACTATGAACATCAGTAAATGTCAAAGCCAACTATATTTTCTGACTCCTTTTTTATTGAAGGTTTACCACAATAAAAATCTGATCACTTTATATTTGCTGAGAATGTAAAAGAAAATTCAATGTGGGTGTTAAACTTCAGAATAATAACAATAAAAGGTGTCATAGCTTTATAGTGGTGATTGGTACTGTTTCACAGGTCCAGGAGACTAGCTTTGAATCTACGCTTGGTCACAATATGCATAGAGTTTGCATGTTCACCCTTTGTCAGGCTGGGTAGTCACCTCAGTATTCTGTTTTGTCTCTCATATCCTATTGATGTCCATGTGAGTTAACCGATTATAAAATGGCCCCTTGTCCAGTAATGCTTTGTACCTGGTAATGCAAGAATAGGTTCCAGCCCTCCACAACCCAGAGTTTAATTTTAAGCAAGCTCTAGGAATGAAAGGTTGCCGGTTCGAGTCCCGTAAATGCCAGAAATGACTCCACTCCATTGCGCCCTTGAGGAAGGCCCTTAACCTGCAATTGCTCCGTCCTGGGTATAACATTAAACTGCATCCAGCCCTGCAAGTACAGTAAGTCCTCCAACTTGCAGGGAAAACTCTGGGATTGCTGGCAGGACTGGCACTCCAGCCACTGTAAAGAGAACCTTACACTGTGCCATTCCATTTGAACAAGTGTGGTGCTGAGGTGGCACCCATTGCATGGCTGTGCTCGGGTCCTAATTTGGGATCCTGATGTGGTTCGTTTGTGTGGTGGGTGCAGCAACACACTGTATCGGTGCATGCTCCTAACCTCTGTCTGTCTCTCTCTAGGAATGGATGGATGGATGGATAAAAGTAGTTTATCTTAATGCATGCAGTGGATGGAATATTTAATACTTTTTTGTGTACTTTTAGAAGTGTGCATAATATGAAAAGCATGTATCTTTGTTCCTTTTTAATGGTACTGAAAAAAGGAACATGATGCCATCTCCTCTTCCACTTCTCCTCTACCATTTTTTTCAAAACCTTGCTTCTATAGTTTTTTACTTTACATGACTGACTAATTGACCTCCATCAACCCGTATTACAACTTCTTTCATTTAATAACAGACAACAAATCTACCCTCATCACAATTCATATCCACTTGCCAGGCATCTTCTGTTTTCTGAGTATTTATATAACTGGCAGAACTGAATCTTAAGTCATTGATTGTTTTCCTTTAGTGAAACACATAAACCTGTGCAGGACTTGTCTGAATACAAGTCCAAACACAAGCATGTTTGTGCACTGTGTGAAGTGACCCAAGTTGCATTGGCACAATTGCCAACTCTGCCCATCCAAAATAAAATCAATGAATAAGCCAAGATGCCGTAGATTAGGACAAATGGAACAGGACATGAGTTGAGTCAGAGGGCTGACTGATCACTTTACTGAAGTCTTAGCTGAAAGTTGCTCAGAAAAGCACGTTAAACCACTAAGTAAAAGAACATTGAAGGTCTCGAGGAAATCTGCAGCCATGTACTGTTTGTATTTTTGCCATCATGTATTTGTTTTGCTTTCAGCACATGTAAGCATGCCCTGTCATTACATCACATGATGAAGTATTCTGAGGCCTAGTAAGATTTCACATTTCTGTTTACTCCTACAACATCAAAAGGGTGATCTTCATCTGGCCAGGGCCAGACTAGACTGCAGGTGTATAAGCAGTTTTAGGATTCATTTTTGCACATAATGTGGCTAAAAAGATTGGTAACTTATTAGCCTGGCTTCACACATTAGAACAGCATTGATGTATTTTATATTAATTACGGCAACACCTTTAAAATTGACTTTCATTTAATTGAAATAACACCCACATTCCATTCTCTGCTCTAAATAAAATGAATGAATGCAGAATTAGTAATGTTATTCCTTATACACAATGATATTACTAAAATGGATTTAGGTTACTTTTAATGATTTTTTTTTTTTTTAGAATTTTATTGAAATCACACAACATTCCATACAAATAGATCAATTTTTACAAAAATAGGATCGAAAACAAATCAACCCCTTAATGATTTTTAATCATTTCTTATGTGGTTAATTTATGGTAATACAGCAGTTCACATTAGAAGAGATGACTTATGAAAGATAAATATTACCAATACTTTTTTTCCCCACCTAAAGAATAATTATGGGCTAGTCTTGAAAGAACTACGACAGACTTTACAAAGAAATGGAAAAATACATATAAAAATACCTTTTTTTTTTTTTTAGAAAAAATGATCCTCATTAAAATGGAAATTTTCAAAACTGCAGGACCGTTTAAGAAAAATGGGTGATTTATATTTAATTGACTACTTAATGGAATACTCCACCCAAAAATAATATTTTTTTATATGTTATTTAATCCATGCAGTTTGTAGTGTTGGCCAAGAAACAAAGTTTTAATCTCATGTTTTCATTCATAATGGAAATAAAAAAGTTAAGATATAATACAAGCCAATGGTGACTAATGCTGAAATTTGCCAACAATATGAAAAATGTCTCTCTATTATAAAAGGAAATCCTGGGACGAGACTTTCTCTGAGATAATTTCAACTCCTGCGAGACAAGACTTTTTGCCAAGAGATTTTGACAAGTCCCGCCCCCCTCCTCTCAATCATTTACAACCACACCCACAGTCCAATCACTTCTCATTCGTGTGAATTCTATTGTCAGACACAGTTCCTGTGCTCTCAGCTCCAAGAGGAGTCAGAAATAAAAGACAAAGAGTAGAAGACAAAGTAGAACATCGTAAAGAGGTTCAAAAACGTTGGCACGATACACATGCAAAGCAGGTTAGAGATTATGAAAGTACTAAAATTTGAAAGTCTCAAAAAACTGATAGTAAAGATCGCATTAGTGCTAACAAACGGAAATTATTACTCAGTGAAATAACGGAACAGTGAAAAGAGATCGAATATATGGACATAGGTGATATGACAGAAGTATGTAGATATTGTTCGGCTTTAAACTTTAAGTCGGAGACTTGTAGATCATCTAATTCATGTTGCCATCAGGGAAAAGTAGTGTTTCTTCCCAATGAAGAGGCATATCCGCGAGAAATATAAGATTTGTTATTTGGTGAAAGTGAAATCCACATACGCGAGTGGCAGAGATGCGAAGTGGCGAGTTGGTGAGTGAAACAAGCAGGGGGCAAAGCCCCCCAGTCTATAAATAAAGAAACAAGTCTCACATTGCTTGTGTTGCATAATCCACATGTCAGTTATCCAGTCTTATGCTCAAAATGTGCAAAATGCATGCATTCTTTGCTATAATCTTGTTACAGAGATACTTGCAGAACAAAATCAGTATACATGACAAAAAAATGCAAGTTCTTTTCTGACGTGCACTGGTTTTTCTAGAAGTATCTTTTTAATAATATTTTAGCAAAAAATGAATTAATTTTGCATATGATTGCATAGATGATATATGAAATATGCAACATGGGCAATGTGAGATTTTTTTCTTTTTACCATGGATGTTTCTTACATCGTTTGCTGTTGTACAGCATTGGTCACCTTTGGCTTCTGTTATTTCATAAACTTTTCTTATCACCATTTTTCATGAAAACATGAGATTAAAATTTTTTCTCACCCATCCCTACAAACTATATAGAGTGAACAATGTATAAAATATCATTTTTGGGTGGAGTATTCCTTTAAGTGTTTTTTGTTTGTTTCTCTTTTAGGTCACATAATATTCAGGTCTTTCTTCTGTTAAACAACTTGGCTATTCCAGTGCAAGGTCATAAGAAAGAGCAGCCTACAGTGGCCGCTATACTTGCAACATCATCCAGCCTTAGATGTACATATTCACCAGGTCTGGTAATTTGAAAATGAAAATGCGTGCATTTTGGTTGTATTGTTAAGTATTCAAATATTTGTAATCACCCAAAAGTTTTATGTTTTTGATAGAAATTGATACCCCTTTTTTGTGAAGATATCATTAACTTGATTTTGAAATAAAGCCAAGACATTGCTAGTATTGCTGTTAGTTATTACTACTTGAAATTAGTGATTATTAACTTATTATTCACATATGACTGCAAAGCTCCATTTTCAGCAGCCATTCCTTCAGTTTGTAATGGTAAACTCCCTTAGCTCATCTTTAATTATTAAGATTTAAACACTAGAAAAAAACTTTGTAATTGCATTAGCAAAGCTGAAACCCATTATTCAGTTTAATAAAGCAAGTTAATTGGCTTTCCTCTGTGGCATTCCTAAAGTTCATTTCCGGGTTCAAAAATGACCAAAATGAAATAGCTTTCTCAAGAAACATGTCACCATTTAATAAGGATAGAAAAAGAAGGGGGAAGTCCCAGATGCATAAGAGAATAAGAACACCAGAGTCTGTTGTTTGAGAAGCAAATGCCTTACAGGTCCTCATTTGAATTCTCCCATAAACACACATAAAATCCCAGTGTCCATTACAACACAGAAAAGTTGATTCCAGGCTGCTGCCCATAATGCACATTTCCAGTTATTTTCTGTTCAATGTCTGTGTTCTGTTGCCCATTTTAAGGTTTTGTTTTTATTTGACAATTTCAGATATGGCTTTTTCAATGGCTCTGGTCATCCTCCTGGAAATTATTTTTCACTATTGCAGATGAAACTGATATTTGGTGTGTATTTAAAGAAGAAGCCAACTGTGGACCTGTAAGGTGTTTTCTTCTCAAACTACAGACTCTGATGCCCTTATCCTCTTATGCAGTTGTGCATCTGGGCCTTGTCTTTCTTTTTCTATCCTAGTTACATCTGGTTCGCTTTCTTCTCTCAAGACAGTAATAGACACCTTAGCCAAGAAAATGAAGATTCCATGCAGTCTGTCACATTGGATTATCTTCATTCTGCAAAAAACAACAGACTGATGTGTTTCTTAGGATACCTTTTTCATTTTGGCCATTTTTGAACTGAGAACTGAACTTTAGGAATGCCAGTACCTTGCAATCCAAGGACAGACAATTTATTTGATTTATTATTAATAGAATAACAGGTTCCAGTGGTTCTAATGCAATTAATAAGATTTCTCTAATAACCAATTAATGTTTAAACATAACTAATTAAGAATAAGCTAAGGGAGTTTACCTTTAGGACACGGCTGCTAAAAATTGGGCGTTGCAGTCATATGTGAATAATACATTAAAAATCGGTCATTTCAAGCAGTAATAGCCATTAGTAGCAACAATATATTGACTATTTTTTTAACTCAATTTGATGTTATTTGACAAAGAGTGGTATCAATTTCTACATGAAAAACATGAAAATTTCTAGGTGATTCCAAATTTTTTTAATACTACTGTATATCATGAAAGACAGCTATTTTGATTCAGATAATAAGGCTTGCAACTGTTTAAAAATATAAAATCTTACTATTTCCAGTAATAGTTTTGTTAGCCTAATGCCAGGTTTGCTTTTAACAGTGGATGTAAAAATTTTTCAACCCATTTGTAGTGTTTTTTTTTTTTTTTCTTTTTCTGTGGATTAACACAAATGCTCCTACATGTCAAAAACAGAATTACAGGTCATTTTTGGTTAATTATATACAAGTTGTCATAAAAATTCACTAGTGCAATCGGTTATCCTTCAAGGATACATCTTTTCATTTCATGGCGGACACCTTCCCCTAAAAGAATAGTAAAACAAAAGAACATTCAAAGCAAATCACAAATTATATTCCTCAACTATAATGAGGAATGTATAAGGAAATGTACAGAAAATCTGTTTTAAATAAATCGAGAAAATCATCTTGTTTAGGTCTGTGTGAAACAAATAATCCTCCAAAGATGAGTATTAGGTCATGAACAACGCTTATTAGACAGACTGTCGATGGACCTTTGGCATCTTTAAAGCAATTACAGTCTTCTGTATTTGAGATGAGATATCACAACAATTACTCTTGTGCTTAAGTCTGAGTTTCTTGGAAAAGTGGCAAAGTAAAGTTTGTTGTTGAAAAAGATTCACATGACACTTTGACTACAGCATGTCCAAATGCACTTGAGAGACAAAGTGTGTGCTGGTTCTGTTGTCTAATAATACTAAAGTTGACCTTTTAGGTGTTGCCACCAAGTGGCATATTTGAAGAACAGGTAATGTCTATACTTTTATAACCCTACCCCTAACCCAACCATAAAGGATGGTGGCGGCAGGATTATACTATTATGATGATTTTCTCCATCTTGGCCTGGATAAAGAAATCTTGCAGTTAAACTACAACAATAAAGAAACATAAACTGGTCAATCAAGAGACATAAACTTTCAATTCCAAAAAATGACATGTAAATACTTCCAGGTCCACACTCCAGAGACAAAAAAAATTGTAAGTTAGGATTTTGGAATGGCCTGGTCAAAAATTGGATCTTAAACATCTATATATATTTCTCTTCTAGTTCATCCTGATTCCACTTCAAAACCGGTCCCGCCCACACGCAGCCGACACAGCATTTCTTGATTCCTATTCGTCCTCTTAGAAACCCTTCCCCACGCTGCCTGTGGCTCCTCTTCAAAACGGTCCCGCCCACACGCAGCCGACATGGCATTTCTCCATTCCTATTCGTCCTCTTCCAAACCCTTCCCCACGCTGCCTGCGGCTCCTCTTCAAAACCGGTCCCGCCCACACACAGCCGAAACGGCATTTCTCGATTCCTATTCGTCCTCTTCCAAACCCTTCCCCACTCTGCCTGGGGCCTCCCATACACCTTGCTATTTTCGTTATACTGCGACAGTTTTTTCCTAAGCCTTTGTTATAAAATGAACGACAGTATCTCCTCTGTCGAGGGGTTTTTGTACAACGTCATCTCTATTCCAGGATCCGGCAACTGCCTGTTCCTATCAGTGGGTTATTTCTTGACACAAACGGTTGACGAAGGCAATGCACTCTCACTACCGGTAAAGTAGCTTTGCCAACTTTGCGGGAGCCACCTGTGTCTTTACAACAGCTTCTTACACGGCAAACATCAGAAGCTTCCATGGGTGCACAGATATCTCAACCTCCTGGCCACGGACCATACTGTTTTAAAATACACGGGCAAATTTATCACCAAATCTCTCCACTATACGCTAACACTTCTACCTCTCCAGGATATGGACAGTTGTATGTTTTTGACACAGCACAAGCTACTGAAGTACACTTACAAAATAAAGCAAACTCTGAATGCAGCGAAAATTTACTTCTCCAGCTAGATTCCATGCTCAGAACCATCAACCCCTTCACTAAATCATACAAACACATGCATGAAATTGCTCAGTCCAATCCAACAGCATCTGTACGAATGGTTTTCAAGGAAAACCTTAGGCAGGATTTACGACGATACAATGCCCTGACATGTAGCACCGATGTTGCAGCGATTTTCGTTGGAGAAGATGGCGAACCGCCTGCCAAAAGGGACATTTGCATCTATCCCATAGGCAACTCCTGTAAACAGATTTCCACGCTCAATATGAATTGCAATCCTATGGTTTACCCACTTTTATTCGCTTACGGAGACATTGGCTGGCACAAAGATTTACAACATGTTCCCGATAAAAGAACCGGCAAGTGAATAAGGCTTATTCAATGCCAATTTTACGTGTGCAGTTTAGCAATGAGAAATACATTTAGTATTTTGCACTCCAGCGGCAAACTATTCCAACAGTACATCGTAGATGCATATGTTAAAACAGAGGGCACGCGTCTCAACTATCTCAGATTACATCAACAAGATCTGCGCGTGGAACAATACAAAGGACTATCAGACGCACTGCAAGCAAACGCTGAAAATAACAACGTACGTGTAGGCAAAATGATCATATTACCGTCCACATTTCCAGAAGTCCAAGATGCATGCAACAAAACTATCAGGATGCCATGGCCATAGTACGTAAATTCGGAAAGCCTGATTTATTTATCACTTTCACATGTAATCCTGCTTGGCCGGAAATTCTACATACACTGTCGGATACCCAAAGACCAGAGCATAGACCTGATACCAGTCTTCAGCCACGGTCAGTTGTACATGGCTTTTTCTTGTGTTAGATCTTTTGACTCATTATCTATTGTCTCCACCAAAACACCTATTCACAACTGCGTCTTTCAAGAAGTATTTATTTATTCTTGATTTCTGAATTCTTTTCTCACTGTTTTCCGTTCCTATTCTTACACCGCCGTATGCTACGGTGGGCGTCGGCTAGTTGTAAGTAAAGCACAAGAACACGTCAGAGGTTTGGGGATTCACCCCATATACTGTCGTAAATGGTTGAGTTCTTTAGAGACTTGAGTCCAAAACAGAACTGCAAAACAACAAAATGGCGGTCATATCTTATATATAAAAGTCTACGTGTAGAATTGTGTGTGCCTGTCTGGCCCGGAAGTGAGAGGTGGAGTCGGGGTAAGGGGTCCACCTCCGAGGGAAACAGAAAACTAAACGTCTACACGTAGAAGTGTGTGTGTCTGTTTGTTCAGCCTGGAAGTGCAAGGCTACAGCATGAAGCTCAGAGAGCTGGCAAGGCGGCCCCAAGTTAATGAGTAAGAAGAAGAAACCACCGAGATAAGAGAGAAACTGTTACGCAAGCGAGACGAGCACATCGGTAAAACGGTATCCCTTTTACTTTTCCTCCTGCTGCTAATACACAAGTGTGGCGAGCATTCTGGGACAGGAAGGGACATCAGCGGGAGGTGGGATCTTGATGGTCGGAAGCGGAAGTGACGTTTTGGGTGTCTTCTGTTGGGCCTGAAGTGATCTTTAGCTTAAAGGACCATCGCTTGTTCTGCAGGAAGAGAGGAGAAACAGTTAGAGAACATCGCCAACCCCTGGTCTGGCGAGAACGTACACTTTTTTGAGCCGATAAACTGTCTCCCAATCGCACGTGTGTAACAACAGGTAGTAGGTGCTGAGGGAGTTTGAATAAATTTTCAAAGAAAGTAACTACAAATAATAGTGTCTATGTGCAGAACTGGCACAGATTTCTGAAAGGTCATGTGTCTGTCTTTTAAAAGTATCTATGATACTAGGGTAAAAAGCAGTGAGGCATATTCTTGGTTGAAAGCCAAGTATGTCAACCATCAGATCACAATCATAACCTGTGTATTTTATACCACTCACTATTTTGATACTACAGCTTTCCTTATGAGCTTTGCCCAGGTATTCCCAAACTTTGCTATAAATATTAAGAGGGAAAAAAATGAGTCTATTCAGACTAAGCACGATCAATGATCCCAATTCATTATGAGACTTGTGTCAGCTATGGGATTACATTTACTCACTCTAAACCTGAGCCCCCCCTCTGGGGTGACGGCCGACATTTATATGTCCAAAACCTGACTTTTGGTGAGAAGTATTTGTTTGACAAATTTTAAGCCTGTGGCTTGAAAAATAAAGGTGTTCATAAAGAACAAACAAACAGAGGTTGTGCTTTATAGATCAACTGTCATAACTGTAAGGAGAGAGAGAGAGGAGAAGTTGGGAGCATGCATTGCCACACCCACCGCACAGTGAACCAATTAGATTGAGAGTGCATCTGTGCAATGGGTGACACCTCATAATTGTAAGATGAAAAATAAAAAATCTATACATCCGTTATATTTGAGGTAGGTGTCAAACTTGATTTTTAAGTATACTTTATTCTCGTGTGTTCTTTTGTGATGTATTCTTGTTTTGTTTTGTGAAGTGACTCGTGAAAGTACATGCCACACTTATGCTGCTGCTTACCTGCTCCAGCACCCTATGTTAGAATCCCATATGTGCATGTTATCTGTGTGGGTTGCATGTTCTTCCGGTTTCTGAACTGCTCCAAGTTTCCACCATTATTACAACAGCTGTGTGAGTTAGGTTCATTGTTGACTCTAAATTGGTCCTTTGTAAGTATGAGTGTTTATGTGAATGAGTCTGTGTTGTACTGTGTTGGACCCCCAACCCCCAGACCCCCCCCCCCCTTTAGTTCCAGCCTTGCACCTCATTGGTTCCAAGAACCTAAATTGGGTTTCAGGAATTAAACATATAACAAATTTGGTGGTACATTCCAATGAAATACAAATGACACAAACATCCCAAGATTTCTAACTAAAAAAGGTGATTTATTTTTGTAAAGTAAAAAAAAAAAACTACTAACAGTCAGTGCTCTCTTAAAATCATGATGCAAATTGTTCTGGCCTTCCCTAACAATATATATGAATGTTTTTAATTTTTGTATCTCCAAATTATGGTATAATTAGAGAATTGTCTTTTATTTCATTTTATAGCAAGTTATTTGTGCTTTGAGAATAACTGTCAAAACACCACATTAGGAGTTGCTTTATAGAATAAAATTAAATGTTCTTCTGAGTTAAAATAGGCCTGCTGCCTATGCATACTGTTTCATCTTACTACTTCTAAGTTTGCTTAATGCATATTTCTCACCTTCTGCTATTTAAAATTAGTGGACATCCAGAAAAGAGCAACACCACAGTTGCTTTTAATATTAATATGATGTGCACTTTGACAGTTGTTTGATGTCTAATAGGTTTGCATGTTATTATTTTTTCCACTCTTTAATTTATGCCAGTGCTTTGGCAGAGTGCTTTAAAACCATATGGGAATTATGAGACATGAGTCATCAGTTTTAAAAGGATTACATGCAATACTCTGGCAATATTTGGGGTATTAACTCTTTATAGCGTTGAAGGGAGAAAGTGAATAGGTGATATAAAAAAACATAAGAACAACAGTGAAGATATATGTATCACTAAGCTTACACTTGTGCAGATTAAACTAGTAGACAAACATAATCTAATTTTGTATTAAATTCAGAAACCTAAAAACAGTTCATTGTCAATACTTATGTGCTGCAGGTCAGCATTTACACTGACAAACAGGCAAATCCCAAGGTGCTTTATAATCAATATTGTATATTGATAAAAATGTTTTACCACAACATTGACTATTCTTTGCCATCCATATATCCTGTTAATTTATATCTCATTAGTATATTCAGTAAAAAAGCTCAAAACACTATATCATTTAAAACAGTTGCTCTACACAAGACATGAGAGTAACATCTGTGTGTTGTGTATTGAATCTTTGTGCGTCTGCAGTGCTTGTCGGGTGAAACACCATTTTTCTACAAGAAAGTTTTCACTCATTTCTTGTTTTTGAAGGTTATTAATGCTATTTTCAAAGCTCTTTTAAGAACTCCCATGAATGCTTGGGAGGTTTTTGATCTAATTCGAAGGCCATGACATCAGTCTGTCAATCTCATGAAACCATTTTTTATTGCTAATGCTGTGTGGGTTGAGGCTTTGTCGGCCTTGGAAAGATCACTTGTTAGCAGAAAGATATGTTGCAACATGGGATTGCGCAGAATCAATAAAAAGCACTAACATAGCCTTCATACAGAACGAGTGCATCCAAACTGTATGAGAAAAACTAACTTCCTCTGTTTTGAAAGTACAGATTTTTTTTTACTTTTGGAAGAAAGCATTTAAACCTAACAGGAACTTCTTGTTTGTGCCAGGTGTTCACTCATCTATTTGTGGAGAACATATAAAAAATTAATATTCTGATCCTATGACATTTTTCTACTGTTTGCCAGCCAGTTGTTCTCTTTGCATCACTGTACTCATAAACATGCTGTGGTATTTGTAATGAGTGCTTTGTGTCCTGCAAACTCTCAGTGGTATCTTGCTCAAAGTAGTAAACTGAGATGTTCTTCTTTTTAGCATTGTATCTTTATCTAAAATAGACATAACAGTCAAACAGTATATGCTTCCAAACACAACCTTCTCAGTTTCAACTCTTTCATCACTTTGCACACCATTTCTCCTGAACCATCTGTAAATTTAGCTGTCTTTGTCACTAAATCTCTTTCCTGACATGTCCCAACAATCGCTCTTCTTTCAAAATCATTGAGGTATTGTAAGCATGTTTAAAGACCACAGGGCCCGGCATTTTCATATCTTGTCCTAAGCAGATAAAATCAAGTTTGTATTATTTTTGAGCACAAAGGAGACATCGTTTGTGTGGTAAAACATAAAAATAATGGATAATATTGTGTATATATATTGTATGCTTTCCCACATAGTAAAAAAATAAGGGTTTGAAATGTACACACCAATATCACGCCTCAAGATTTTGACTGTGTCTAATATTGCAATTTATTTTTGCTGCACAATATATTATACCTTTTCTTATATAATACCTGTTCTTAACATAGTATATATATATATAATATAATATAATATAATATAATATAATATAATATAATATAATATAATATAATATATAAAATCCTAAGCCTAAAAGTGCAATGGTGATGTTTTTATGTCACTTTATTGTCACGCTTTAAATTGGGCTTATTATAAAGCCTACATATATACAGTATGTCTGGAATCATTCTTTTCAGAATTTATCGAACTTTAATGTGATGTTGTTAGATTTTCAGATTCTTATTCCATTTTTAAATTATAAACTAAAAAATATCAAAAACTCACATCTTGCGAGATGGGACATTGTGCCAAAACATTTAACCACGCCTGGGGCTGGAAATAAGACAAAGAGTAGGACAGCTGCTGTACAGGCTTTTAACTGTTCGAAGTGCTGCACGAGATGCAGATCACGCAGCACGGCAGCAGCAGCAAGCCAGCAGCTGATCGAGCAAAGAGGAGGTAAACAAAAAAATATTAGTTTCCCTTTGTATTACCATTTAAGAGGGGGTTTCAGAGGAGCGACCGTGGCTCCTTGGGGTGCGTTCAGCCCCCCTCTTCACAATGCCAGTGGCAGAGACACGAAGTGGCTGGCAAGTGAAGCGAGCAGGGGGGAACCCCCTAGTGTATATATATATATATATATATATATATATATATATATATATATATATATATATCTATAATGTATGTGTGTGTGTGTGTGTGTATGTATATAATATATATGTGTATGTATATATGTATTATATATAATATTTTTACTTTGTCACATTTGGATAAGTGAATATTTAAGGTGATAACAGGCTGGCCAGGCTAACACAGCTTATTACATTAACTGTTACATAATATTTTTGAGATTAGAAGGTCCTCATTTTGCTAATTTTAATTATGTCACTTGGTAACTAGGCAGATCTGGGCTATGCAGCAAGAGGTATGTTGTTCTAACATTTATGTGAAATTTATCCTTAACCAACTTCTGTATAAGCCATTTTCATGTTAAATTATTTTATAGCAACAACTGGCATCCACTGCATATCCTTAATTAATAATTGTATATACACTCATTATGCTATCTTTTAATTTTGGTTTGTTTAACCAGCAGTGGGTCACTAATTAACCTAACTGTTTTTGTAATTACTTAAAACATTATGTTTGTAAATGTATGGTTTCATATTTACTTAAATTTATATTAAATTTCATTTTAATTTTGCCTTTGTCCAAATATAGTGTGTAAGATTATTTTATAGACTGCTTAGTTAATGCCATCTGTCAATTTAAATTTAAATTCCTGCCATTGGAGGAAACATTTATGTCTTAATAATTGTGCCTCCTACTGTTACTAGTTCCTTCTTTCTGGGACATGAGACTTCTTAGTTCTTCCTATAACTTTGCAATTAACAGAGATGCTGTACATTTCAAAGTGTGTGGACATCTCTAACTCTGGGGTTAACTGCCACTATGAAGTGTGAACTTTTTACCCTGTGGTTAAAATGTGTGCAGCCAGAGCCCATTTGTCTCCTGGTCTGAAGTTTCTAATCATGTGACTTTTGGTATTCACACTACGTCCTTCAGGGACATCTGGCAGAGTTCCTCCGGTTCTCTGTTGACATCTCTTACAGATTTTTTTTTTGTTGAAAAATTTTTCTTTGCTTTTTTGTTGTTGTTGTAGAATGGTAATTTAGTCTTAGGCTAGTAACTAAGTACTATTATGGCTTGTATTTTTTTTTGTATCTATTAGTTCACTAAAAGTTACTGTTTCATTTAGCCTGGTTAACACTTCTTAAACCATTTTTGTGTCATATGTAGAAGATTTCACATACCCCGCGTATTCATGATAACTGTACTGTATACCAAGTGAGAATTAACTATTAACTTCTAATTTTAGGCCTTACACTGTTTTGCAGATTTCATTTTTCAGACTGACTCTAGTTTTCTGCTGCTTCTTACCTCTTTGCTTAGCCTTAGTATACATTGTTACACTTGTTACCTCTAACTTGCTGTCTTGTTCAGATTATCAAATAAACAAACAGTATTTACCTAAAACCTTTCTTCTAATACGTTTTTTCTGCTTGTTAAGCTTTATGCCTTGGACCATCAGAACTTCCAATACTATGAATATGAACAAACGTGTATTAACCTAACAATCTTGCACATGGATTTACTGTATGTGTGTTTTTTATGTTTCTGTATTATGTTACTGTCTACCAGATCCAACTAATTAGATGGTTATCCCCAAGTTATGCTTAATATTGTTGTCCCACACTATCAGTTTATCCTTTACTTATTTGCTTTATTTGAAAATTCTAATGATTTATGTTTTTAATTGATTTATTCATAGCACTGCTCAGTGCTCACAGTTAAAGTGAGAAAGCTGAATGGAATTTTTTATTTTCAAATTTTATTTTCTTAATTAGTAAGGTTTTTTTTTCTGTAATTTTTGGATGTGTTAAAAAATTTCCACTTGTATACTTTTTAGTAATGATCTCTCCATATAGTTCTTTCATTGATATACTGTACATTCGTGTTTTCATTCAATGACTTTTTCATCATTTGTTTGTTTATTTTCTGAACTTACAGGCTCATACAAAGCTGGATGATGATATCATGGCAGCTTTTGGCAAAATGCAGGACCCATCATTGAATGAACTATCATTGCATTTGTTTGCCCTTTGTTTGTATGGGATCTTATGCTGATACACATACAACACACCTACATTCACAAATGCCAGACCCCTTTAAACTCCTTAATTAACCTTACACTCATTGGCATGTGGGAGGAAATTAACTTACCTGAAGAAAACACATACATAGAGCATGCAAACAGTAACTGCGCAGCAAATCAAACATGGGGCCCTGGAACAGTGAGGTGAACCTCTGTGTCGCCTTAGGTTTTTTTTTCCTTTCTCTCCAGTCAGTCTTAATTTTATGTAGGGCCATTGATATGGAGCACTATAACAAAGAATGAATATTATAAAAATGCACAAAGCTTTTTTGTGCCTTTCACTCAAAGTTGTTTTTACTGGAATATTATACTTCTTCATGATTGTCTTTTTTCATTTTAAAAATGACCTTAGTATTTTTTCCAAAGCTTATTCCTGTTCATGATCACTACAATGAGATTAGGCACCCCTTAGGAAATACTATGTCTGGACTTGGTCAAAAGTGAAAGAGTGAACTTTTTCATAATATACTAATGAAAACAAATGTTGACGACTGTACTTGGTTATTGCTTTTGTGCCAGGATTCAAAAATCTTTCCTATTGTGCTGTTTTGGAAGAGTGTTTGGGTTTAACTGTAATCTGCAGCTGATTCATGTAGTATCGTCTTTCAGATCATATGCTGGATTTCTTTCATAGTGGAAAAAATGGTGATTGCATTTTGAGACTGAGTTTGTGAATGGTTTAATTTTGGAGTATCGTATCAAACCACACTGCAAATTATACAATAGGCAATGTTTTATGCAGAAAATGGTCATAACAAAAACAGGAATGTACTGTGCCCAGCATTTGTCCTAAAGCAGTATACATAGCTATTAAAAACTTTAATTGATAAATAGAAGATCTGAACGTGCCATTGTTTATAGAAATTACCCTTAAAAGCCTATGCAATTCGTGTGGAAATGTTTTCTGTAATGAATAAGCCTGCCTTGGAAATGTGGTAATTTAAAAATAATGTTTGTAGTACATTTATCCAAAGATTTTGTTTATTCTTTTCCTGAAGCACTGCTTCATAGTCAATTCC
Source organism: Erpetoichthys calabaricus (assembly GCF_900747795.2). NCBI lineage: Eukaryota > Metazoa > Chordata > Cladistia > Polypteriformes > Polypteridae > Erpetoichthys > Erpetoichthys calabaricus. Next base: position 261,246,571 of record NC_041395.2, on the reverse strand, counting down.
ATTCTTTCACACCCCTCTACTTAAGGAAGTACCCCTTTATTAGAGCTGTATATGAATTATCTGCCTGTATACTCTCATCTCAGATTGTCTAACTGGTTAACTTTGTTACCCATTTAGAATGTTCAAAGCCTATGTAATGTTCTATCAGCAGTTCACATTCTTCTCAAAACTAAAAAAACTGGAATCCTACCCATCTTTTAAACTAAAATGTTACTCATAAGATAGAACAAGCCTTGTTACTCTTCTTTAAACCATTTAAATGAGAATGACATGCAGTATTCTGGATCATATCTCGCAAATTCAAATGTATGACTTCTCTAGACTTGAATTTTAAAGTCTTTAATACATATTGTATTATTATATGTTATGAGCTTTTTTCAAATTTCTTAAGTACAATTGTCTGGAAGAGAATAGTATAGTGTCTTTGTGACCTGAACTTTAAAACTCTTATATCACTCTGGTACCATACTCATGATTTGCATTAGTGCTGCCCACATGCTTTGTTCAAGTCCTTCTGTAAATTCTATACTGCTTCAGTGGTGCTGGTTGATTTTCCTGTTTTCCTAATATCTGCAAATTTCACCAGTTCTGAAGTTTTCAGTATTTGTATTTACAGAAAGTCATTAAATTAATGCTAGAAACAATAATGGTCCAAAACTTATTACTGCAGTTTATTGCACAAATACTCCTTATGTCATGTCGGCAGCCTATGCTATGTCTGCTAGCAAAATGGGTTTGAGAGTGTGCCAAGAGAATAGACGAAAGCCAAAAAAGAGTCAGTATCGGGAGATCAAAAAGTATGATCATCAAAGTCATAATGAGAGACAAATTTTGTCAGCTGAAGACTTTGAAAGAATGATTAGAAGAGGAATTTGAATCCACGACTCAGATGAGGAAGGGGATTCTAGGAGGACTTTTTACCCTGTCACATTGTACCATGACCTCCGAGAACATGTCTCTACCAATGGGTGCCTTTGCCCTAATGACTGAAGTTCCAAAAGAGCAGCAAGCATAAAAAATAAGATGGGGGTCAAAATGGTTCAAAAATATTACTTAACCATCAAAAATTTTAAAATCACCACAAATAGATGTCAGAATCAAACAGTGACACAAAAAAAGTGTCTGATTACAAGAATCAAAAACTCGAAAAGGACCTCTATCCTGTTTGCCATGAAGATCAGTGATATTCAGTGTCTCACTGTAGTCTCTGTGTTTAGTGATCTTTATACACTATATATATTTTATTATTCAGTTAAGTTGATTAATTTTTATTTTTATTATACATTCTTTCTTTTTTCGTTTTTTATTATTATGATTGTCAGACAGGATAGTGGCCAAGTAATATTGTTCCCAGTATTAATAATGTTCCTTGCATCACCCATCGACAACAGCCACTTACTGTATAGCGCGACCGTGTTCGGCTCGGATTTGCTTTGGTGGCGAGCCGCAGCGTTGTGAGCCTGTGGTTGACCTGGCAACAGATAAACTGTCTTCCACAGACCCAGTGATCACGCTTTGGGATGTTCTTCGGCGTGTCATCCCGTTGGGATTCAGGAGTCCCAAATGAGTTTAGAAACCTCACAATACATATTAATTATTCTATGTAATTGTATATAGGTGTATACATAGATTTGTGTTTATTGGGATTTTTTTTAATGTTTATTTTCTTTATAAGTTGTGCTCGGACACATCCCTGGTGAGCTATATATCTCTGTTTCTATGGTATCTCTTTCTGAAAATAGGGTAAGATTGGGGTGTTTGGTGGGTGAGTGGATTTGATAAGATTTGATAAGTGGATTATTCATAATATGTGCTAGTGGGTAGTGTTTCTCCTTATGTTATAATCTGATTGGCAAATGTATTTGTTTTTATAAGCTGTAATAAATACATAATTAAAAATCGTAAAAAATAATAATGTTTGTTTAATTCCATTTTTGAGCAAACCATGACAAATTTCTGCTCATTTAGACTTTTTTAGCATTTAGTTCCTTTACCTTCAAATTCATATATTTCTAAAAATGTGTCTCCACAGCCTGCCATGTACAGTATATCCTTTTAAATGACTTTTCACCTAAGAATTCAGTAGCCACTGGAACTGATAAGGGACTGATAACTTCTTCATCGTCAGAAAGCATGTTCATCTTCATGTGGCATGTGACCACAAATGCTATAACACAATCACAAATGAGGCTGCAGTATTTTACTTATTAACATGTTTTGTTTATTGTTGCAAATGTGTAAATATAACAAACTCACAATGTTAAAAGGGACAAAGGCCATTTAACTAAAATAATTGGAATAAATTAAAGTATCGGGGCAGTGCTTCTGCCTCACAGTTAGGAGACCCGGGTTCGCTTCCCGGGTCTTCCCTGCGTGGAGTTTGCATGTTCTCCCCATGTCTGCGTGGGTTTCCTCCAGGTCCTCCAGTTTCCTCCCGCAGTCCAAAGACATGCAGGTTAGGTGGATTGGTGATTCTAAATTGTCCCTAGTGTGTGCTGGGTGTGTTTGTGTGTGTCCTGCGGTGGGTTGGCACCCTGCCCAGGATTGGTTCCTGCCTTGTGCCCTGTGTTGGCTGGGATTGGCTCCAGCAGACCCCCGTGACCCTGTGTTCAGATTCAGCGGGTTGGACAATGGATGGATAGTTCACTTTAGTGACTGAGCTGGAGCCAAACCATAATATTTTACCTTTCTGCATAATATGATGAGGAAAAAATGTCCGTCCTCCATGAGCCTTATCGAGAAAATGCTGGAATTCCTGCTTACTGTATTTCAGACATGCTCACAAAAATCCCCCTTGTACATTTACTCCTTCCTCTAAAGAGGAAGTTTCTGTCCAGTTATTGCCAAGCTCTAACTGTCCACCTTCCACATGTCATTTCCAGTAAGCCATTCAGCGTTGTCCCATTAGATCCTCCTTCACTGCACAACAAAACTATTTAAAGGGAAAGTGCTGCTCACCATGAAGACATTGTCTTTGTTTGACTGCCGTCTTAGTTGTGTGACTATGAGACTATGTTGCATATGACTTGTAATGAACATTTTCCAGTTACACTACATGCTTTATTTAAAATACTGGTACACTGCCATGTTAATATTTTCCTTTGCATAAAAGCATTATTGCTGTAGCTGCTCACATGAGTCATTATTCCTCATTTTGAAACATTTTCTTATGAAATATTTATCTGTGAAAATTATGGTCATTAAAAGGAAGTTCTTTTACTAACACTTTGTTTTTGCTGTTGAACCACATGTTGTATTATAAAATTAAATTAAACATATACTACCTCTACCACATTTTTAAAAGACAAATGTGCATTCTTAAACAGGATGCAGGATCCATCATTGGATGAACTGTCATTACATTTGTTTGCCCTTTGTTTGTATTGAATCTTATGCTTATACACATGCAACACACCTGCACTCCGAAGTGCCAGACCCATTTAAACTCCTTTATGAACTCAATGGCACGTGGGAGAAAATGGACTTGCGTGAAGAAAATACATACACAGAACATGCAAACTTCTCAAACAGTAACTGTGCTGGAAATCAAACATGGTGCCCTTTTCCTTTGTCCTGCTTTATCAACGCTTTCAACTTTCCCGTAAATTTAAATGGAGTATTTTATAATTTATTTGCTCTGCCAACTCCATGTTAATAAAAAACTCTTTTATAGACTACGCGACCACTTGTATTTCTCTTACTCAATGAATAACCTGACTTGCCTTGTCTTCAGTCGGAAAAAGATGCCACCTTAATTGTTTAATTAAGTATTTGTTGTCTGTGATTCATACACAAGAGCTTTAAAGGTCAACAAATCAAGTAACATAGAAAATGTAATTATGTTTCTATTTTGTTCATAATCCATTTAGTGGTCCAGTTCTTTTTGTACTGTATGTGTGGAGAAAGTAGTGAACTGTAGGTGTTTGACTATAGGAGACAAATGATTTGTCTGTTAAATATACAAGATAATGAAACAACTCTGTTTTGGTTTTTCTTGCATTATTGTGTTGTGCTTCTTACTGTGAAAGTTATATTTTTCACTACTTTGTCAATTGTTTTGAGCCAGTTTGCAGTAAAACTTTTACTCTGAACAAACATTTCATTAAATCAAGGTGTGATTTGTTTTATTTAAACTATTCTGAAATATAAATGCTACAAGTTGTCCGTCTTTCATGCAAAATCCTGGGCCTTGAATAGTGACCTTAGTCTAATCGAGAACTTATAACATGATACTTGTAACATGACCCAAGAATTGAAGGTGCTACCTCATCCATGTAAGTGTGCTTTGGACCCTTCTCACAGCAAGCAGCAATGCAGTCACATACCCCGGCTGACAAGAAAGGAAAAGCTGTGCAGGCATGCAAAACTGCTGACATGAAAAGAGCTATGGTGACCTCTGCTCACAGTGAAGCACATTGCACAGGTTGACTGACTGTTTTCATTGCAAAACATAACTCATTCACTGAACAGAAACATATACACGACCAAATAATGGGAGGTGCGGGCTTTATCTGCAATGTTATTGGGCTTTGGTTCCTTCGACTCGTGGCATGGTCATGCAACATGACCACCAAGAAAAGACTAGAAACACAAGCATGCGGCATGTATGTTAAGAAAAGAGCCATGGTGACATCAGCTGGTGGTGAAAGGACATTGCAGCAACCTCGACAGAGTGACCTGGGGTGCTGTGTTTCATGTTGGGGGCTTCTTTGAAGACTGGGTGTCCAAAAGTTAGTAGCTTGTTATAGTTTGGTCTGATTAAAACTTACACAAGACAATTATAATACTGCATTGTGTTAGAAAGCCTTGTTTGTTGTTAGTGCTCAGTACTCTTTAGAAGCAGTTGAAAAGGTTGTTGAAGCTACTTGTATAAACTGATGAGTATTGGCACAGTTAACGGTGAATTGTGGCATTTCATCATTGTATTTGTTGTGAAAATGATAAAGTTAAACAGCCAATAAATAAACAAGAGTTACCTACAGCTTTTCCCTTTTAAGTGGTTGGATCACAGCAAGATGTGGAGACATTAATTGTATTAATTAATATATAAATGCTTGGTCTTGAGATTTAGAGAGGATGAATCATTGGATGTCATAGCAGCAGCAAGTTTTGACAGCAAATAATCAGTGGCCAGTTTATCAAATGAAAGAGCACCTGGCCTAATTAGACTTGTTGGTAACATACTGAACCTCAGCTTTCAAAAGTTCTGTATGAATTCTAATTCTTTTTTATTTTTTAAGATTACAGAACTATGTTCACTTTAACCTGAACACTTTTCTGATGGTCCTTGTTGGGGTACACGGGCAGTCTCTCAGTCTGTGTCAACTAGGAGTTACTAGTCAGCCTTACTATATGTCTGCGGACAGTGGAAGAAAAACAGGATTCTCAAAGCATGACGTACATTTAACACAGAAATGACATGCAATCCCCACACAGAAGGTACCCCCCAAGCTTAGACCCTCAAAGATGTGAGACAGCTGTGATACCCCATGTGTCACTGTGCTGTTTGCGGATCTAAGTGAGTGTGGCCAATTTTCTTGTGTCACTGTGTATTCCTGAACTTGGCTTTTATTTTGTGTTTTATTATGCAAGTTTAACTTTTTTCCTGCGTGCAGCTTTGCGGTACATGAAACTCACATTCTTATCAAACATTCTGTATGGCATGCCTGATTAATCTACAAGAATGATTTTCTCTGAGGTCCAAATACCATGGACATTTATTCTTGTTACTAATCCAAACTTAATGGAAAATAATGTGTTAAAGACTTGAAAATATATGTTGATTTTTTTTTTTCCAAAAGCTAAGCACAGTATACAGCATTAGCAAATTTACTTCACATAATATGATAAGGCTCAAATCAAATTACGGTATATATATATATATTTCACTGATTAGCAAAATTAGAATAAACCATGTGATGATAAGTATATACAGCATGTTTAATGAATACAAACAATGATGTGAAATTTAGTTATGAATATTCTGCAGCATTTACGTTACTAATGATAATCATCCTGGGCTAAGGGAGCAGTTCTGTTGCTAGTGATTAATAAGGGTGTCCACAGATGAACAGGTAGTTCCTGCCAGAAAACATCTTAAATTAAGAAATGACACTATTGTTAGTTAACAAGGAGTTTACCATTCTCTTAACTGTCAGTCAGTGACAGAGCCACCAACTACTCAACTGTGTTTGGAGGTTTTCAAGCTTATAAAGTGCAATCTAAAGTAATCTGTCCACTCCTGCTTTAGTTTCCAAAGACAGCCTTTAAATATTTGACTAAAGCAGACTGACTAGTAGTTAGACCTGTAATCCTTTTTCTGAAAATACTTTCCCCTGTTGTAAGGACTATAGGGAGCCAGTACCTATCTTGGTGTTATTGGGTTCATACAAACTTCTCCCACCTGTAGCTCTCATCTTTTACCAAACTACTAAGGTGTGCTTAATTACATAGTCAGACATGTCTCTCTTTGTTTGTAATTTGTTTTCCAAGCTGTTTTCTAGATGCCTCTCTTTTTTGATTTACCATGCTGTATTTTTATGTGAGTAGATAACTTGTGCTCAAGATAAATACTCATAAGATTTCACAAATGAATCTTTTCTATGAAGTTTATTGGAAGTGTTGGGTGTCTCATTGAAACCAGGTTTCAATAAACTGTACATTCTAAGAGTGTTTAAAAAATTTGTGTCACAGGCTGCATTAGACAGTCATATGATTTTGATATTGCCTGGATTTTGACAAGACTTAATTTCTCAAAAGTCCTCCACTTGTTAAAATATTTACGGTACAAATCAGAATGTTTTTGAAATCACGCATTCTCTTAGTTCATTTTAGCCATTAGTATCTTACCTGTGTTCTTGAAGATCCATTCCAAGATATATAAATGAAAAAAGTTAATCGTTTTAGTACTGCTTATACTACTGTCTTTATTATTTTTCTGAGAATTTTTTGATTAAACATAGATAAATTTAAAAATACATAGAAAGATTAAAGCAACTTATTCTGGCGTTCTAGAAGTTTGACATTAATGTGCTTTAACTCTTTGAGGGCTGAATATTTTTTCCAAAAAACTCAGTTTTCTGAAAAGCACACAAAACAATGGTTTCACACATAAGTCAATATTAAACATCTGTTGCTATGTGCTGTGGCTGTTGTTGACACATGTTTGGCATCTCTGGCAGCAGTGGCTGCATGGGGGCACCTCAATGGTCAGCAGGAATGCACGGTGGGCCAGCTGCCTGGCTGTCTCTGCACATCAGGTGGGTGGCGGTGGTGGTGGTTGCAGTGTGACACAATATGGTTTGTACCTCTTGTCATCGTAAGTGGTGGTCCTCCCAGGCAAACACTGCTGTTGGCACAGCAGCTACATGAAAGTGATCAGCACCACGATCAGCTGGGGACCGATCAGATGATGCTGGTACCTCACTTTCATTTTTGATATCCATCTCCGGATCACTTGTTTCAAACTCTGAGTCCTATTCAGCAAAATTACGTAAAACGTCCATGGAGCATTTTGCTTTGCACATTCCCTTTAGTCTCTCGCCAGATGCCGGTGCCATTTTAGAGGTTGTTTGCTCTTCACTACTCATGCACGCGTAGGGAATCGAGGTTAAATCAACAAAGCCATTTAACTTTCATTCTAGCAAAGAGAGTCAATCTAAAACATAAGGGTAAGTTTTGTTGCAGTTTACAGATGATTACCATCCTCTACTCCTGAATTTTGACAAAAGTCGGCATCAGCCCTGAACGAGTTAAAAACACTAAGTAAAAACAATATTAACTGTCCATTAACTGCTGCAGTTTGCCTTTATTAAATTGTTTTACACAAAGCCATCAATCTCTGACATTTCAGGGTTAAAACACAACATTTGTATATATAACACCAATTATTTAAATGTTGAGCCCGTCCCAATAAACAGACAGGCTGTTAAAGACTGACTGACATGTTGTTATAGTGCTAAAGCTTTCATTCTAAACAGTACCTGTCTTTGACCTGTCAAATCATTATATTTTGACTTCCAATCGCCTTTTCTTTGTACAAAGCTGGAAATTAACATTACTCATTTGGTTACTCTCCATACTCTTCTGTTCCATGGCTGAAAATACCAATGACCACTCAACACCTGTATATCCAAACTGCATCACACTCAACCGTTCCTGTGCACTCCAGAGGTCACAATGTGATGAAGCCAAGAGGACAACGTCATCTGCATATAGCAGTGATGCAACTCTAGATTCCCACACAAAATACTCCCAATGCAATCACTTGCTCCAGTCATAAGTTTTCCCCAAGAGCACATATAGACAGTTTAACCAAATTCCCATGACCCGACAAGTATCTGTATAAAAGGAAGAACTTGGTGCTTTGTTCCATGGACAGGATAAATAGCTTGCCTCTTGTTGCCAAGCTCCACCCACATACTGGTTTGTGTTCCACCCTTGCTATAGTTGTTGCTTTCTTGATCTGCTGGCACCCGTCAGTCAAATATGGGTAGAAGTCAAATCCTTCTGCTAACAACACATTAAAGGCCTTTTTCTTCAATGTGACATCTTCCTTATTGCTTGTGTTCACTCCGTGATCCTAGAGTGAATTTCTCTCATACAGAGGCACCTGCTTGTTGTTTCTAGCATACCATCATTGCAATTTATGGTCTTCCAGGTCTGTCCTGTGGATGCATGTTCTGACTGAACCCGTGCATCAAGTGGAAATCAGTTGACAGCTCAGCACCTTGGTTTATCCAGGTGTTCAGAAGAAACTTTGGTACCAGGTACACTTGCTGGCATCCTTGTGTTTAAGCATAGCTTCATTAATGAACACTCCATAGCAAGCACAGAAATATAACCTTCCAATCATTCTCCATAGAAGTACTGTAATCTGCCAGTAGGACTCAGTAGAATGTACTCTTTCAAGCACCAAATCCAATATCTTTAATACTCTGCATACATTCAAAAAACAGTCAAACGTTTTCCACTGTGCAACTCCAAATTGCTTAAACATCTCATAGCTAGTATTTTCAACCACTTACACAACCTCAAGCGACTTCCTTGTGAGAGAAGATGCATTCCATGTCCTAAAGCTAGTTTCCATTGTGGTCCTAATCTTTCACATTATGAGTAGTTAGCCAACATGGCAGCTCACATTTTTATTTTTTCAAAATGAGCTCAGCTAGGTCTTTAGAGTCAAGTGGATACCAGACACACACATGGAAACACCATTACCAGACCTGCCTCTAAATGTGTGTGCTAGTATTCTTGTTCTGGATGAGGTTCTTTTTCATTTATCTGAAATTGTCATGAGAGTCATTTGTGGGATTTTTTGTTGTCTCATCTCTCTTCTTAACACTGGTTTGTCATGGGTAACTCTTTTAGGAGCATATATCTCCATACAGCATAGCTCTAAGGATTACTGAGGCACAAAGGCCTCTGCCCCACCACTCCACAGTCACAATCATCAGAAGGGGATAACTGAATAATTCACATTAAATCAAATTCTACCGTAAACTACCGTACTTGTTGTTATAATTTATCCCAGATTCCCTAATCAGTGTTATCATATAGAAATGTACTCTCTGCTTGGCTGCTGTTTAATGCTATTGATATTTGTCATTGTTCTCTTAAACTAGATATTGCAGTTGGAAGATACCAGAATTATAAATGTGGTAGAGAATGTTATCAGTAATAACACTACAGTCTCTGTCTGGGCTTAGTGTTCAAAATAGATAAGGGGTGCCCCTTCAGAGTACCACGAAACAGAAAGATGAAAATCAAAATTCTGTCAGTAGAGAGACATTTAAAGCCTTGGTATCTCATTTAACTCATCTCTAATTTGCCTGAAGGCAGTCAGGCTGTTTACTTTCCTCTAAAAGCTTTATTCATCAACCACATAAAGTCCAAAGCAAAATATGAAGTAAAAATCAGTTTACTGAACATTATTTCATCTGATATTCAGAAACCTCTGGCTTGAGTACTGTGTTGATAGTAAACTCTGTATTTCCTGAATCTTTAGACACAATTCCTTTCAGTAACTTGTCAATTAAATTTCTTACATGACTTCACCCTATATTAAATTTTTACAACACTTCACTTGGTTCTTTACATACCTACTAATAATTGGAGCTCTGCACTCACTCCGTCTTTCCCTCCGTGACAACATCACAGCACATTTTGTGTAGAGAGATCTCCCCTTGATAGTTTGGGCAGAGTGTTTTGCATCAATTCCAGCCTTATGGGCCCTGTTTGATTTTGAGAAGTGATGAGCAAAATGATTAGCATGAAATTGAATTTGCAACAAATTTTGCAGGTTTTTTCTTCTCGTCTCCAACATTTCTCTCTATGTGCAAAAGCATGATAAAATGTATTCCAACGCAGAGCACATAAAGGTTGGCATGTGGCTGGAGGGCACTTATCTGAAAGCACTTCAGAGATGTTTCACCACTGATAACATCCATTGGCCTGGGTATGTTGCCACCGATGAGCCTCCAGGAGGATATGGTACAATATAATACAGTTTATTTTTGTATAGCCCAAAAACACACAAGAAGTGCTGCAATGGCTTTTAACAGGCCCTGCCTTTTCACAGCCCCCCAGCCTTGACTCTCTAAGAAGACAAGGAAAAACTCCCAAAAAAAACCCTAGTAGGGAAAAAAATGAAAGAAACCTTGGGTGAGGCAGTTCAAGAGAGACCCCTTTCCAAGTAGGTTGGGTGTGCAGTGGGTGTCAAAAAGAAGGGGGTCAATACAATACAATACACAGAACAGAACACAAGTAATCCTCAATACAGTATAATAGTAAAATAAAAATATTACAAGTACAGAGCACAATTCAACAGTAGATGATATCACATAATATGATTAGGATTTGTTTAGAGAGTCCTGGAGACCTCAACCATAAAGCTGCCTCCCCCAATTGGCCATTCCACAACTGAGACAGCGCTGGGCCAGCCAATCAGATGAATCCTGGCTTGGATCAATTAGAGCTGGACAAAATGAGCACAGATGGCAAATAAGCAGTGCAAGGCAGAATGGGTGGCATAAACATGCAGGCAGACGGTGCACGGGGCAGATGAGAGTACATGGAGCCACATGGAAGGAGTTGTGGAAGACCAGGACGGTGGAAGCCATTTTGAAGTGTAACTGAGGAAGGAGTCAGTAGTTTCATCTGCATAATAACTGTTAGGGAGCAATAATACTTGCTTTTGAAACCCAAAATCTTTTAAAACCCCAAAAACCTCATTTAAATGAGTTTCACATTTCCCATTGGGGAAATTTCATGCAAAACAAAATTTAGAGGCAATTTTATGAAGTTATGTGAAACAAAACTCTGCTGTTTGACTAGTCAGTGATTTTGGTTCTGCCAGAAATTCTACCTCTTTCACATTTTCCATAACTCCAGACCTGTACCTAGCAAAAAACGGTAAGAGAGTAGCAGCTTCAATGTTCGGCTGGATTCCTGTATTTATGCACTATAATAATATACTTCATTGTGATTAGTTTTTATAACAATCCCATTTTTTTGTTTCATTTTTAAAGTTACAGTACCATTTTTGGATAGAGTAAAGATACATTTTAAGAAACATGGAATGTAGCTTTGGTTATGCTAGTCACACTGCCTAGCAATAATTTGACAATATTAATGTAATATAATAAATGTAAAGACAGAGTTAACATAAAGAAAAACATGTTACTTTTTTGAATAAAATTAACTGATGAATTAACCCTTGTATTGTAGACATTATAGCACTATTCGCAGTGTGCTACAAAATCAGCTTTTTGACTCTGTGATTTTCAGCATGAATAAGATTTATCTTCAAGTATTCTTCCACAGTTCCTAAAAGGACATGGGAGACTTGCTATGCTTTGCATGCTCTGGACCTCACAGCAAAAGTAAATATACATTTGCATTTCAGATAGATTTTGAAGAAAAAGAGCAAATAGTAATTTACAATGTAAAGGTTAGTGCTAATGTAAGATAATACCATTTCATAAAAGAGCTGGCTTTATAACTACAAGCCCTGATAGCATCAGTGATTTTCAAAGAATTTCTCTATGTAAAACACACAGGCATGCAGACAAAAGCAAGCTGTGGTCTGATCTTGCATGTCGTGAGTCCTGTGATATCAAGTGTATGTCCCAGAATAGGAACGCGCTTAGTATCTGGAGAGTTAGTACAGATGTGAACTTGGGGTGAGGTGGCAGGCAGCCAGCCAGCCATATTCTCCATACTTCCCCTTCAACTTTTCAAAGCTTTTTGCTCTAAAGAATGAGCTAGTTGGAGCGATGTGAATACTGTAGTTGTGGTCTTTGTGAAACAGCTCACACTATACTTGTACAGCGGGAAGAACTGGAAGCCATTATTTTATAACAGGAAGTGACTTTAGTTTAGTGAGCATGAAAGCTAAAACAGACCCGTTTGTTTTAATTTATTTGATTTTTTTTTTCCAGAATATTTTACTATTTTATTTTATTTGTTTCAGAAAAATGCATATTTGATTGGGAACTGAGCAACGGTTTATTAGCACAAACACTGTATTTCTAGAATTTGATCGTAGTGAGAAGTCAAGCAAAATGACACCTTTTATTGGCTATCAGAATTGTAGTGTTTGCTCCATGCCGGCAGAGCTACTAGCTTGGTGTGGGCTTATATTTAGTTTGGAAAAGTAAAAAAAGTTGTCATGTCTTCTGTGTAAAACCTGGTTACTCGGCTAGATCCTTCGAGGTGTACATTTGGTGCTGGATTTCTTTGAAGCTGGCCTGTGTGTCTGATTTACGCTGTTGTTTAGTTAAACATTTTGTTTCCCAGCCTCTGAGTTAGGACAGAGGAGCCCAAATGAACTCTAGCTTTACTTTACTGTTCTATAACATTTAGTAAACATGTGCTCTACTGAAGAATTTCAGTTTTCAGAATTGTATTGTGCCTATTCAGTGTGTTGGTTAAGCTATCTGCACAAACATTTTTAAAACAGTAGACATCAGGTCAGATATGGGGAGTCATTTGCATCTTAGTTATATGAAAATTTCTAACCATTTACAAAAGAAATAAATTCAAAGTACTAATGAACCCATTACAGGGTGTGTACCAATATGGATCAATTTGTTACTATATTTTAACACAGAATTGGTGCATTTCACACCTAGGGTTGATTCTGACTGACAGACTGAGTACAGTTTTGTTTGTTTTATACAGTTGGAGAAAAACTTGGGGAAACAAATTCCAAATTAATGTTGGTTGACCAATCATACATAAAGAGTAAAAATTCTACTTCAGTTATTGGTTATTTGAACTGAAACCATGGCAGCAAGAGGCAGAAGGAAGAATCCTCACAGAATAGCACACTTAAAAACACTTTAGGACAATTTAGATGTCCTGTAATATGAACAGGATCTTTATTTTTGAGGTCAGTAACTACGTTAAAATCATAGCCCTGTGGTCAGACAGACATTCAGTGGAGCAATAACAGTAGCACTCCAGCTGTCCTGGCTTTAAAATATTCTTATCTGCTGGTACCCTTTAATTTAATAAAAATATGGAAAGTGTTTTTCTCCCTGGATGGGTGGAGGAGTGTATGTTTGTCTGAGCTGATTGTATTGTAGGTTTGATTTGTAATTCATTTTTTGTGACCAATACAAATGATTTTAAAATATTGAAAATTAACAAACCAACATCGAGTGATGTTGGTTTCAGCGTACTCAACATTGTTCAATGGCTTGGTTTTGAAGGTGCTGTGCGGAACTTTTTAAAAGTTGTGCTAAGCTCACACCATTAACATTAATATTTACTAAGTAACTGTGTTCAAAGCAAGGCTTCTTATTTCTCATAGACAAATTACAAGTTTGGAAAATGATTGTGACATTTTGAACTCTGGTTAGCTGATTTAATTTGTAATTTAAAAACCTGTTTGGATAAATAAAGTGAAGACTACTGTCTATTGTTCTTTACATAATTCCTTTCTAAACAGATGAAATTGAAAGCAAAATATCAAATCACCATAGGTAAAAAATAATGGTTTTGCTATGAAAATCTTTAATCCTACCCATAGATTAACTGTGATAACAGCAGAAAGACGTATTTGATGAGTACATCACGTGACCTGTTCTAGACTCCATTGACAATATTTTCTTAAATTTGTTTTAAAACTCTTAACACTTTGCTTGCACTCTTTTCTGGTCTGTTCCTGGTTCTCAAAAAAGCTTAGTGATGACTATGTTCAAAATTTTAGATCTTTCTCTCAGCCATGTAATCAGAAAATTGCAAACCAGAGCGCAAAAATTAAACTTTTGCTAAATACTGTATGTCGAAATAAAAAGGCATTTGTAGAGACAACTTTAAACTACGAAGCCTGCTATTTTATTCAGATTTAACAAAATATTTATATCCACAGCATGCTGTTGTCTTCTAAAGATAGCAGTATTTGATATCTCAGCTCTCCATTCTGGTCTCCTCTCTGCGATCTTTTACAATGCTGTACTTTAGCATCAACCATAAGATCAAATATTCGAGCTGTAGTACTTATTGTACTTAAGGCAGCATGCATTATTAAGTCTATTTTTAAATTTGATGTTGCAGTATAATTGAGTGGCACATTGCATACTGCTTCTATTCTTTCATTTTGGGTGATTCTTTATTGCAGTGGTTTCAATAGTAGTCTCTCACTACTAGAGGTATATAATGTCTCATAAAGCAGGGTTTCCAAAAGGTTGGTAAGACATGCCCTGTTAAATGTTAGTGTCTCTCGTGGATATTTAGCTTCTGTTTCTTGGGGGTGGAAGATCATAGAGTAAGTGTTGCTTCTTGCAACCCGAGTTACATTTTCTGTTTTCTACAGATTGAGGCTGTCTGCTGACATAAAGTGAAAAAATGAAACAAAACCATATATTTCTATGATAGAAGTATTTTTTTTTCTTGTAATATTAAAACAGCTAATTAAAAAATGAATCTCTAAAGCAGGAAGCATAGTTGCTGACACAACTGCCTTTGCACCTTTTGTTTGATTTTGTATTGGGTCATGTTTTCTGTGCTCCACCAAATTATTAGTCTCTCAGGGCTATCGTTTGCCTTGTGATGGACAAATGTAGCCGCATTAGCCTTAAATCTTGCCTTTCAGTCACTCTGCTAGGATAAATTGTAGTTTGTTTGATTGTAGCAGTGGAATGGAACAGTTTTAAGTGATTGATCAATAATTGAATTGATTACCTGCAAAATGCTGACAAGTTTCTAATGTCAGAATTTTTGAAGTTCTAAGACCCAAAGTTCCATACAGCTCTTCAGCTCTTCAGTATCAGCATGGCATGCAGTGTATAAAATTCTTTACCATATATACACTTTTGAACTTTATTTTACTTTTCTATTTTAATTTAATTCCATTTTATATACTGATTTATCAGTATTTCTTTAACTTTGTTTTTCAACATGCTTGAAAGTGTATAATCTCAGTTTTATATGACACACACTATCGGTGCTCCTGTTATCATTTATTTAATATTGTTTCTTTATGCGTCAATAATTTGTCATTTTTCCTGTCAAATTTCCTGTTTCTGGTTTATTAGTTGTCATTTTTTACTTTTATAGTATTAATACTGTAAAATGTAATCTGACATTTTTTTATGTGTGAAATCCGACCCAGTAAGGCTATTATCTTTAACATAATTTTATATAACAGATGTAATACTATATATATATATATATATATATATATATATATATATATATATATATATATATTGTGACAGACGACCGGCTATGGACTCCGGTCGTCACCCCCAGGCCACTAGGAGGAGCCCTCCGGACAGCATATTTGCGCCCCGAGTTCCAGCAGGGCCTCATGGACTGTGTAGTGTTTTGACACAGCCCTGCTGGATACCTTGGGGGCCGCCAGGAGTCGCTGTAGGGGGGCTAGTGGGCTCTGGCATGCCCTATAACCCGGGAGTGCATCCCAGTCACGTGACTGGAAGAAGCGATGTGCTCCCGGGATGAAGAAAAGGACTTTGCCCTGACCCGGAAGGAAAACGGACTTGTGGGTTTGGCTTGGAGACACTTCCGGGTCAGGGGCTATAAAAGGACTATGGGTAAGTCCAGACACTGAACTGAGCTGGGAGGTAGGGTGGCGACGTGTCTGGGAGTGGAGGATTGTTATTATAGAGAATTGTTTATTGAATATATGAGTGTGGTGTGTGGAGTGCTTTGTGCACTGTACAATAATAAAAATAGTTATTGTACTTTCACCTGGTTTGAAGAGTGGTACCTGAGGGTTCGAGAGGTGGACACGAGCATCTACTGCTACACTGGCGTAGTCAGCAGGATTCTCTGGCCGTCTGTTGGCAGAGGATCTGCATCAATAATTCAATTCGTTGTGGCAGAGAACCCTACGAAGGTCCCTCTAGTAACCGCGGAGGTGAAAACTCCACCCGCGACCAAGAGCGCTGCAGCTGAGAGCCGTCCTCTACAGCAGGCGAGTATGGGGAAGAAGAAATCTGGGAAGAAGACTGGAGCTAGCCAGAAGACTTCGGTCCCAGACGGGCTGGAGATGCTATGGTCTTACCTGACCGGCAGTGAGGAGGACCGGGCGCAGCTCAAAGCAGAGCAAACCCGAGCGGGGCAGCAGCCAGAACGTTGCCGCATGGCAACTCCCGAGGACTATTACAGGGAGTTGGAGAAAGACCGCCTACGTTCCGAGGTAAGTGCTGGGAATGCACACGCACCGCCGGGAGCTTCTTTTTCTCTGTTTGCAGAGGCTTGTCTGCACGAAGCGGACAAAGAGCACGCCCGCCTCACCCCTAGGCAAGATGGCCGCGAAAACAAGACGGCGACCAGTTCTAGGAGTCGGCAGAGGAGCAGCCCATACGCTGACACAGTTCACGTGACCTCGCGCGATGGCGACCGGGAGGAAGGTCAGTTACAAGCCTTCGGTGAGGTCAGTGCTTCCCCGACAAGTCTGGGCTCCCTGAAGGGGAAGGGGGCGGCGAGCGAAGCAGCGCCATCATTAAATAAAAAGAAAGAGAGACGGAATGTGACTGAAGGATCTGCCGCTAAAGTGAAAGAGGCAGATCCCAGTCGGCTTGTTGTAGCCACCCGTCCCTCAGAAGACTCCATATCCCAGGAGCCCTTGCGCTCATCAGCAGAGCACGTGCCAGGAGTGGACGTGCTCATTGGTTCCCGGTCGGCAGGTGACCTAAATAAGGAAGTGGCCTTACTGCCGGCCGAAATAAATAACTTTACAAACTTGCAGGAGCTCGAGAAATGTCTCGCGCCCCTTTACGCTTTCTTCCAGGGACTACAGGAGGTGAAGGAGCGTGTCGAGGAGCTGGGAGCTGCAGCCGAAGCGCCGTTGAAGGGACTGATGACGTACCTTCGGCGGTTAGGCCGTGAAGCCCCGGCCTCGATTGATTCGGCGGTGCAGGTGAGTGATATCTGCGCCGTATATAATAAGGGGACGCAGTGTGAATCGGCACTGCGTTTAATAAGTTGCGGTTGTCAAAGCGCTGTGTCTCCGACAAGGGAGTGTGGCACCATGACGGAGGGGTTGGTAAATTGTCCGTTTGAACCGGAGCAGCGGTATCAGACGCTGCTCTGGACTAATGCGGACGTTATAAGCCCGACCCGCGTGGAAAAGGGGTTGCCGTTGGTTAATGACGGGGTGGGGGAAGCACCGATCGTCCCGGGACAGCTGAATAGTGCTGTTACCCGGAGCGATACGGTACTAATGACGCCGCCTCCGAGTTTACATAGGACAACGGGCATGCAAACAGCAAAGAGGCTCTCTCTATTCCATAGAGAGCCTCACGTTGTGCACAAGCCCCAGAGAAAGCAGGAAATCCCCACACAGAAATGCGGATCTCCTAACAGGGAAAAGAAAAGGGCAAAGAGCAGCAAAGCGGCTGTTAACCCCTCCTTGGCGGAGGACAGGGTGGAGCTGACAGAATTCCCGAGGTGCTTCAGGTCTCGGGAAGAGAGGCCACCAGGAGGACGTCGGCGGTGCTATAACTGCCGGCAACCGGGCCACGTGTGGAGGAGTTGTCCCCGGAGGACAGGGGAGCGGTGGGATACCAGATACACCGTTCCTCCAAGGTTCGCTGGGGGGTCTCGACAACAGAGCCACGGTCCGGATAAAGCGTTCTCCTGGAGGAAGACGTCCCTCGCGGGAATCAACGCTCCGCCCCACTGGTCGTCGCTAAGGGGGAGGGACTGTGACAGACGACCGGCTATGGACTCCGGTCGTCACCCCCAGGCCGCTAGGAGGAGCCCTCCGGACAGCATATTTGCGCCCCGAGTTCCAGCAGGGCCTCATGGACTGTGTAGTGTTTTGACACAGCCCTGCTGGATACCTTGGGGGCCGCCAGGAGTCGCTGTAGGGGGGCTAGTGGGCTCTGGCATGCCCTATAACCCGGGAGTGCATCCCAGTCACGTGACTGGAAGAAGCGATGTGCTCCCGGGATGAAGAAAAGGACTTTGCCCTGACCCGGAAGGAAAACGGACTTGTGGGTTTGGCTTAGAGCCACTTCCGGGTCAGGGGCTATAAAAGGACTATGGGTAAGTCCAGACACTGAACTGAGCTGGGAGGTAGGGTGGCGACGTGTCTGGGAGTGGAGGATTGTTATTATAGAGAATTGTTTATTGAATATATGAGTGTGGTGTGTGGAGTGCTTTGTGCACTGTACAATAATAAAAATAGTTATTGTACTTTCACCTGGTTTGAAGAGTGGTACCTGAGGGTTCGAAAGGTGGACACGAGCATCTACTGCTACAATATATAAACATACACACACATAAAATCTTCTAAGAGTATTTACAGTTGTACTAATTTTAAACATTTAACATATTTTAACACTTGTACAAGGTTGCCTTTTCGGTTAATTGCACCACTGTTATTTTAATATCTGTTTAATATATTGATTGATTGAATGATGCAAAGGTTCATTCCAAAGGTCTAGATTAGAGAGGTGAGAAAGTGCCATTTATAATCTTTGAAGATCGAATAGGATTTGTTAAAGAAAGATAGTAAGTTTTAAATCTGAATTTATAACCCAGCAGCCAAATAGCTCTCTGTGGTTATGTTATTCCTGGGTGTTAAGAAAAAAAAAACCAACTTGGATTGAATTGATTGGATTTATTTATTCAGTACATTATGCAAATTCAGATTTGGACCAAATAGATGTGTATGAAATAAAGTATTATGTGCCAGTCTTTAAGTTTTATTAAATTCTGGTTAATTCACTGTAGAATGTGGAGCTAGACAGGGATGTCCAGTTCAACAAATTTTATTTGCCATTGCTACGCAAGTAATTTGTCTAGCTAGTCAGAGGATCAGAAAATAGTAATAGAAAAAGCTGAACAAAAAGTAAAAAATATGATACTATACATTAGTAAGCCATGCACTAATACGTATTAAATGCATTAATGGAGCTTTGCAGAACCTCACAATTCACTATTAATTTGAATAAGAATATTTTATTTTTGGTAAACGGCCATACATTTAGTCTTTAATTTGATTAGTTCAATTGAATTTTCTCACAACAGTTCACATATTTAGTAATTAAATTGTGCAACTATATAAAAAACATTTAGATTTAAATTTAATAAAATGATGGAAAATGTTAAATAAGATCTTATTAGCTGGACAGGGCTTCCTTTTAATTTGCCCAGTAAAATTAACATTGTAGAAATGACTCTCCTTTCAAACGTTCAACATTTCTTTCAGAGTCCCTGTGCATATTAAATATCCTTCTTTAAAATAATGGGCATAACTATACCCAAGCTCATTTAGAACACTGGATTGTAGATTAGAAAAATAATTCTGCAGCAGCTTACAGCAGAGTTTGATTTAATTCTGCCCACATCTCATTTCTATTACAGGGTTTGCTAGTTTATGTATTATGAAACAATGCAAGAAATCAGGGAAAAATTAAGCCTTAGCTGCTTGGTTAGCCATGGAGAGAAAATTCTGTTCAAACTTTTCCTGGTATGCCTTGCTCTACACACCAGTCGTTACTAACTGCCATTACCTAAGCAATAATTCTTGGGTCCAGCACTCATTCCGAATATGGCAGCAGTTCAGGAGATGGTGTAAGACCAAGCACCCTTGTAAGACAATAATATATTCCTGCCATATTTAAAATACATAATGTATAACATGTGTAAGGCACTTGGTATTGGGATTTGTAGATTGGGATTTAATAATATGTTTGCATCCTTTGATTAACTGTGCCACATATGTAAACTTTAATGAATACACCTCTTTTATTACATGCAAGTTGGAGACTTTTCTAAAAGAAGCATTTAGAATTTCTCTAATCTTCCTTCAGTATGTACTGTGAACACTATACCATTTAATAATGATGAACAGAAAATGGCATCTCCAAAATGTTTCATTTTCTTCAGAAAAGTGCATCCCTAGGTAATCTTGTGACCGCTTTGGTAATGAGACCTTTAGATTAGAATCTCATATAATAAATAGAAAGCTGAAATTGATAAACTGGAGACCTCATCAATTTGTGTGAGCCATGGTATGACTCAACTGAAAACTGTACATCATACACATTTATCTTGACTTAGATTATCCAAATTGTACCTGCATCAATACTTCAAATATGAATGCTATCATCAAGCACTGGCCTCTCTGGTTTGAGAATGCCCTTTACTAAGACCAGACATTTAAAAATACATTTTTATGTACCTTTCAGGCAGTTTTGAATGTACAGTAAACTCTAAACCCACAACACGACTATTCTAAATAATCCAGATGGAGTACACCCTGCAGCAACACTGTTTTTATTCATGCCATGTTGCTAGCACATTGCCTTATTATGCTCAACTGGAAGAGTCCTACCAACAATAACAAGGATGTCTTATTTAAAATTAGAAATAAATCAAATTTACTTTGCAAGGGATTGTTTATAACTTCTTTAAACTACAGCAGACATTTATTAATGTTATTCTTCATTTAGTAGTGGTACTAGTAGTTGTCATAATATTTTCATGTGTACAGAGAGCGGTGAAAATCTTACTTGTGTGTCCAACCAGTGTGCCACATGTCTTCACTCACCATCACCACATTAAATAACAATGTCTCAAAACACAGGGCTTCATTTTCATTAGTAAAAAGCCAGAAGTGAGCTAACCTGATGTACTCCTTATGCCTGATCTGTACTCCCATTACCTGAAACGATACGGAAAAAAACCTGAGAAAAAGCACCAGTAGCCTTTACTAGTTAGAGAGACCTTGCTTAGCAACCGACTTAATAGATCAATTTAAATATGCTTAACATTCAAACACAAATATGACATTCCTAGTTTTAATGTATCTAATTTTGCATATTATGAAGCATGCTGAACCTCTGTTAACCTTGGGAATGCTTCCTTTTCTATGATTGGTTACTTTAAGTTGAATCCTTTGATTTTCTGCTCTTTGAACGTGTGAGGTGTTTAATATGAGCTAAATTATCTCTGGTTTTTTTATTTTAACACAATTTATTGTTTGAAACCAACAGAAACGATTAAAGAAAAAAAAAAGCATAATTATTTAATATCTAAAACATTACTCCTTGGGTGGATGCTCTGGGAAATCTTACTCCAGAATAAATACATCCTTTTAGCCAGTAGGCCCACCTGGAAACATCCTGTGTCGTTTTTTTGACCTTTTTTTCTATTTTTTTAATTATATTTTACAGATTGAACTAAAGGGATTAATAAGAAAACAGATCTTGTTTTAAAAAACTAGGGAGCTTTGCCCCCTGCTCACTTCGCTCGCCCACCCCCTATCCCCCTATAGGGGAAAAAACGTTTCTGCTGCTCGCGTTGCTTCGAACATTTAAAAGCCTGTACAGCAGCTGTCCTTTTGTCTCACTGCCTTGTCTCGCAGGACATTAAAGTGTCTCCGAGAAAATCACATCTTGTGTCTTTCCAAGCCTTCCAAGATCTTTTTTATAATAGAGAGACATGAAGTTAAGTCACAGGAAGAGGTCTTGTAGTAAATAATAATGTCTGTGGTATGGCACAATGTTGCCATGGCTGACCCAGCTGCCTCAGTTATCCAACTTTATAGGTTTGAATATCCTGCCTGGTTGTCCTCTGTAGGCAGTCTGCATATTCTCCCTGTGTGTCCCAAGGTTTCTTCTGGATATTTCAGCTTTCCTCTCCCGTCTGGAAAAGTGTGCATATTAGTGTAGTTTATGTTATGATTCCAAATTATTAGACTTGGGTCCTTTGCCCTGCTGACTTCTTCTCTGCCCTTGATAATGCTAGACTGGACAGCAGCCCTAACAATGTTGAGCTCAATTTTTAAAAATGTAGTTCTCATTACAGCATAATATGAATTTTTGAGTATTTAACCCAAGTAATTTTAAAATTTAGTAGTAATCACTGTTAATTAATAATCATTTAAGGTGACTTATTGTAGAGTACAATACAATGCAATACAATACAATTTATTTTTATGTAGCCCAAAATTACACAAGAAGTGCCGTAATGGGCTTTAACAGCCCCCTAGCCTTGACTTTCTAAGAAGGCAAGGAAAAACTCTGCTAGGGAAAAAATGGAAGAAACCTTGGTAAAGACAGTTCAAAGAGAGACCCCTTTCCATGTAGGTTGGGTGTGCAGTGGGTGTCAAAAAGAAGGGGGTCAAAACAATACAATACACAGAACAGAACACAAGTAATCCTCAATATAATAGTGCAATAAAATATTACAAGTACGGAGCAGAATTCAACAGCAGATAATATCACATAATATGATTTGGATTTGTTTAGAGTCCTGGAGACCTCAGCCATCAAGCTGCCTCCCCCTATTGGCCATTCCACAGCTGAGACAGCATTGGGCCAGCCAATCAGATGAATCCTGGCTTGGCTCAATTAGAGCTGGACAAAATGAGCACAGATGGCAAATAAGCAGTGCAAGGCAGAATGGGTGGCATAAATATGCAGGCAGACAGTGTACGGGGCAGATGAGAGTACATGGAGCCACATGGAAGGAGTTGTGAAAGACCAGGACGGTGGAAGCCATTTTGAAGTGTGACTGAGGAAGGAGTCAGTAGTTTCATCTGCGTAATAACCGTTAGGGAGCAGTATTACTTGCTTTTGAAACCAAAAATCTTTTAAAACCCCGAAAACCTCATTTAAATGAGTTTCACATTTCCCATTGGGGAAATTTCATGCAAAACAAAATTTAGAAGCAATTTTATAAAGTTATGTGAAACAAAACTCTGCTGTTTGACTCCTCAGTGATTTTGGTTCTGCCAGAAATTCTGCCTCTTTCACATTTTCCATAGCTCCAGACCTGTACCTAGCTAAAAACGGTAAGAGAGTAGCAGCTTCAATGTTCAGCTGGATTCCTGTATTTATGCACTATAATAATATACTTCATTGTGATTACTTTTTACCAGCCAATCCGATGAAAGGACCCCTCTACTTGATGATTCCACCCCAAATAAATTGCACCAGTACATTTTAGTGTTACTTTTGGCTGACATCTTAATTAAAGGTGACTTACAAGATAGGAGATACTATAGCTGTTTACATACATTGTAGCAGCGGTGGGTTAAATGACTTTTACAGGGTCATTCCTTCATTGTGAGTCAAATGCAGCCAACAACCTTATGGTTTAAAATTCAGTATTTCAGCGCCCTACAAAAATACTGGCTAAAATAAGCTTTAGCTTTAAGTCCATGTCTTGATAATTGCTTATTATAGTATATAGTTAAGTATCCACCTTAGACCATGGCTTTGTACTCTTTTAGGAAAGTAAAAATCTTAAAAATATCAACCAGGAAGAATGTGCAAAGTTCACAATGAAGGAACCTCAGCTGGATTTCATTCAGAGCAAAAGACTTGTGGGGTTCCAGTATTAACAGCTGTGCCTCAGTGCTGCCAGTTACCAAGATATTTTTTAATCAACATTAGCTGGATAACATCCATAAATTAGCTTCATTTTCTAGCCATCTTCTATGCTGTAGTGTGCTGAATCTTATACAAGCAACACCAGTCTGTCTCAGGATGGACATACACCCATAAGTAAATGGTACAGTTTATGATTTAAATATGTTTTAACTCTGCAGAGAAGTATGAGCACCTACAGGTGTATGAATAAAAAACTTTACTTGTGCTATAACAATGGATTTTCCATCATCTCCGCAAACTTTGCAGTAGCAATAGCAGCCACAAGATGGTGCATTTATAATATTATTTTAGTCAGAATCCACCAGATGGTGGT
Organism: Erpetoichthys calabaricus; assembly: GCF_900747795.2. NCBI lineage: Eukaryota > Metazoa > Chordata > Cladistia > Polypteriformes > Polypteridae > Erpetoichthys > Erpetoichthys calabaricus. The sequence continues at coordinate 261,222,376 of NC_041395.2, read as the reverse complement.
TTTGAGCCAAGTGGACAGAAACAGAAATTTTTTGGATCATTGAGAGAATAAGTTGTTTGATGTCAAACTCCATGTTCGCTTGCTATCTTGTTTTTGTTCTTTACTGTTTTGGGAAAAAAAAAACATTTTAGAAGTATACTTACCAATGAATGCTGTTTATTTTGACTGTTCTTCCCAGTTTTTCCAGTTAGATTACTGGTTGCAGGTACGTTACAATGAGAGACACATAGATCAGTGTTTGTACATCCTCTTTATACCACCATTCTTGTAGTGCGACTATCAGGCAGTCACAGATCGACAAAGCTGTGCGTATGCAAGTTAAGGCTAGTGCTTGCAGTTGTTTGCTTTTCTGTGTTATGTTATCAGGCCATGTTCAAGTGCTTTTTTTTTTTAACTACAAAAGGCATGCATGTTAGTTTACTTATTGTAGCCTTTCAGAATTGGCCCAGGATGAGCAAGCAAGTGTGTGTGTGTTGGCATGCGCTGTCAGTTCCTGCTTTGCACCTCATATAGCCGTGTTTTAGCTTGATTAATCTGTCTAGTCAATAGTAAAATGGTTAAGAAATAGATTAATACTTTATTTTGAAAGTAAAATACTGTGAATGTTTGAAGGTTGTTTGTATAGCCCATTTAGTATACCCCCGTCAGTTATGTTTACTAGACAAGGTGCTGAACCAGTTACGCTAAATGAATACTCTGTGAGTCGCGGTCAAATTCACCCTCTGCGCATACACACTCACACTTACTCAAGCTGGGCTGGTTTTGAGTTATCACTCATTGTTGTTAAAGCTTGACTCCCACTTTGGCTTTGCACAAAAATTGAACTAGCTAGCTACGTTTTTTTCCTGTTTCACCCACAAATTATTACAATCTGCTTTATCCCAGTGAAAATGTAATGTGATACAATATGATGTGATCCTGTCCCTTTGGCACTGAAGTGAAAACGTAACCAGCCACATCAGCATTTTAAAATGTAGAAGTAGCAATAACTTTTAGTGGGCATCAAAAGAGTCTTTACTGGTATTATTTCCGTAACAATATACTTCCATGAAGTTTATTGTATTTAACTTCTCTTGGTATTTAATTAATTGTAGATTATGATTGTAAGAATAATAACTGCAGTTGCTGTGTTATTCCAACCTGTCCACAAAACCTGATTTTGTACTTAAATAATAAAATACACTACACACTTCAACAACTCTGATTCTTAAACTACGTTTTATTTATGTGTTTAAAGCTTAAGCCAGGCAAAAATGCTGGAGTCTCCACCTTCAAACATTTAAATATGTTTAAGTTATTCTCTAATAAAGTAATCCATCCATTTCATCAAAACTGTACCCAAATTCTGGGTTATGGGGAGCTGGAACGTATCTCAGCATTTCTGACCACAAGTCAGGGACCATTCATGAACACTGCGCAAGTCCATTTGTCAGGCACATTCATGCATTTACCCAGCCTCCTTCATGCCAGGCAAATTTACAGTTGCTGGTTCCCATGTCTTTGGGATGGGAGAGGGTAGCAGGAGTATCTGAAAGAAAACCCAAAAAACCATTGGCTGACTGTGCACACTCCTCAAGGATAGTGACCAGGCCAAGATGTGAACCCAGTCTCCTGGACCTGTGAGGCAGTAGTGCCAACCACTGTGCCAGTATACTCAATTATCAAACCAAAATGTGGTTCATTTGGCTTCAGCTGTTTTTAAACCTATTGAGAACACAAAGAGACATTTTCTTCAACTCAGGATATACAATTATAATATTTCTGGAAGTGTGGAGCCTCTACCATTGAAAACAATCTCTAAACCACAAATAATCTCAGCAGTTTTTTTTTTGTTCTTTTGATGTGCCATTCCGTATGTTTTAGCCAGATGCACGGCTTCTGAATTTGTCTTATTTTCTCTCAGTTTCACTGTCAGTTCTTTTATACAGTGGCCCTAGCATGTGATAATAAATGTTGTTAGTGAAGTTCTACTGGCTTTACTGTATAAAACATCCCGAGTATGACAAAAGTACATATGACGTATTTTAAATTTTGACTTACTATTGCTTTTCAGAATCTTTGAGAGCTGTTGTAAAATGTGCTTTAATCCTGATTGATTACCCCAATCAAAGTAATTAGCTATAGGTTTCAATTTTGACTTAAGCCGGTTTAACACTGTACAGTATGTTTTGAACATGACAGTACATCACATCTGTTAGATGTATTAAGGCAGAAGAAGAGTAGAGACAAAGATACTCAATGCTCTAAAGCAATCCTGCACCGGACAAGGAGCTCAAACACGTGTCTGCTGGAATCTGAGGCATCCTGAGCTTAGAAGTTAGTATCATTCTTCACTGTAAATTGGTGATGGCTTTACACGTTTTCGCAGATGCTGTGATATCAACTGCTGTTAAATATTGTATTAATTGTACTAAGTGCTTTGTACAGTATATATAAAATAAAATGCAGCTGCTGGAATCTTAACTAGGAAAAGAAAATCCGAGCACATCTCTCCAGTTTTGATGTCACTACATTGGTTACCTGTGTCATTTAGAATTGGCTTTAAAATACTGCTTATGGTTTACAAAGCCTTAAATAATCTCGTTCCATCCTATATTTCAGAATGTCTTTCACCTTACACTCCAAATCGTAACCTTAGATCTTCAAATGAGTGTCTGCTTAGAATTCCGAGAGCTAAACTTAAAAGAAGTGGTGAGGCGGCCTTCTGCTGTTATGCACCTAATATTTGTAATAGGCTACTAATAGAAATTCACCAGGCTAATATGGTGCAGCACATTAAAAACTGCTGAAAACACATTACTTTAACATGGCTTTCTCATAGCTTCATCTTAGTTTAATCCTGATACTCTGTATATGCATTTAATTATCATTATCATTCATGGTGGTTCCAAAATCCTTACTAACCCCTACTTTCTCTGCTGTTCTTTTTCCGTTTTTCTGTGGTGGCGATCTGCACCACCACCACCTAATCAAAGCACTGTGGTGTCCTTACATTGATGGATTAAAGGCCAGAAGTCCACATGACCATCATCATCAAATTCTTCCATGAGAACCCTGAATACAACGAGGACCATTTGAGGTCATTTATGTTAGGTAGAATGCCTATAGGGGACTGGGTGGTCTCATGGCCTCGGAACCCCTGCAGATTTTATTTATTTGTTTCTTCGGCCGTCTGGAGTTTTGTTTTTTTTTTTTTGCTTTTTCTGTCCTCCCTGGCCATCAGACCTTACTTTTATTCTATGTTAATTACTGTAGTATTGCCTAATTATTTTTTTATATATTTTGTCTTTTTTTTCTTTCTTCATCCTGTAAAGCACTTTGAGCTGCATTGTTTGTATGAAAATGTGCTATATAAATAAATGTTGTTGCTGTTGTAGACATGAAAGCATGGCTAAAGTAATGAATGATAATTTGACTTCAAACAATGCTCGTCAGCATCTTTAAATTCATTGCACTTTTAAAATTCCATTGCACACATTGAGCCGTTCTCATTTTAATTACTTGCAGTAGCAAAGTCTAGTGAATGTGTTTACTCACTCAATGTCTGTTGGATTCTCTGATGCTCTCCACCGACTTTTATTTATCAGTTACACAATAGAGAGGAAAATACAAAAGACAGAGTTCTTCTAAAATGTATTGTTAAATAACTCAAATGTGAATTGGTCAAGAAACACGTGCATATAAAGTAGAAAAAATATTAAAACATTTAATGTATTATTTGCTACCATATGAACTGTTTTTACTGGGAAATGAATTACCATCTTGTCTGCCAAACTTGAACAGCCCTAGCCCACAGTTGCTTACAACTTAAAGTTTTTGTTTGTATTCTT